>NC_060272.1:104786748-105086748 GCF_021613505.1 Equus quagga
CGCCGCCGCCCGCGGCCGCCGTGCCCGGGCCCTCCGTGCCGCAGCCGGCCCCGGGGCAGCCCTCGCCCATCCTGCAGCTGCAGCAGAAGCAGAGCCGGATCAGCCCCATTCAGAAGCCGCAAGGCCTGGACCCCGTGGAGATTCTGCAGGAGCGGGAATATAGGTAATGCGCCCGCCCCGCGAGGGGTTCCGGGGCTGTGTTCTTGCTGGGACCCCCAAGCCTGGGGGCGCCCTGTCTCCTGGTGGACAAGGGAAAGGCCAAGGGAGGCCGAAACTCATGCTAGGAGAATGATCTCAGAACGAAGTCGCAGAGAAGAGTTTGTTTGCCATTGGGGTGGGGAGCAGGGGTCCTCTGATGGTTCTGGGTTGGCCGGACTGTGATTTTCATTCAGCCAGAAAACTTTGGTCAACCCCTAAGACATTCCAGACACTGTGTTAGGCACTAAGGATGCAAGGATCAAAAGCCCAGCCCGGTCATCCTACGGCTCCAAGAAAGTGGTCATCTCACGCTTGATGCACTGCTTTGTTCTGGTTTGTCCGTTTGCCCTTCAGTGATGGCTATGAGCTGGTCAGATATTGAGTGTGTCGTGTTGGCCTGACCCTCAGGTTGATGACACATCTCATGATACTCAAAGCATACCTCAGGAGCTTGGTAGACTATAGTCTTTGTTTTAATTTATGCATTTGTTGGTCTATGGTTTGGTCCAACTTTAGGAGTAAGCCCTATGTAAGTGTCTTCATTATGGGGTCCTTATTTAAACTCTGACTCCAGAAACTTTTCACTTGATTTGGCACATTTGTCTAAGTCAGGAGTTGGCAAACCTTTTCTGTAAAGGGCTAGATAGTAAACATTTTACCCTTGCAAGGCCGTACAGTCTCTGCCCCAAGCACTGAGCTCTGCCCTTAGGGTGTGAAAGCAGCCATGGACAATAATGGGCTGCCTGTCTTCCAATAAAACTTTATTTATAAAAACAGGCTCTAGGCAGGATTTGGCCCACAGGCTGACGTTGGCTGACTCCTGATGTGAATGGTTAATGTCAAACAAAACAGCGTCCACTAAGTATTGAGTCAAGGTAAAACAAAGCTAAGACTGGTTTCTGGAGTTAGCCAGAAAGCACGCCCTGCCACTTACTAGCTGTTACCTTCGTCAAGTTATATCTCTTTTCTGTGACTCAGTTTCCTCATATCTTAAAAGAGGGTATTTTAGAACCTCTTGTAGGGAGAAGATAAAATGATACAAAGACTTTCAATACATTAGCCGTTATTATTACTTCCCAAATATGATCTAGTTTAAAAGAAAATTAGAGTTCAAAAATTATAGAGAATGTTAGTAAATGAATGTCCAGGCTCCCTTTAAAAATGTTACCTTAACCTTTATTGAAAAACACGACTGACTTGTTATTAGATTAAAATACTAACTTATCAGCTTTGAGAGTTACTGTGACAGAAATTACAGTAACTTGCCATTAAATGTGTGTAGGTGTTTGGATGAAGAGTACAACTTTACTCTCATTACTATTACTAATCCTCAATTGAGAGCTTTTATGTTGCTGTTTCCAGCATTGCATGTGTCCCCAGAGAGCTAGATACTCATCATCAATTGATATTTCAGTGTTGATAGGCAGATTCTGTTGGGTGAATAATTGCTGTGTGTTGCTAAGTCAAATATTAGCATAGTATACTCATTTGAGGCAGAAAAATTGTATTCATATGCAGGCCTTTCTTTATGTTGCTACTGAATAAAAAAAGTTTTATTTTTTAAAAGACAATAAATGGGAGAGAGGAATATTGTTTAGTTACCCTAAAATTCTGACTTCCTAAGAGCTAACATTTTTTTTTCCTACTCTGAAGATACAAAGCTACCAGTACTTTTGTTAAATCATGTGAACTACCCTCATAACATAGACACTCTCTTTACCTAGAAACACAGCCAGAGTTGTTTTTCTTATCAACTTGTGTTGTGTTGTCTATGTGTGTGTATTTTGCTGACTCCTAAATTTTCTTTGTCATTTTTACCAGAATGTTAATTGCAGACCTTTCTTGTAATAAACTCATTTTTTGAAAGTGATCTTAATGGATGCTCTCCCAAAGTATTAAGCAGTACTGTTTAGCCTATTCCAGTGTGTGAAAAGCTTTAGTCTTCCACTCCTGTATCAATTAAAAAAAAAAAGTATCTATCAGTATTTTTTACATTATAAGCATTGCAAAATGTGGTGGAATGGCTATTTTATGTATTACTGTTGTTACTTGATAAATGTCTCCTCTATTGTAAACATGCATAGCTTTTGAAATAATTGATCTGGTAACCCTGGGTCCAAAAAGCTGGTAGGTCCTCTGGCCTGAGCTTTCCCATGGCCATCTCGAGAAGGATAGGTATATAACTGGCAGGGTCGCAGGGGCATCTTTTGTCTTCTTTAGTTATATGGCAATAGCTGGCTTCTGCCTATATGAAGATAAATTGTTCGACTGCAGAGATGTGACATTTATCCCTTAAAAAAGGTTAGGTTAAATTCCTTAGGCACCTTTACAAGACAGCTAAGAAACGCTCTTCCTTTTGCCCCTCTTTGAGAGAATGGCTCCCTAGCCTTTGGCACTGATAACTGGAAGGGGGTCCAGTGTATCTTCTGGTCGAGGATTTGAGCAAGGTTTAAAAAAGAAATCTCCTTTCCGATTTTATAAAGTTAGTTTGAGCAAAAGTCATCTGTCAGAAATTCTTTAACAGATGCTCATTTCTTTGACTGTTGTAATATCACTTACCTTGTCTATGAAAATTGAAAGGCAATTGTCAGAATCATAAATTTTTTTTACTTTTAAGTCACTTGGCTGCTTTTCATTGTTCATCATAAAATCAGGATTTTGACAAATTGGCCTTCTTTATTCAGTAATAGCATAAATAAGTTTCTGCATATGCACTCTTTGCCTCAGATCTGCACAAGCTCTCCAGGGAAAACATTTTGCTCCCATTTAAGTTGGATCCTTTCTTTTTGACCATCTTTCTCTTATGATGGAACTTACTGCTTTTCTCTGTAGCAAATGTCAGAGAGATTTCCAGGGCTTTTTGTTTAGTTTTGTTTCGTTTGGCGCACTTTCTTTGCACTCTCAATGCACCTAACTTCAGTTCTTCTAGTTAGAGTTAGATGTTGGGGCAAAAGCACTCCAGGTATTGTCGTGTTAGCATGTAAACTAATTCCACAAATGTTTGCATGAGAGGTGTATTTCACATTCAAAGGAGTTTATTTGAGAAGAGCGTCTTTGAATTCTGTCAGCCCTCCTTGGTATCAAGTCAGAATTTAGCATGAAGACAGGGGTACATCCTCCTTGCTTCAGGAAGCAAGCATTGTCTGCTTACCGTGTTTTTTGTCCTGCCCTGGTCTCCATTGCAACCCTGAAAATTCCTTCTCCAAAATTACCAAGGGCCATGTTATGAGCAGAGTTCCCAAAAGTCAGTGTCCCTCTCTCTTCTTTTAAAAGTGTCACGCAGCTCCTGGAAGGAACAAAATGTACCAGTGTCATTTTCTGTTCAAATAACTCTCCTACAGGAAGCATAAACTTCTCCTCTGGACCTGAACAAATATCTGTTGCCTTTAATGGAACTCTTTTTCTTGCCAGAACAGTAACCCCTCCTGATTTACTGTTCCATCTGTATGAAAAACCTGAGTGACCTAATTCTGCTTCCATTTTCTGTACTCGCGAGGACACTAAATGAGTCTCCTGCCGTTATGCAGTATTACATCTGTTGTTGTTTCGGGAAGTTAGAATCCTGAATCTCTTTATCACACTACCTGCTGAATCCCATTGATGGGAAGATGAAATTGTCTGGAGAGGAGCGTTATTTAAAATGAAGATTTCGATTAACTACCACCACAACAAAAAGAGAAAATGTTCTACGTTCAAGGAGCCCCTCCTGTACCTTTGCAACCAACCCCCCCATGTGCTGCATCAAGTGCATGTAATTTTACTATGGGACCTACGTTTCCTCTTCTCCTGTAGTTTGTGTGTTGACACTTAGTACTTCTTGCTTAAAAGCAAGATTCTTTTGGGCTGGGGAATCTGAGATTCACTGGCAAATTACTAGGCCCTTTGGAGAAGCAGTGATTTCAGGAAGAAGAGCACCCCGTCCCCAGCTCCCCAGCCACCCAACGCTCCATCCACCCCAGTCCCCACCTGTCCACCTCCCTCCTTCCCCTCTGCACTCCCCAACTCCCACACTCCCAGTTCAGTGTGATTTGATCTTTACACTGTCAGCCCAGTTGTCCTAAGATTATTTATTTAGTCCTAATTCCATAGTCCTTCAGAAGATTAAGGAAAATTCAACTCTTCCTCTAATTTAGCACCTGACCCACTTTGTCAAAGAGAGTTAACCAGAATACTAAGGGATAGTTTGAGTTCTGGGATATTCAAATGAAAAAGGTCTGCAGTAAATCCAGAACCAAGGACGCAGAGTAACCCAATCATTGGCCCTCATCTCACCCCACTAGAATATTTAATTTTCCTTTCGTATGGGCTTAATTCTACAAAAGTGAAATTGTTTCAGTTTAGCCTTTTTCCGTTTAAATTATATATCTGAAAAACATCTATAATGGATTTTTGTCTTAATACCCTAATTGTTAAGATGCGTCATCGGTTGCTGTATTTGGAGATTTGGGCTATGTGGATATTTAAGAAATTGAATTGGATAAATGAAGGAGATATTTGTTTCATACAGTCAAAAAAATAATAATTTCGTGAGTATCAATTGTAAAAGGAATGTGTAAGAAAGTTGGGAGAGTTTGAAGAATTTGACCAAAAGAGTAAATTGATGAAAATTTATTGTTGTTTGAACTAACGAATTTTTAGTCTGTTGCCTGGTTAAACTGTTTAAAAGTGCTATTATTTGTGTTGGTATGCATAGTTGAAATAATGTCGTGTTGACAGTGATGATACTAATAATAACACATTTTGATGATAAATCATTCAGTAAATCAGAATTAATAATGTGTATGTACCAAATAAAATCAGAATCCGTCAAAATATTATTTTCAGTAAAGTCAATGAAGAATAATGCATTTCCCTTACTATCATTTTTAAAGTTTTGAAAAAGATGACATTTTATTTTTGTCCCAAAGCAAACAACTGTTAAGTTTTTTAAAGCACCCATTTTGGTATTTGAGCTGTATGACCTATTAAGATATTTTGCATCATCTAAGTCACAGAAGGTTTTGCTTTTTCATGTTAATATACAGCATCATAAAGCTTGACAAAACCATAATATTAATTTTTAACAGAATCTTTAATTATCAACTTTTATAGTTGAGATCCAGGACAGGTTGCAGTTAGAAACTGTATTCGAATTATCTACGGTGTGATTGTGGTGGTTTTGGTGTCGGGCTAGTGAAGGTTCTAGTCTCGGCTCCCTCCTTCACGAGCACTGTGAAGTCTGCGTGTTTCTTAATATCTCCAAGCCTCAGTGTTCTCTTCAGTAAAATGGGACCCTGTCAACATTTACCTTACAGATGGGGGGAGGGGTGTGAGAGAGGGAGAATTAAATATAATGGTGCATTAAATGCAGCTAACTTAGTGCAGTTAATGTTAACTTAGTTTAACTTAGTACCTTTTTTATTACTATTCTTTCTTTGTTGAAGTCTCTTCCAAGATAGTTTTGCCCCAAATTTGGGGGAGAGGTAGTTCTAAAAGTAGATGTAAATAGCATGCGATTATTTGTAAGAATAGGATCCAGGTGAACTCTAAACCAGGCGTTTATATGGATAACAGGAATAATATCCCAAATGGATGAAGAAAGCGAGACGTCTCTTATCATCTATTCTGCCTTCATTATGACAGAACATTTACAGTTATATTTTGATAGTGTCTAAACTGAGAATCCGCAGCAATCCTTTTCTAGAAACTCTGAGTTTTTAAATACCATTTACTTTACCATTCTCTGCTGTCCCAAACCCGATTTTTAAAAATGCCTGATTAGCCTTTTCTTTTCTCAAGCAAGCACTGCTCGCAGAGGAAGTGGTTGTGGTTGGCAGGGCCCTGTCTGAATGTTTTGGGTCGGCTGATTTCTGTGGCCTCAGCACCTAAAACTGCTCCTGTTCACTCAGCTTTAACGGCCGTCGTCCTCTGCATCTTGGCAAGGAGGGCAAATGGCCGGGTTGCCTTAGGACAGAGCTGGAAGTGAGAAAGAAAACTCTTGTCTCAGCTCTGCGCCCTGGCTGGCTGGGCGTTTGGGAGCAAGGCAACTTTGCCTGTCTCTCATTTTCTCTCTGTTCAGAGCGAGCGATGGCACTTGAGTTTCCTCCTAGACGTCTTGTGAGCCTTCTTTCGTGGGTGTCAGAGCGAGGTTATGAAGGAGGCCAGAGTGTTAAGTGACATACAGCACCTGTCTGCATTAATGCAAAGGTAGCTTTGCTCTGTTTAACGTCAGAAAATCTAGTTGGGTGTCAGAAATTGAGGTATCAATCAGGTTATCGTTTATCATTTAAGATTAAATTGTAATGTGTATTCCCTCCCCTCCCCCATTTTATCATCTCCCCTAGACTTCAGGCTCGCATAGCTCATAGGATACAAGAACTGGAAAATCTGCCTGGCTCTCTGCCACCAGATTTACGAACCAAAGCAACCGTGGAACTGAAAGCGCTTCGGTTACTCAATTTCCAACGTCAGGTAATACCTTTTCCCCAGTGACTCTGAGATGTAGGAAATAAATGTAATTGTTGGAGAGTGTGATCTGTGGGTTTCCTTGAGTTTGTTCAGTCTTGTTATAAAGATACAAACTTAGTAAAATAGTGTATCTTTTAGACCAGCAGCATAGAGCTAAAAATAACGAAGATGAACTGCTTATTATTCTGTTTTGCTCTTCTTTATATCAGAGACAGTTTTTTCTTTTTGGTTTCCAAAGTCAGAGGTAAGGCATTTTGTTACCGTAGATGAAAGTTTGAGAACATAGCTCACGTTTGCCTTTATGCCTCCAAAGAAAAACAAGAAAGTGGTAGATCAGAGCGTCTTTGCAAACACAAATGTAAAATCCTACCCGTGACTGTGACAATAATTTTAACAAATATGATAGCCACTCTACTGAATGAATAGCTCATCATTTATAGGAATACATAAAACTATGTTTTGTAACTGTTGGTTATTCATCAGAACCTAAGTCTGGAACCTTTGAGGACATCAGACCCACCCATTGGCTAATCAGTCAATTATTATCTGTTGTTCTCGCTACGGTTCTTAGTAGTCACTGATTAATAAAAGCTAGCATAATGATCTATTTTATAATTGCTAAATCAGTGGATTAGTGGAATGAAGTAGAGCTAATTTTCGCTTTGGTGAGTTTTGCCTTGTGCACCCAAAAGGTGCGGGTCTCCTGGTCCGCACGCTGCCTCCTTTAGTCAGAGGAGAAAAGGAGTGCTTCCCCGCCAGTCAGATGGATTTGTTTGGTTAAGGTCTCGGGGTGTGCAAAGTGAATTATTAATGAATGGAAGTAGTTTGGAAGTATTGAATTGCATGATTTGGTCTCTTGGAGAATGTGACTAAAATCACAGGGCCACCTCACTTGCTATTGTCATATGAACTTGGGAGCACATCTGCCTTATTGGTTATAATATCAGAAGAGGGCATCAGTGGTGGCAGGGTGCTGCTTGGCCATAGCTTTGTGAGAATAGAGTTCAGTGTAAATTCAAAAAGAAAGAAAGAAAGAAAAAGTCTCCGAGGTCCATTTACTTCTTTCTTATAGGTGGCTTCATAAAATGCATTGACAAAGTGTTTGATAAAACTTTGCTAAATAATTATTAACCAGTAATAAGATTATATTCAGATTAGCTCCACTATGCCAGACTCTTATTGATTTCTGATTTTTGCTTGATATTATTGAAAAATCTGTTATCTCTGAAGTTTCCCAATGAAATTAACTGTGATTGATGCTGATTTCAGATTCAATTGACTATAAAATAATAATTTTGATGTATATTCCCAATCCCCCACCCACTACCACCACATAACATACAATATGCGTAAGATATTATATTTCTGATCCTTTCAAAGAAGTCCACAATATAGTATAAAATTTAAATATCTTGCAAAGAATATCATTGTTAGGAGTGGGAGGAAGCCAAACTAGTATTTCCCATCTTTTACATGGGACTTGAATTAACATTGTTTGAGTATCTGCTGCTACTGTACACGAACAGGAAGTAATTCTTCTATTCTTTTTGCAGAGCATCATTAAAGTTAATCTTTAAACACAAAGAGAGTGTTATTATGGCACTTAAAATGAAGTAAAAAATTTTAAAAGCTTATTAACTAATTCGTATCATTAGAATAATTAAATAGAATGAATTTATTAAAAATCCAAGACCACATCTACCTTTTTTTAGTGTTATAGTGCTATCATTGCTCTTTTTATTTGAATTATTTGGAAATAAAACTCATGCCATCTCTGAAAACACCACATACCTTTGGCATGATTTAGTCCCTTCATTTACTAAAAGGCCAACTGTGGTGGAGAAGCTTGTCCAGTCCTCATTCTGTTCCACTACATGGGAAGGAGAGAAGGGCAGGGTCCAGGAGAGTGGCCTGCGTCTGGGGAGGCTCTCTAACTGCTCCCCTCTTGACAGCTGAGACAGGAGGTGGTGGCCTGCATGCGCCGGGACACAACCCTGGAGACAGCTCTCAACTCCAAAGCTTACAAACGGAGCAAGCGGCAGACCCTGCGGGAAGCCCGCATGACCGAGAAGCTGGAGAAGCAGCAGAAGATAGAGCAGGAGAGGAAGCGCCGGCAGAAGCACCAGGTACGCGGGCCAGGGATTGGGTGCCCTCGTGTTCACAGAGATGTCCAACTACGGAGTTGGATGGATTCATCCAATCCAACGACTGAAAAATGTACTGCTGCGGGCAGTGGGTACGTGAGGGAACAGAAAGGTTCCTTGGAGCTTATGTAGTCTCACCACATCATTTATAGACGAGGGAACTTAGGCCAAGCCAGGTAAATGGGTGACTTGCCAGGGTGACACAGATGAGCGGTAGCAGGATGAGGTGAAGGACGCTGCTTCCTAATTCCAGTCAGGCGCCATCTTCATAATCCCATGAGAAGCTGCTGACTGGGTGGGCATGGGGGTTTCCTGGAGCAAAATCCTGGGGAAAAGGAAAGAAGACAGCAAACCGTTTATTTTTATGACAAGCACAAGTATAGTAGCCTGGGCTTTTCAAGAGCCCAGCTGGAGGTTTCCCAGGGGCAGATATTTTAAAACATTCCTTTCTAGGGGTTTGGAAATATTTTGATGTAGGATTTGATGTGGTGTCATAATCCTATAAATTCTGTTTTTCTGTGCTTCATTTAGTGCCGAGCCCAGTTTTGTTTTGAAAAATGTTGGATTTTAGTGTAAATCAGGGTACATGTTTGCTCTCCTGTATTTAAAGTGTATGGTGGTTTTAACTTCCTATAAACCTATTTCGAGTCACAATTTCTAAGGTATTTAAGTTAGAGCAGAAGAAACATGACAGTTATGACATGATTCTCACTGGAAATATCCATATCCCTCAGGTTTATTTGAGAGGGATTTGCTTTAAATTTTATCATCACCATTTTGTAGGTCTCCCTTGATGTTTGATCTTTCAGTTTCCATGTGGCCACACTCTCCAGGTGTCAGAGGTTTCTCTGTAGCAGGCTGGCACCCAAGCAAACTTTGAGAGGCCGTCTTTCCCACCGGGCAGTAGCCCACACCTCAGCTCGGGAAACACACCAGAGCTCCTATCCCAAAACAGATTCTAGTCTCCCATTGTTGTTTAATGCACATTGAGAGTTTTCTTGGACTATTTGGAAGCTCATAGGACATTGGGAAATAGATTTTAAGTGTTCTTTTCTCCTCCCTTCGGATCCTTCAGGAATACCTGAATAGTATTTTGCAACATGCAAAAGATTTTAAGGAGTACCATCGGTCTGTGGCTGGGAAGATCCAGAAGCTTTCCAAAGCAGTGGCAACTTGGCACGCCAACACTGAAAGGGAGCAGAAGAAAGAGACGGAGCGGATTGAAAAGGAGAGAATGCGGAGGTTGATGGTAAGGGGCCCGCAGGAATCCAGGAACATGCTCCCCTCTCCTCTGCTTGTATTGAGAATGTTAAATATGCCATGGCAGAAGGAGAGAGTAAAAGCTGCCTATCAAATATATTAATAAGTTCCTTTGAACTCCACAGGGATGGGGTAAAAACACCTTCTCTTTCGTAGACAATGCAGTGCCACAAATCTTGGGCTACTACTGATGAGTATAGTATTTCTCTGTCCTGGGGTGGCTTTGCTCTTCAGGTTATAGCTTCTCGCATAAAGGCAGGTACTGTGTTTTGCAGGAGTTTTGATAACCAGATCTGGAAGGATGAAAATGGCAGTTCTTTTTAAAATATTGTGTCTTTGAAACTGACACAAGTTGTTTTGAATGAATATCTCAGTAAGTTGTGTCTTGGAATCTAAGAATTCTCTTTTTTGAAGCCTCAGTACTTATCTTCTTTTTTTTGAGGAAGATTAGCCTTGAGCTAACATCCACCACCAATCCTCCTCTTTGTCGCTGAGGAAGGCTGGCCCTGAGCTAACGTCTGTGCCCATCTTCTTCCACTTTTTATGTGGTATGCCTACCACAGCGTGGCTTGACAAGCAGTGTGTGGGTCTGCCCCTGGGATCCGAACTGGTGAACGCTGGGCCACCAAAGCAGAACATGCAAACTTAACTGCTGCACCACCAGGCTGGCCCCTTCTTTTTTTTTTAATGGCAGAAATTTTTCTCTAACAGTGTAAAAAGTGATTTTTAAATTAATTTTAAAATGTTGCTTTTTTTGGTTATAGCCATGTCATTGATAAAGGCTATTCATGAATCATTACATTTGCAGTATTATTTTTTAATGAATATATAAACACAGAAGGGATTGGGTTATATCATTGGCCTGCATATTTGGTTTTATTGATCATTTAATTTTGGAATTGAGCCTCAAAGTACACTAGATTTTGGAAAAGAATGTGTGATCTCTAATGATAGGAGACTTACAGATTCTATCTGGGACATAATGCCTGAGTATTGGATGAAGATAAAGTCATTAACTTCAGCCCATAATTATGATGTCCCTGGAAAATTCCACGTGACACTGTCTTCCTTGCTGGTATTACGCTTTGCATTTTGTTTTCATTAATTTTTTGGAGTCCAGAGAGTAAACACCATATTTTAAAAGGCTCTATGTCCAGGTCCTACTAAATTTTAACCATCTTCTCCTGCCTCACTTTTTTTGGGAGGGAGGGAACTGTCCAAGAGATTTCTAACCAGCTCAGGAGACCCTGTTATAGTAATCTGAGCAGTAAGCAGTCAAATTTGTGTGATTTGACTGAAGTGAAACTATATTAGAACTTCAGTAACAGATTGGTTTGACACTAATGACTAGGCATGTGCAAATCATTAATTTTTGCAATTAAATGATGGAATATACAGATAACAGAGAAACTGAAGTTTTTTTTATCACTCTTTCTTCAAGTGAGATCAACCATAACCAAAAGCAATTAGAGTCATAATAGCGTTTGAGGTTCCTGCTCATCCACGGGGCAGACAGCAGCTAGACTGAGGGATGAAACTGCTGTCACTCGGGCAGATGCTGGAGTGACACCCCTGGACTGAAGAGCCTAAGCTTTTCTGTAATGGAGTTGCCTCTTGAAGATTTTATAGCACGTTTCTTTTATGCTGCATTGCATGAGGAAAATATTTTTTGAGATGTCCTTTTATTGGGACGTATAAAAAAGATTTCTCTTGAAATGGCTCAGAGTATATCAGAGTTTTTATTCCACTTAACCTCATAATGTTGCTTAATGGGAGGTAGAGGTGGGAACTATTGTGTCTGTTTTATTGCTCAGCAGTGTCAGACTGCAGATCCTAAATGACTTGTCTCCAGTCACCTAGGCCCATAATGCAGTGCAGATCTGTGACAAAAATCCCCCAGATTTGACCTTTCCTATCAACCACAGGGTTTGTAATGCTTTTAAGTATAAGAAGTTATTCGTTCAAAGCCCATTTGATTCGTTGCCTTTGGAAATGCTTATTGAAATGTTTATGGGTGAAAAGATACTATGTTTAGAATTTGCTTTATGACAATCCAGTTTGGGGTTGTGGGGAGGAGTGGGGCAAGGGCAGCAGTGAAACAGGGTCACCACGAGTTAATTTTTGTTGCTGGGTATTGGTTATATGAGACAGTATACTGTTCTTTCCACTTTTGATTATATTTGAAAATTTCCAAAATACAACGTTAAGAATAAACTTCAGATGATGAATCGTCAAATGTTAACATTTTTTGTGCCATTAAAGAAACACAGAAGAACAAAGAGTCGACTCACAGTCCTTTCTCCCATCACATAAATAGTGTGGCTATGTGTCCTGATTTTGCAATGGACCTCGGTGTCCTGGGACGTGGGCATCATCCTTCCACGTGCGCCCCCAGTCCAGACGGTGTGCAGGAACTCCTGCAGCCTGGATCTTTTGGTTTGCTGCACTCACCACCAGTCAACGTTCAGACAATCGGCAGTGGGGAATGAGTGGAAAAAGGTGTTGTCTGCAAACTTTTATTACGCTCTGATCATGCTCTTCTTTCCTTAATAGGCTGAAGATGAAGAGGGCTATAGAAAACTGATCGATCAAAAGAAAGACAGGCGTTTAGCTTACCTTTTACAGCAGACAGATGAGTATGTGGCCAACCTGACCAACCTGGTTTGGGAGCACAAGCAAGCCCAAGCAGCCAAAGAGAAGAAAAAGAGGAGGAGGCGGAAGAAGGTGAGTGCCCTCGTGGTGGCGGCTGACTTGGGGGTGTATGGTCAGGGACCAGCTTAAGGCATGTGCTGCTCTGTGATAAATACTCCTTACTACCCTAATGGAAGATTTATATTATTGAATTGCAGTAATTGCTTATATAAATGGGCATGGCACGAAAGAGTTGATTGGGCTTACTAGACGACGTATCTGATGAGGACATAATGGATAGGATGTACTAAACGCAAACAATTCAGTCCATACTTGGTTGTTTCATACTGTATTTGAAAATTAAGTACCCATGCTGAATAGGAAGAGGAAAACCATGGATGCAAATAAATGTTTGCTTAAGTGTAATGCCGTTGTGCTGGGGGACGGCTGAGTTAAGAAACTGGAATGAGCATTAAGAAGAAAATGCAGTGTACAGATTAAAGAAGCCAGAGGAACGTAGAAGAGATAGCTTTGGGATGCTTTTGGAACCTATTTCAGCCTGTTTCTTTGGACAGACAGTGATGCCAAAATTGTTCATTCACTTGGGCTGCCCTGCTGTCACACTAAGGTAGGTGTGCAGAAGGTTTTAGGTAATTACAGAAAACAATAGTCTTAGGTAAAATGTCTGCTAATTATCATGAGAAGTGAAGGGTAAGATTTCGAATCTCTGCTCTGCAAGCATTATATCTCAATTCAAGGGTAACCTGCTGAGTGGAGACCTGTGCGTATAGAGCCTCTTTGAGGCTTCAGTGGTCTGGTAATTCAGTTCTTGGATGCTATTTTGTTTTCAGGATAAATTCTAATTGGGCTGGGTGCAAACATCAACAGGAAGTCTTCGTCAGAGTTGTGAAGATCGAGGACGGGTAGCATTTAATCATTTATTCTCCACACTGAATAATTGAACAAAATGTTTCTCAGAAAATAATTAATTTCATGGCTCCTGAATTCTCATACCTGTTTCATAATTAAGGAGGAGGAATAAATGATTGAGAAGGCGCCTTCTTGCACCTGATTTCTTTAGTGTAAGATAGCTTCCCTCATTGTGAAGATGAACGAGGGATGACGCAGGGCTTGGATTTAGACATTTCGTTGGTGAGGAATACCTCATTTTCTTGTCAAGGTAGCATTATAGGCTTTGCAAAATTCCAGCTCCCAATTCCTGACTTAAAGAGACGTTTTCAGAGTTTAGTGCAGAGCACATAGGCAAAAAGATACAATTCTGTAATATTCCGTAAGTGGACCCCATTAAGTAGCAGTTGTCGTTTTTCCTAATCCAGAGGTGTACTTTGCAGAGGTTGCCACAAAAACATTACTGTTTGTGTTTTTCGTACTAATGTTCATATTCTACATTTCTTTGTGATTTAAAGCCAGTGGCCCAGATTTGAGCTTCTGGCTTGCAATTAACAGATTCCCGCCATGGTGTAAGATTGTTACATCATCACAGGCAGAGAAAGATAATAATTGAGTGATAATGAGAATGCCTTTATTTTTATGTTCGTCTGTACAGAGCAAGAACCTGTCATAATGTTTTTCATGGTACTTCCAACTGTACATGATCTCTAGATTGGCTCTCTACTTCCAAACCCTTGCCTTCAGGTTTGCTAAGAGCATTTTATTCTTTCTATTTCATGCATTCGCTCAACAATATTAACTGAACACTTACTCTGAGCTTGCAGTGTGCTAGATGCTGGGGGAGAGGGTACAATGGTGAGGAAGAGCATGCTTTAATCAGAGAGAGACAGATATTAATCAAATATGCACCTAAATATATAATTATAAACTGTGGTGAATGCTGTGAAGGAAGACTGGGAGTCAAATCGGGGATGGGGCCTGATTTCTTGGCCAACAATAGATACCAAAGTGACTCCAGTCTGACTGGTGGATATCTCTGGGCGTCTCCCATTCTCACATGATTGAATGTACAGAATTCTGACTTTGTGATCAGCCCTCTACCTCTTTTCGGTCATGCTTTCAGGGTGAAAGCCTGAAAGTGCTCCCTGCCCTCAGCAGGACTAAGGGGGACAGGCTGTGTTTCCTTCCTGGGCCGTCTTGATGGGAGAAATGGCATAAAGAAGGAAAAAAACACACTAGGCCCCTTCCTGGTCCTTCCTGAAAACTGTCTCTTTCACCAGGCTTTGAGACTTAGTCAAAGTGAATTACCCAATTCCAGATGCACCTTTATTCAAGTGCAAAGACAATGGGTGCTTTCAAAAGCTGATTACTTGATGCTTTGGGTTCTCTGTAGTTCTCCCCTCCATTAGAGTGAATGATTGAGAGTTGCTTGTTCCAGCCTCTGTCAGGGAAGGAAACTACCTCCAGAAGCTTAAAAATTCTATGCATCCCTTTCAGTATTTTCCCATAGAATGGACTATTATGCTGTTCCTATCTGCAGTTGTTTTTTGTTTGTTTGTTTGTTTTAATTAAGTAAGGCACCAATGAATCTTTGTTTTGAGAAAACCTTTACCCAGTGGACTAAAAGCATTGAGGTGGGAGCAACATATGTAGGACAGCTAAGCCTCAGAGAAGTCTAAGAACTATGCTGTTCAACATGAGTATGGTTGACCTTGTAATTTAATTGGGAAAGGGTTACTTTTTACTTTGTGTTAAACTAGTGTATGATTTTTTTTTTTTTAAATTGCCCCAGTGTAAGAGAGAAGGCCATTTTCTTTCATGGAGAGCTTATTGTGTTGACTTGTTGTTGGTGAATAATAGAGTGGGTTTCCTGTAACCTGTCATGACCTTGTTTAATTTTTCTCTTCTCAACATTAGAGCCATTTCTATGAAGTGTACATTTATAAATCATTCTGAAACTTCTCGTTCTCAGCCTGGTCTTCCATTAATGCCCTTCAAATGGAAGAAAAAGAAGTAAACCATATGTATCTACTTAAGTGTTAGAGGGGGCATAATATTTCAAGGATTGAAATATCTAATTATGTGAAACCCGTCTCTGCAGGGTGATGGCGTGAATGCGCTATTATGTGCACTTAGCATGACCTTGAGGTCTCGGTCCTCTGCCGTGATTATTCTCTAACATCTCCTGGGTAAATACAGGATAAAAAAGGGTATGGGGCTACGTAAAGCTATCAGGATGTGTACAAGTAGGATTGAACATGCTAAATTAGAAAATCGGACCCCTGTCTAAATCATGTTAGCACACCACCTTTTAAATTCATGCTGCATAAGAAAGCAGATCCTACTGATTTGCTCTTCTTCCCTTGTAAGATATTTCATTAAAAGCTCTACTACGTTGGCCGTCAGTCTCTTGATCTGTGAGAAGGTGAGAGGAACAGTACCCACATCGTGGATTTGTTGTGAGGATTACATGGGAAAGTTTGTCGAAAGCATTTAGAACACTCCATGGCACCTAGTAAGTGCTCAGTAAATATTAGCTATTTTATCGAGCAATTCTGTGGTATAAATGTAGCCTCAGGATTGTTGAAATGTGGTTATAGGTTTTTTGGAAAATAAAATCTTGTTTTTTCCCCTTATTGTGTATTCCCTGGGGTGTTGAGCAAATAAATGGCCACCATTTTTTTCTAGTTGGGGATCCATTAGATATTATTAGGTAGGATGTCCTTTAGGACAATGACAGGTTCTTTGACTATTGAGGCAGCAGTGGGAGAGGAGGATTTGTTATTTCTGGTAGACTCTGCTTACCTCTCCCTCCCAAGCTCCTACGAAGAGAATTTTCTGGTTATGTGGCCTCAGGTGGTTCCTGGTGATAATAAGGTATTTCTTGCAGGGCTTTACAGTATATTTTTCCTTAAGCTGTGACTCGAAGCCCTTGCCACCCTTCCCAGCCTACAGCTTCGAAGTCTAGTCATTTCAAGGGTTCAGCTTCTCAAGCTGTTGACTTCAGGCCAAAAATAAATATTTTATTCCCTTTTCCAAATCTTTCAGTGAGGTGTATACCAGCAGAACTATGCCCTTGTTATTTATTTGTGACATTTCCTGGAAACCCACGATACCAGTGGGAACATCCTCAGACACCCATGGGGGAAAGCTGTGCCAGCTATCTTCTTCATCGTGGTGTTTGGTTTTCTTTATGAAAGTTCTTTTTTTTTCTCTCTCTCTCTCATCAACCACTATTGTAAGTAAATCTTAGAACCGGGATGTTCTGGAGGGAGAAACTTTCTCGCATAGTTTATTGATCAATATAGTGGTAGGAAATGTGCTTTTATCCTTTTTTTAGCTATCAAAACATCAGAAAAGCCTCTTGGTAGAATTTTCAATGAAAAGAGCGTTAAAGGCAAAGTAATAATATTGCTGAAACATTTGTTTTAAATTCGAGTTACTCTCTGATTCATCTTAGTTCTTTTGTCCGTTTTCCCCAGAGATCATGTAATTTATTACAACTCCTCCAGAAGGAGATTTCCCTAGGTAAAAGAAAGGTCTAAGGTAATTCTGGGCATTTGAGTATAGCCTGTTGTAAGAGTGGATGAACACAATGCCACAATGATTAGATTTATTTGATTACTTCAGTGTCAAAATGGGTGAAGCCAGAGGTTTGGATCAAAGTCTTGCTTAACTGGATTGACCAGTTACTTGACTCAAAATGTAAGAATTGGTTTTCTCTGCAAGGCACAACCGAAGTAATATGCAATTGCCTGTTAATTTGATATTCTTGGGTATTTTTTATGGCCTGATCACCTATCTTAATGCTCAAAGGTCCACTTAAATGGCAGTAAAAATAACCCAAGTGGTTTCTGAAAGCTTAGGTTTCCATCCAAGCAGAATGAGTCTTTAAGATGCCAGCACATTTGAATGTTATTTCAGCATATTATAACAAATAATGGGACAAATAATGCTGTGGGACAAAATGCATTCACTTGATTATATAGATTGTAAAATATTTGGTATAAAACTATTTCTTTCCAACATGAGGCTGTTTGTGGCCTATAGTGTGGTAATCTCTACTAAAGTGCCCCACTGAAGTCTATTTTCTTGAGTTCAGCTTACGCAGGATTTTCATGTTTAGGGGATTCCTTTGACTCCTCACCTCTGCCATTAATTCTTTTATATAGCTTCTGCAGGGAAGATGGGTAGCCAGGCACATAACTTTGTTCGTGAACATTCCTAAATGGAAGGTATAAATTGACACTGGCCTTGGAGATTGGGAACCCGAGTTGTCTCTAGTCATGAGTAATTTGTTTCATATCCCCTTCCGTGACCAGGCTAATTACACTCCTCCCTCCCTCCATGAGCATAATTAGTTCCAAACTTTTTGCAGGTGAGAAGTAGCCAGTACAAAGTTCCTTCAAGCCTGATTAATGGATGCACTGCGGTGTTTTGTTTGTTTGTTTGTTTTAATCAATGGCAGTAAGCTCAGGCATCAGTGGTAATATTGATAGGATGTGTTTGCAGTCCCACAGTATGGATAACTGTATGCGAAACTTCCTCAGGCAGTGTGAGACGTGCTATCTTCGGCCACATCAGCACCAGGCCATTTCACCAGGTGCTCAGAAACAGGCCAAGGTTACCTCAAGTGGGAGCACCAATCACAATCAGTTGGGAGTTAATCTTGAGCCAAAAAAAGGGGAAAATGTTTGTTGGTGGGGAGAGGAGAGGATAAAGCACCAGTTTGATGTGAGAACATGGATTTATGAAGCACACCAGAGACCGTCACCAAACTGGAAGAATCTAGAGCATGAAGGAAGAATATGACATGTTCTGCCATAGAGTAGACTGCCACCTGGCTTCTGCCTCATATAATGTAGCCTAACTGGGTGTAAGCTCAGGGCATGTGAAAGAAGTCTCATAGAGCAGTTCTAAGAGGCATTATGTGTGTGTTCTTAACTATTTTATGACTTGCAAATATATTGGCACCTAATTACAATAATAATAATAATTCATTGAGCATATGCTAATGGAAAAGCATTGTTCTTGGTGATTGCATTCATTCATTCACCAAATATTTATTTAGTGCATTTTATGTGCTGGGCACCCTTTTAACCCTGACCTCATAACCTTATGAAGCAGTTTTCAGACAGTGCTACAGCCAATCTTATATAGTCATAAAATAGCCCTTGGACTATCATTGATCCTTTTACGTTGCGGAGACTGATGTTTGCGGTATATGTTACATGTCACATTGGATTGCACGTATTGAAAGAGTGAACCAGCCCTGCAGCAGACTTAGGAGATAGGCACTGTTACTGTCCCTGCTTTACAGGAGAGGGAACCAAGACACAGAGAACATTTGCCAAAGATCACACAGCTAAGGTCTCTTGCACTTAGTGACAGAGCTGGGATTCAAATGCAGGTCATCTAATTCCAGAACCAAGTTTTTTAAATCTAATATTACATTGCCTCTCGAATTTGATGCCTAATGGAATTTTTAAAATTAGTTTAGAGGATTTTAAGTAATGGAAGGGCCTGATTAGGAGGCAGTTTTCAGATAACACTCTAGCTAGTCTATAACATATTCATGGAAGAGTTGTCCTTTAGAATAGTTTTGATTCTATTATTTGTGGTCCTTCAGGCTTTTTAATGTACTATTCATTGAAATGGTGATCCACTTCTACTTGCTAGATATTGGAAATTGGCTTATTCATTGTCTCATTTGATTTTCTTTGCTGGCCAAATTTGTAGCTTATTTCTGATTTGTATGGAAAGAATGGCGGGATTAATTGACTTCCTCCCATTAATTAAAACAGTGGTCTGAGTATAGTGCCTGAGAATTCCAAAAATGGAAACTTCAGGGGCTGGTAGTGGGGATGGTTTCTTTTCTGAGCTGAGGGACTCTGCCATTGTTTCCTGTTTCCCTAGCCTACACGTAGGGCCTGGCGCTTTTCGAAGCCAGTCACTCCTTTTGAGCTTGTAAACATTTTCACTTTGGGGTGGCATAAATGGAAAATCAAATTCTTGGGAAATCATAACCAAAGGGAGTATTTCATCTCCTGCTCTTTGATAAAAGCTACATTTTTGAAGACCTATGCTTTGGCATACATACATACATGTATTTTTTGTAAGAAAATTATAAAAGAACTTCAAAAATCACAAACATTTATGAGAACTGCTTTTCTTCGGTATGGACAAAAGGCTAGATTTTAAACATTAAACGTTTTCTATAAAAGCTATTTTGTCAAGAGACAATTGAGTTATTTTCATAGAAAGCAAAAATGTATTATACGATCAATGCCTTAAATAAACAAAGTGGAGTTAATATTGATTCTGTATCATTATATATATTTTTAATTAACTAAAGGGCCCAGGGGAGGAAAGCTCATTTTCTTTAATGTCTTGATAAAGGAAATGACTAAAGTTTTTTTTTTTTCCTCATCGTACTGCTCAGAAGTAGTGTAGGTTTCCAGCAGTAACTTTAAAATAAGGTATTCTGTAAAGGTGTTGTTAAGTATTTCACTTGTCAAAGAGGCTGTTACAAGTGTAAAAAATTTTAGACTATTTGTATATATTATAGATGAGACTCTCTTGGGTATGTACAAAATGTGACATAATCTTAGCTTTTCATTTAGGCTGTCTCTGAGACGCATCTAGAGATTAATGGACTAAGATAGTGGAATATTCAAAAAATGGCAGATGACAGAATT
Organism: Equus quagga; assembly: GCF_021613505.1. Taxonomy (NCBI): domain Eukaryota; kingdom Metazoa; phylum Chordata; class Mammalia; order Perissodactyla; family Equidae; genus Equus; species Equus quagga. The sequence continues at coordinate 104,807,039 of NC_060272.1, forward strand.
TTTCATGAGATCACAGTATCTGCACCAAATTTCCCCACATACGCACTGTGGAAATGCTATATATTATGAAAGCTAATTAGGTAGAAGGAAAAACATTCGGAGAAGTCACAGAATTTTGTATCCTTTTGTATTTTTATGACCCAAGAGTGGTCCAGAGTTTATTCCTGATGGACAGTTTTCAAAAACTTGCCGAGGGAATGGGAAAGTAGAACTGATTATGTCAGGATTTGTCTTCAAAGTGCCAAACATGAGAAGAACATTTCAGATTCTGACCTCTCTCTAGATGCTGCCATGTCTTAAGCTCTTTGGGTCCTGGAAGATGCAAATCTCTAGTGTGCTGCTGTTGATTCACATCTGGATTTAAATAACTCTCTGCAAGTTGCTAATAAAATATATACTTTGTCTTAGATAGTGAAGAGAAATAAAAATCAAAGGCATTTGTACTAAATCTTTGTTAGATGATCCTAAGTAGTAATGAAGTACTGTCATACCCCAGAGTAACCATGAAACCCTTGCTATACCCATCTTCTTGGTTTACACATAACATTTGACATTGGTGTTTTACAGAAGGCTGAAGAGAACGCAGAGGGAGGAGAGTCTGCCCTGGGACCAGATGGAGAGGTAAGGGAGTTTGGACCCATCTCTACTGTCTTCTGCTGAATGAGTCCCTGCCGTACTTTGTAGCACCGGTCTCTGTGTATACTAATTTTATTTTTACTCAGCTATTCATTTTTAAGTAAAAACAGTACATTAGCATAGTAGGAAATTAGAATAGTATAAAAGGGATACACTGAGAAGTAATCTCCTTCCATCTCAGACTGGCAATCAACTGATGTTAAGCTTCTTGTGTACCATTCCAGAATTTTCTATGCACATATAAGCATATGTTTATGAATACATAGAATGTGTAAAACTCTTAAGTGATTCTGTAATTACATTTTCCCAGTAAATGATACTGAAGCATAAAATATGAACCAGTTTCCTTAGTTTATTACTAATTTGGAATTATAAAACTCCCTAAGCCAAACAATTTACATATTTGGTTACCTTATTTTTTGACATTTCTATAGGCTTACAATATAGCTTCTATTTGTAGATTCATCAGCATATTCCTAAATTTTATTTCCTAGTATTTCCAATATTCTCCAGAATCATGAGAATACAGTTATTTATTTATTGGATTTTATTTTCTTCTCTGAAAACTCAAAGTTCTCTGCCCGTGGTTCACGTGAGGAGGCACACCCCCAGAGCAGGATGGGAAGCGAGTTTGTTTCCAGCCGCCTTCTCCTCTCACAGATTCTGATAAAGCTGCTTGGAGGATTGGGGTGGGCGGAGGGTTGCCTCTTCCCATTCTAGAATCACTGTGCGTGCGAGACATATTGTGAATTGAACAGCCCGGATGCAGAAAAAAGGCAGAAACCACTATTCTATGCAGAAACCTCTTGAACAATAAACGTTGCTTAACCACTATAATCCATCACAAGGAGAGAAAGGATCGGGATAAATGTCTAATGTGTAAGAAACTCTCAGTGGGCTGTTATGGGGGAAGAATACTGTATATTAGAGCACTTAGAAACGGCTCTAATTTGTAAGAGCCCAGCCTCACCTGAGCACGCCTCACGCGGCTCTGTCATTAACCAGCACACAGGGAACGATTTAATGTGTTAGTGCGACTGTGCGCTGCTCTCTGATTATCTCTTGGGAGAATTAGCTACTGATCTTGGGCTGATGACATACACCTTTTTTTTTCTTTTAATCTTAACACATGTGTGTTCTGTTTGCCGAAGTTGGCAAAGTGGACATCTTGCTCAGTTTGTTTTGAAGTACTGTTCTTATTACACTCTGCTGTGCTCTTTCAGTGCTTTTGCCAAAGTTCTAATTCCGGCTACCGTGCTTCCCAGTTTTCTTTGAGGCATGACATAAGCAATAAAACAAGCTGTATGATAATAGTTCAAGATAATGGAATATGATTTTTCCAAGAGAGATGATAGCAAATGGTAGATTTCCTTCTGTGTTGCGTGAATGTATAGATGACCTTTTACATTAATGAGGAAGAAATGTCATCTTGCATGCAAAGTAATGGTATTCACAACCCTTGCTTTAGCACACATAAAAGAAAAAAAAAGACTATCTGGAGTAAGCCTTTTCTTTTTTTAAAGGTTATTTTTGTGGATAATCGCTAATATATTGTTTCTTATTCTGACAGTGCTTTTTTGAGGAAGAAGTGGGGCAGAACCAATTTTTTTTTGGTCATTTCCTATAAGATATAGAAGATAACCTACAGTATACTGTTTTCCTATCATTTTTATTTAACTCCAATTAAGAATAATTTAGGAAAAATTCTTTGGAATAAATGAATTGTCTAAACATTGGATTTTATTACTTTTAAGGAGATAGATAACTTGGATTAGTCACAAATCAAGCATTTCCAAACAAACCTCTTGCCTGATGGTCTGCTCCCAGAAGTACAGTCACCCTGTAATCAGTAGCATTCATTTGCATAGGATTACTCCATTTTCAGGCCTTTTAAAACAATTTGTTCTCTGAAGTGGGTTAAACAGAGCCTCTGCGATTTCATTTATTGTCTTAATTCTCTGAGCAAGCCATTTTTCATTGAGAGTGTAATAATGAACTTCACCTCCATCTTGGTCTGTTCACCAGGTTTCACAAATCAGAGCTTTTTGCTTTGTCACACTCCCATGTTCCCATGGTTGGGCTGGATACCTGGTGGTTTGGTTTTGATAAAAGCTCTGGAGAAGCCAAACCAGCCACTAATGAGATGACGCAAGTTACAGTACCTTTGCCTTTTCCCGTTTGCAATAGTCATTATCTGGGAGGTATTTTTGAGGGGCTGGGGGTTCTAAGTTGCAAACAACAAAAATCAACTCTGCCTGATTTAAATAAGAAGAGAATGTACTCATAGGATATTGGGTAATTCATCAGATCTTCAGGAAGACTGGAGACCTTGACTGGAGGCTACACCCAGTATTTCACTGTACAACTGGTCAGTGTGGATGTGGCTGACACTGGAAGTAGGCAGGAGCTTGGCACGGCCAATACCACGGCACTGGCACTGCTGCCAGCGTGGTCTGTCCTCCCACCAGTGTGTCTGTTGGTCCCTGCTTCCTTGAACTTCTAGCTCCTGGTTCAGAGCCTCAGTGAGTACATACGGTCGGTGGAGCTGAGGTCTTATGCTGATGCCTTAGCTGCAAGAGAGGCTGGTCTTTTCAGTTTCTTAATAGGAGGTGGCCTCGCATTTTCCACCAAGACTCACTAGGTGGTGAAACTTCCAATCACGGAAGAAGGTTTCAGATGCTGGGTAGCCTATAGGCTGAGACACAATCCAGCACAGAATTGGGAGAACGTCTTAACACCAAGTGGTGATGTGTTTTTTTCTCCTTTCTAGCCAATAGATGAGAGCAGTCAGATGAGTGACCTTCCTGTCAAGGTGACTCACACAGAAACCGGCAAGGTCCTGTTCGGACCAGAAGCACCCAAAGCAAGTCAGCTGGACGCCTGGTTGGAAATGAATCCTGGGTAGGGCATTAAAGCAGAAATTATTGGTGTTCTTTGGCATTTTAGATTTTTCTTGTCCTTGTAAAATGTTGAAACTAAAACAGCATTTAGATTTTTGTGGTCCTTGTAAAATCTTGGACCTAAATCGACACAGCCTTTGCTGAAATGGTTAAAGTTATTACCTGCGTTTGTCATTTGTACATAGAATGTGCTAGTTAAGTTGTGCATGTATATATTGTTTTGTAATTTAAAGGACTGAGCCCCTCTTCTTCCCCACTCCTTTTCCTGTAGTTATGAAGTGGCCCCTAGATCCGACAGCGAAGAGAGTGATTCTGATTATGAGGAAGAGGTATGTATGTATCTCTGTTTGGAGTCTATTGGTTGGAAAGTTCATGGGGGAGGCCCCTGTGTCCTTCTATCACTGCCTCCTCCAGTGTTGGCCTTCAGGTGACGACTGGGACTGAGGGTTTGTCACAGCTTTGATGGCCCATGCTTAGTGGTATAGTGACTTCTTGGAGGCTCCTGGCCAATGGGGAAACCTGACGAATTCTAAGTTTATTTGGAACCAAGAAAAGAGAAGCTGGCATTAAATCGGAGATGGTGGAAAGAAAGATCTTTTGAGGACAATTGAAGATGGATTACTTTGGGAAAGGCAATCCCATGCCTCCAAGTGGTTTATCCTGAGAGTTAGCTGCCTGAAAATTTCTGCAGTCCTTTAGGCCTTTGAGTCCATTTGAAGTTTCAAGTCTGGAAACTTAGACAAAAAGGGCCACATGGCCTTGGTTTAATGAATTTATTGATCCTCTTGGTTTCTCTTTAAATGTGATCCTGTTTAAATTCCTTGATATACTTGTTACTCAAAGAGAAGCACATTTCTCAGTCTCTTGGAAGGAATATTGAATATATCTAGAACCTGAAATGGTAATCTTGGATACTTTTAATAGAAATTAAGGAATAATAAAGGTGTTTTTTAGGTTAACTGTGAAATGCTTAATAATTACCAATAGAAGGATTAAAAGAAGATTTTTACCTCCTTTATTAGTTGCTAGTACATAGTCATTAAATCTGAGGCTTACCGGTATAGAGGAATCTTGGTTCCAAGAGTGCCATGGTGTAGATGCCATGGACCAGGCAAAGCAGCCTGACTGATAATAGCTCACCAGAATTTTAAGACATTTGTTATTTTCTTCTATTTTGTGGACCTATATTTTCTAAATTAATCTACCATGAACACTTACTGCCTTTGTAAAGAGGAAAAATAATAAAAGTTATGTTTAAAAAAAGCACACCGTTAAAAAAGAAGTACTTTGGGGAGCATGTTATTTTTTTTTTACAGGCTACTCTTTCTCTGAGATACATGAAGGTTACAAAATCCATTTTTAAAATGTTTCCTGTTTACTCGGATGAATGGGCCCGTAAACGATCAGTTGGAAGAAGCTTCTCTTTGAATAGGAGAGTCAGGGAGGGACAGGGACGAGACAATCTAGGCAGCTTAACATGTAGATGCCAACCTGAGAGTGACAAGCGCAGACAGCTCTAGACAGCCAGGAATAGAATGAACTCTGACCTGGGGGTCTGGAGACCCCCGGTCCTTGTCTGTGTCTGCTGCTGATGTGGGAGGTAAAGTCCCCTCTCAGCACCTCATTCCTCACCTGGAAGGTGAAGGAGCTGTACTGATCCTCAGCTCACCGCCTGCGTCTCAGTCATCTGTTATCATAGGTCTGAGTTTCAGCATTAATAGCATCTCAGTTCATATTTTTCCATTCAAGAGTTATGGGGAAGCATTATTCTCTTTAAAGCTAATCTTAAAGGAAAGTGTACTAGATTATCTTTCAACATCAGTGGTTAGTAGTGGACATAATGAATACTTAGTGAAGTTTTCAAACAAATCAGCAGAACATAGCGCACAGTCGAGAAGTGGGGAGGTAATGAATCCTTTGGCAAGTTACTGATAGTTTTAATCTAAATATTCAGAAGTGTGTGATGTGAAGTAGCCCCAGAAAGCAGTGTGTTTACAGGCTCCACTCCCTCTGTGTAAACACATGTGGGACCATCAAAGGCTCATGGGCGTTATCAGAGAGAGCATTTTTATGAGAGAGAGGATGCTAAGATCTCTAAAATCTGGCTTTGTAGAGAAGGCTAGAGAATGTCACTAAGTGAGAGCAGATATATTCTAGAGGACTCTGACAACCAAACAATGATACATATTCACCTTTCTGGCATGATTTTCACATATTTATTCTTGAGAGCAAGAGTTCTAGGGGACCCTCCGAGGGTTCCTTTCGTTCTCTCACTGAGCGATTGAAACAGCAATGGAAAGGTGTATTGCCTGCTTTAAGTAAGTGTTAAATTTACTTCCTCCCTTCATTGTGTTTACTCTATTTGTGAATTTGAATACTATTTAATCTCTTTTCAGAAAATGCCAGTTAATAGCGATTCCCTTAGTAAAATGGAATCTCCCCCGTATCTTTGTCCCTTCCCCAGGATGAGGAAGAAGAGTCCAGTCGCCAAGAAACCGAAGAGAAAATACTTCTGGATCCAAACAGTGAAGAAGTTTCTGAGAAGGATGCTAAGCAGATCATTGAGTGCGTATCTCTCAGGGTTCTCCCTGGCAAATGCATTGCGTGAGGATTACGCCGTACGGATTTTCTTTTAGAGAATTTGGTTTAAGGAAGGAGGCTGACTTCATGCCCACACTCCACTCGAGACGATGCCATCAGAGGTCACCACTGAGCTCCTGGCCCCCATGCCCGAGGGCTTCGGGTTGATCCTCTTCTTCCTTCTGTCCTCTTCTCCATCCTGAATCCCCACCTCCAGGTCGGGCTCACTCCTGGGCTTCCCATCTTCAGTTCAGTCCCAAATTGAACCGATTAAACTTGCCCCTCTAGCTGGCTCCATCGCTGCCTTTCCTACCTCCCTTAATGGCATCAACATTCACCCGGAAACCTAAGTGAGAAACGTCGTTGCTTCCTCTGTCCTTGTTGCCATAGCCGTTCAGCCACCAGCTCCCGCCCAGACTACCAGACATCTTTGGAACCCGCTCCCCTTGCCCATTCTGGCTGCCTGGCTCCCCTCCTCCCTCCCTTCGTCCTCTGTAGCTGTGGTCTACACAGCTCTTCGCTTGTACAACTCTAATAATAAAAGAAAATTGTTGTGAAACAATATGCAAAATAGAACATTTTAAACTAATGAGTTTTTTTTAAAAAACTAGAAATAGACATTCTAATATTTTCTCCTTTTATTGCAGGGCTGTGTGACCCACTTTAGGAACCTTTGTTTTATCAGTCTGCCTCTCCTCCTCCACTAAAGGTTTTAAGAACCCGTCGGTGGCTCCTCATTTTCCTGTAGAATAAAACACTAGTTTTTTAATAAGGCACAGAAAGTGGATGACTACCTTTCCTCCTTCCTATCTCTTCAATGTCATGTTTGGTCCTCTCTCACCTGTCCTTCAAGCTTTAGACGGTGTTCTATGGATAGGATTTATCTTTGTGTCCTGAGAACGTAGGACAGCTTCTCCAGCAAAGTGTTAGCCTACAGGTATACGATCCTTAGCCAGCCCTGGTGGTCTAGTGGTTAAAATTTGATGATGTCACTGCCAGGGCCCGGGTTCATTTCCCAGTCGGAGAACCACACCACCCATCTGTTGCTTGTCATATTGTAGCAGCTGCATGTTGCTGTGATGCTGAAAGCTATGCCACCGTATTTCAGATACCAGCAGGATCACCCATGGTGGACAGGTTGCAGCAGAACTTCCAGACTAACACAGACTAGGAAGAAGGACCTAGCCACCCACTTCCCAAAAATTGCCCATGAAAACCAGCTCTGCTCCACACACGGTCACTGGGAGTCAGAATCGACTCAACAGCACTAACAGCAAATACAGTTCATGCTTATGTTAGTCATTTGAGGTCAAGCGGGCCTGCATTCAAATTCTGACTCCATTGCTTCTATGTGACCTAGGCAAATTAATTGACCTCTCGGAGCCTGAAGTGCTTCACATGTATAAAATGGGGATGATAATAGTAATGTTTACTTTACTTACTTTCTGTGAGGATTACAGATAATCTATTTTAACTGCAAGGCATGAAGTAGGTGATGAGCAAGCCATACCTATTGCAGCTGTTTTAGGCTCTCCATTCATGCACCAAATTATCTGTGCCTGACTCTCCACCTTCTCTGTCTCAGGACAGCCAAGCAAGACGTGGATGATGAATACAGCATGCAGTACAGTGCCAGGGGCTCCCAGTCCTACTACACCGTGGCTCACGCCATCTCTGAGAGGGTGGAGAAGCAGTCTGCCCTGCTCATCAATGGCACTCTGAAGCATTATCAGGTAATTGGCGTGGTTTGTGTTTTCTTGGCAAGTCACAGCCTTTTACCTAATTTTGATTGGAGTATGTCATGCACTTGTTGATTGCTTAAGAGGTTTGATGAAGGGGAGGCATTTTTAGGTCACATTGCTTGTAATATTGACCTTCCCTCCATTGTGCCTGTAATTCTGCTTTTACAGCTCTTCTGTTTCACCGTCTTGACTAGGGCATCTCCGCTTTCTGTCTTATGGTTTTGGGTTGAATTGTATTGTAAGAAGTCCTGTCTTAACATTTGGAACTGTTTCATTGTGGATCTCTTTAAAATGGAAAACCCAGCACGTTCCATGAGTTTAGGGAACATCCATGCCTCATCTTGAAGTAAATGAAGTATTCATCCAAAAATTTCAGTGGTGGCTCTAGTTTAATGCTGTGGATTCAGCCACCTAGGAGTCACTATCTACAATGTTTATGCTTTTTTTCAAAGGCGTGATAAAGTAGCGAGCATCTATGCTTTGGTGAAAACTAGGCTGTAAATATAACAGACGTTTTGTTTGACCTGTCTGGAATGAGGTCGGCTCCCACCTTCTACCTCCTTCCGCCTTACAGTATTTCCCAAAGTGTGTTCCTTGGAACATTTGTCCCATGAGATGTCCCTTAAAAGGAAAAAGAAAAATAGGTTCTGTGGTCAGATAAATTTGGGAAATACTCTCGACAGTAACTAGGATTACCATGCAAATTACTGTACAATTTACTATTCCAGCTTTAGATACTTATGAGAGTGAGTAGGGACCCTTGTTATTGATAGTAGGCATAGCTTAGGACTATCTCAAGCCAGCCAGACGTGTGGGCCCCCTAGCAGTGGCCTCTCTAGGTGATCCATGCTGTACGTCAGCACATTCATGACTCTGCAAATATAAATATGTAACCCACAATTGCACATCAGTGTCCTGATGTTAAAGTTAAATAACTTTAACTTTGTATTTCCCAAATTTCTTTGGCCACCAAGCCTTATTTTCATATATCGCCTATTAACAATCTGTAAAACTAGTGTCTTTTAGAATATACTTAGGAAGTATATGCTTTAGGCCAACAGTTCTCAAAACTTTTTGGACTCGAGTCTCCTCTCTCTTAAAACTTGGCACTGTATTTGCTGCCCTTGCATGGGGCTAAAGGACACAAGCACAACTGCTGTAGTACTGCCTTGATGTGTGTTAAAGTGCCAGCCATTTTTACACACTGTTGCTTTTGCATCATCAGTGCTAACGTCAACACAATATAAAAGCCAAATAAGGCCTTAGTGTTTTTGTGAAAATCGTTTTGACCTTGTGGATCTCAAAAGGTCTTGGGGACCCTCAGACGTCCCTTGAGAAACACTGCTCTGTAGTAAGGTCACCATCCTACTTTGATGAGGTTCAGAGTGGTTTCATCTTATTTGGCCTAGCTGACAGAGATGTTAAGTCATAGTTTGTTTCAATAAACTTTTGTATGTCTATACAGGGAAGATCCATTTTTTGGATTATTCGTAAATAACTTAATGCCACATTGATTTCCTCCTGCCATCCAACACCTTTGTAAGCAATCTTCATCACTGCCTTTTCAAACCCATCTCCTCCTGCTCCCACATATGAATTGTATGCCTCTCTCCTTCTACTGGGCTGCTGTAGGTTCCCTGGACGTGCCTTACTCGTGCCCCTTCTGGGTTTTGCCTCATAAATTTCCTTCTTCCTTGACTCTGACCACCTATATCTGCCTGATGAGATTCTTTCCATTTCTCACAAACCAGTTCAAACTGGCTCAAAGCCTTCCTGGATCACTCTGTACATGAGTAAGCTTTCTATCTTCTTGCTCCTGGAGAAGTTTTTATATCATTAATAGTTATTTAACCTTGACATAGCTGAGGCCTTCCTGCTGCTTCCGGGAAAGCCACATAAGCTTATGTCGGTAGCCAACTCCTCCCATTCCACAGTCCAGGAAAGTCCAAATCACTTTCCACAATTTTTGTGAATTCCTAGTCTCCTCAGCTGCCAGTTTCTGCTTCTGTTTTCTCTGGGATTAACACAGATGCAAAATTCAGCCCCTTTGCCGATTTTCATTTAAAAGAAATTCACTAGCACTGGATGTCCAACTGTTTCTAGCATTTAGTTGACTGTCTTAAAGGTCCTGGTGGTCTTTGGGTCATGATGTGAGCATGCAGCTCCTCCTACCCACCACTTATGGTTCCCAGTCATTTCCTTGCTTCCCCTCGCTGTCTTTTGCCTACTCTTTCAGCGGCTCTTCCCGTTTCTTTCCTTATCCCTTGGTGGTGTTGGCATTTTGCAAAACCCTTTAGGATGACTTGGAGTCGTGCACGGTACAGAGGACTCCAAGTGGCTTATGAAAGTATTTCTTCAAACCATTGCAGTGCTCTCCCTAAGAAGAACTCTGGTGAATACAATTTTGTATGTATGGCATGGCACTGTCAGCTACCTCTTGGCACATGTGTACATGTGAATGGCTTATTTTCTCCTCTTTGACTGCAAGCTTCTGAAGGGAGGCATGCGTCTTACACACCTAGGTATCCGTCTATTATAGCTCCTTGCACGGCCCTTTGCACAGAATAATCATTTAATGTATATTTCAAATAAATCACTCACTTGGTTGTTACATAGAACAAATTAAAATTAACATTTCCCGAAGCATAACTTCATTAGCAAGATAAATTGACTTTAGCTAATATATATATATATATATATATATATATTGATCCTACCATTTAAACCCAGCACCAGTGGTAGGATGGTGGAAGGGAATTGGTGGTTGGGAGAGGGAGGTTTAACAATTTTGTATTTTCACCCATCCTTTCTTGTACTTAGCACGGGGAATCCAAGGCTGCGTCTCTGGTGCAGTTGCTTTTGTGCTTTAAAAATATGTTGACCATGTTTCCAGGCCGTTAGCTGCCGGTGTGCTGCCCTTGGGGAGTGCCCACGGTGCAAAGTTTCCATGTGCTGCCTGGGAAGTTTCCCTCCACCAGGAAATGACTCCTGTGGGCCCCGCAGCGTGCCCCTGGTTCCCTGGTCCCCCTGCTTCCTCACTGAGGGGATCCCACCCTGGGGGGAGGCTCTTCATCACCACCAAGGCTGTTTCGAATATTCTGTGATCTGCGCGCCAAACCCATCTTCTGGTTCGTCGGTCTTGAATCCTCATATCGCCTTTTTGTTCGTGGAGTGGTTGGAATGGGTTTGGGTTTGGGTTTCCTTCATTTGTAATAATTCTAGAATGTCATATACTGTGAAATGCTAAGTAGGGATGAGCTGCAAAGCTGCTTAAATCCCCCCAGTGTGCTGCAGCCCATCGTTTCTAAATCTGATTAACACTCAGCACCTGCCAAGCAGCAGGGACGATTACAGGCTTGTATTTTAAATTCTTTTTTGTGTTGGTGCTTCCCCCACTTTCCTGCTGTGGGGAATCCAACATATAGCGCAGAGGAGTTAAGAAGTCACAGCCTCACTTGAGTTGTATTAGTATTAATTACCTGTGCAGATCTTGGATAATTGAAGCAATTACTCTTCATTTCAGCTCCAGGGCCTGGAATGGATGGTTTCCCTGTATAATAACAATTTGAACGGAATCTTAGCTGATGAAATGGGGCTAGGAAAGACCATACAGACCATTGCACTCATCACTTATCTGATGGAGCACAAAAGACTCAATGGCCCCTATCTCATCATTGTTCCCCTTTCGTAAGTAAAGTCATTTATTCCGCAGTTATCTTTCCGTGCGTTGTAGATTGCCCTATTAGTAGCTTGTCCTTGTTTTTCATTTAAGGCAGAACTGTAGCATATAGTGGGATTACTAAAAGCATGTAATCTGGACTTCAGTTTTCATTCCCCACCCTTTCCCCTCTCCCTGCCCCCACCCCCAGGCTTTTTGATTGGCTGTTAAACATGAGATGAAATGATTTTCTCAGCCATTAGCATTGTGTCTACACAGCCTGCACATTGCACAGTGGGTCTTATTTGTCGTCACTCCTTAAGTGGCTCACGAAGGAGGAAGGTCTTGATTTTTTTTTTTTAAGATTTCTTTGATTTTTCCTTGTTCCATTTCCAAAAGGTTACATATATTCAAAAGATTATAGATTCTTAAATCTTCCTTTATTGTATCGTTTAAAGCAGAACCTAAGTCAGAATCCTAACTCTGAATTTTGCATTGAACTGCCCTCAGGATGTACAATTTGTTTTCAGTGGTTTTGCTGCTTCATAAGGATGGTCTGTGCTCGTGCGTGGTCCTTTGTCTGTCTGTAGCGGATGCTCCTGAGCGAAGGCACACCTGTTCACACTGCCCTTGCTGGAGTGTGGTGTCTCTGGCTGTGGCTGTTAGGTTGTAGATTTACTCACTAAAACCTTCTTATAGATCCTGGCGCTAATACAAACTCGGACCTCAAGAAAAAGCAAGGATTCCATTTTAGTATTTTCTTCACATTTTGTCTAAAAGAGAGCTATTTGCAGACCTTTTAATCTCTAGCTGAATCCATAGTATTTAGACATCCATTGCATTTTATCTACGTTTTTGAATATATATTTTGCTTTTTAGCTATATTTTGCATGTTCTGACATATATTAGGGTGACACTTCCAGGAATTTTACAAAAAAACATTCAATATTTCTTCCCCTGCTCCCTCTTGACAGATTTATTTAATGTTTTCATGTGCTTTTGTAATTTCTTTTTCCTAACTCAACTTTTCTCTGAACTTACATGGCTGTTTCTATAGACTCCCCAAATCACCCTGGCAATTGCTCTTTTTCAATGCCATATTAAAATTTAAGGGTTTTTTGCCCTCTGTATTTATGCATTCTTTAACTTTTTTCCTAGGAGACTTTTTATGACCCCACAACCAAACTTGTCATAGTTTGTAGCAGCTTATTTTTTAACTTATCTCTTATTTCCACACCTTTAAAATAAATGTGTAGTTGAGATATTTTATATTCTCCATCTTTTTTCAAGGTGAGGCCTGAGAATGAATAAGAATACCTTTTTTAACCACTGACTTTTATACAAATGTCTTTTATTCTGTATGTTTTTGTTGTTGTTCTGTAGGACGCTATCAAACTGGACATATGAATTTGACAAATGGGCTCCTTCTGTGGTGAAAATTTCTTACAAGGTTTGGAATGCTGTATTTATATATAAATGTGGGAAAGCAAAAAATAGGCCCTCTTTTCTTCATTCCATATGCACATCTGTGAACTGTATTTGGTTGTAAAGTTTTGTCATGTACATCATGTACTAAACAGTGAGAGTTAATCATCCCAAGAAGATTACTGTAATAAACCATAATTACTTTCAGATAGTGAAATGCAGAAGAAAATTGTTAATTATCATATTGCGAGGTTTCTGATGAGAGTAATACAAATGACAAATATCGCACATTCTGCGGGCTGCCGACTGGCTCACTGTTGGCTGCTGCCAGGCCCACTGTTCCTGCAAAGTTAGGCAATTACCCAGGGCCCGGGCTGCCTGCTGTACGCTGCTGTAGAAATGGAGCCTTTCAGCAGAGCAGCGGGTTCTCTGCTACCTCGAGGTCGCCATAATTTCCTTTTCTCTCTCTCCCCTCCTTCAGTTTTCAGTGGGGAAGTCTCTCTATAAGGGTCTGAAAAGTATCCAGATGTGTGCGATTTCGCCAACCATTTTCTTCATGGATAATGGATCCGTATGTGATAATGCATATACATGCACTCTTCAGCCCCGTGTCTGGGCTCCATTAAGGTGTGAATAGTGGGAAATAATGCACACATACTTCCATTGAGTAATATACATCTTTTTTTCTTTCCATGCAGGGCACCCCTGCCATGCGTCGCTCCCTTGTCCCCCAGCTCCGGAGTGGCAAATTCAACGTCCTCCTGACTACTTACGAGTACATTATAAAAGACAAGCACATTCTTGCAAAGGTATGTTAAAAAAAGTTCTTTTATCTCTAATTCTGGACCATCGAGCTGGAGTGTAAAGTATTCCCCAAATTATACTCACTAGGTATAATTTGATCGCTAGATGGCTTGTCTTTCTTTCTCTCTTTTTATTTTTTTTAAAAAATGAGATATATTTTGGTCATGGGTTTTAATTTTATTCATGCTAGTTTTTTTGTGGGTTTTTTTTTTTGGTGTATGTCATTGATCCTGGGACTCTTTCCTATCCTCTCATAGTTAATGAGTTTACCTCTCTTGAAAAACTCACCTGGGCTCCTTCTGCAACTCTTCTTCTCTCCAATAGCCCTGAACGTGATTGTGGAAGAAATAATTGTTTTTGTTGCCCTGGGTTATTGTCAGCGGTGCAACTTCATTCCTCTTGTGGCTTTGTCTCTCCAAAGACGAGTGGGCAGCCCTCCATATGGCCATCTCCATATGAAATTTATCCGAGCTGCAGCTCTTCTGTTATCCCTATTTTAGGTTTTTCCTGGTAAAATAATGGGCTCTTATTGTTCGATTTACTCTGGGCTGTTTCTGTGCCTATTTATTTGGAGCTGGGAAAGATGATTTTTCTACCTGCAACCTGCATGTTTCCTAAGTTGTATGTCCTAAGTTGTCCTTTAGCTGTAAAGTGGAATTTTTTTCCCCATTTATGTCATCTTGCCTCCTCATATATTCATGTAGAATGATGTGAGTAGTTTCTTTCATGGAGCAAATATGAAAACTTAATTTTTTTTTCCTTTGGTAATTTCTTTTACCCTGTGGTGTGTTGAAAGCACTATAATCTGAAACTAAGTTGTGCCCAGAATTGAACAGAATCCGTATTTCTGGGGTTTGTTCTGTCTCTGCATTAAACCTTTGCTCTGGGAACTGAGAGTTCCCTTCATGGCATCATAGGAAGTAACATCAAGGAAATGTGTTCCCAGGGGAAGTTTCATCATTAAGGTGGCACTGGCAGCAATGCTGTGTTCCTCATACTTGGAGATGAATTTGGCAGTGTCAAAAATGACGTGTTTTCAGTATTACTATGGGAATGCATGTGTATGTTTGAGATCCTTTAAGAAAACTCAGATCATGTCTGCTGCATATGTATTTCAAAACTCGTCGGAGACGCCTGGTAGTGAGATGTATTGCTTTGATTTGTTACTGGAGAGATGAAGATATAGAAAGGGGTAGTAATTATCTTCCAAGTGGAAGACCTCATTCATAGTCGGCGCGATAGCAAAATCTAAGGCCTCTGATTCCTTATTATTTCATAAGCTAAATTAGGCAGGAAAGTAGATTTACAAGATTTGTTTCAATACATTTTATCTTCTGGCCTCTTTTGATGCTATTGGTAAGTTTGGGACTTTAATTATTCCTAAACACTTTTCTTAGAGGTGGTGGAGGAAGGAAAAAAGACAAGACTCTGGTATTTTACCTGAATATTGCAGACTAACTAATGATTTCATGCCTTTTCCCTGACTTTACTGGTGCTTTGAGTGAAGAAGGCAAGGACTATATAGAACACTCAGCTCGTCTCCGTCCTCTCTAGGAGCTCTGCAGTAGGATCCGGGGACATCTGAGCACCAGATGCTTTTCTTGGCCATTGCCACTGTTTTGTAGGGAATGAATAGGCTTAGTGGAACATTCCTCATTGTTCTCACTTTAAGACACTGAGAACAATGACCTGGAAGAGGGCTGAAGGGTAATGTATGAGAGGAAGGGGACTGCGTGTGGACTTAGGAAGAAAGATGGTGTTATTTGGTCATTCTTTACTTTTGAAGTGATAGTCATGCTGGGGGAGTATATTGTGTTTAGTTCTGAAGTTTTGGCATAAATAGAGGAATGATGTTATAGTATTGCCTTCTCTCCCAGTGAGTATAGCCTTTCATTTTAGATATCTTAAAGCAGGGGACTAGACCTGGCGGGTGAGGACCTGGCAGGTAAAGAAATACACATGAACTGAGAGAGTCCAGGTTGCCACATCTTCTGATTTTTTAAAAGAAGCTGGATGTCTAGATTTTTATATGAAATATTCCAACTTTTAAATGTTAGCAACTAGTTTAAATTAAAAACAAAACATTGAGCCAAACCCTAAAGGTAGTGGTCAGTCGATGTAATAGAAAAGAAGGCACGAAGCCAAGAGTCTCTCAATTATAGGTACCTGCTAATGCCTCTTGGAAAAATTGGCCATTAATTTCTGCTTCAAGTGGAGAGCTATATTCTGTACTTACTATGTGCAGAGGTAGCATGACCATTAAATCTGAGATAGCTATCATAGCATTAATAGAAGGAGTATTGGCTGGGGAGACACAGGATCTGGTCCTGGCCCAACGATTTCATTCTGGGCCCGAATTTCCCTCTTGATGAAAGAGTGACTTGTAATCCTATGGGCCCCTAAGGAACACTGTTGCTTTAACATTCCATTATTACATGATATATTATGTGATCTCTCAGGTATGGGAATAGACTGTGTGTTGAGATTCTTTTATCCTAAGGAATATCACGCCGTATTATGCACCAAGTGTGGGTTCTTTGGTTTTCCACATCACCCCTTGCCTGTTGGAAATCGTTGGACTTTGCCTTGCTCACCACGTGTTGGTCCTTCCTCTTGGGTGACAGATCCGGTGGAAATACATGATAGTGGACGAAGGCCACCGGATGAAGAATCACCACTGCAAGCTGACTCAAGTCCTCAACACTCACTACGTGGCCCCCAGGAGGATCCTCTTGACTGGGACCCCACTGCAGAATAAGCTCCCGGAGCTCTGGGCCCTCCTCAACTTCCTCCTCCCCACAATTTTTAAGAGCTGCAGCACGTTCGAACAGTGGTTTAATGCTCCGTTTGCCATGACTGGAGAAAGGGTACTGGTGTAACTTTTGTTTTTTCTACTGCGTGACAATGAAATGAAATGAAAGGACCTAAAGCTGAGACCTAGAGGGCCGCAGAAAACCCACACGGTGCTTTACAGTGTTGCTTACTTTATGAAGCTTGTCATGGATGGATATGTTCTCATTCCAGGGTTATTTCCCCATCCTAATCAAATGGGTCTAGTGATGGGTCTAGGATCCTAGGATCTAGGATCTAGATGGAACTAGGATCTAAGGCATCCTAAATCCTTTGTCTTTCACCAACCTGTTAACCAGGCCACCAGACAATGTTCCCGACGGGTGGAGTGCTATGGGCCACAGGGAGGATGAATGTAGAGATCTTTGTTGAATCAATTTAACCAGATCAGTTCAATCAACTGAATACAAACCTTAAAACAAGTATTTCCTTGTTACAAATTTAGGTTTCCCTTTAAACTATTTCCACATAAAGAGTTTGTGTGTTTACACTAATTTTCTGTACACATTTTTGCAGATTTTAGTGTGAGCCTCAGTTTTGTGTGTACATCACTACTCCTCAAATCCTGGAGTAGCCATTTTCAAATTTCTTATTATCATCCCTTCCACTACGTAGCTTCTCTTATAGCTCATTTATGAAAGGGAGACATGGGCCATTGCAAGAAAAGAAATGGGTACCTGTCCTTTTGATTAGTGGTTTCTTAAGTATAAAAATAAAAAGTCTCTTAGAATCCTTTAGGGAAATTTATGTTGGAACTATTTGGCCCTTTAATTTTGAGATACGTTATAGGTACATTTGCCTTTTGTCAGTAATTAATTGGCTTGCCCATTTGCAGAAAGTAATGTCAATCAACTCTGCCCCCTAGAGGTCAATAGAGGAAGGTGAAAGAGAAAGCAGAGGATGTCTAAGAATGACTAAACTTGGAACAAGATCAGGGCAGAGAGTAGGAAGAGTAAGATAGAGGGGCTTAGAAACCCACCAATATAAACTAGAGCGGCTCTCGTTCTTCTTTTCATGTTCAAGTCTTGTTCCCTTGGTGTGTTTCTGCATCCGAAACAATCAAAGTTAAGAGCCTAACTTAATGCTTCAACTTTAAGTAAGCACATTAACTACTGCCCCTTTATTCATGTTCTGACTCAGTCTTTAGTCAGCCTTTATTGCAATCATATCCCATAAAATTCTGAACCGTTAACACTGCTGATCTAAAACTCGTGGCTCTGGGCCCTCTTTCACAGAGCTCAGCATTAAGACAAAGACGTCCATTTAGAGACCGTTTTATTACCAGCTAGTAGACAGGTGGGAAGAGAATTCTGAGGTGTACATGACGGGTATAAACCTGGCCTTGAAGCACATAAAATTTCAATTGTATATTGAAATGAATAATAAACGTAACATAAAGCGTATTACATGAAGCATCCTTTAAAAAAATCAAATTCATCTAAGTTTCTCTTATAGGTGGACTTAAATGAAGAAGAAACCATATTGATCATCAGGCGTCTGCATAAGGTGTTGAGGCCATTTTTACTGAGGAGACTGAAGAAAGAAGTTGAATCCCAGCTTCCAGAAAAAGTATGTTGCAAATTCAAAAGTGTGGTTTCTTCCTCTGCCAATATATTTGAAGTACGTCCTTCAGTGCTTCAATATATTGAAGATCGAATATCTGAAATTGTGTTTCTCAAACAGCAGGCTTGTATTTTAGTTACGGGTATCTTGGAAATATCTTAAAGTACTTTTTTGGTTTGATAGAAGTGAGAGGATTTAGTATAGAGAGAAAAGGGAAATTTTAGCATTTTCAGCCTGGTTTCCAAAAGCTTTGGGACAGATTTTATAAAATTACCAGATTCATTGAGTCTCATCACATTTTAACTTTAACTCACATTAACTTAGCATTACATTTTAACTTAGTTTTTTTTTCCTTAAGTTCCTAACTTCATTGAGTTCACTCTTGCAGGCGCCACTGAAATGTTCTGTTTGGGAGACAAAGAAGGATATGAGATTGGGACTAGTATCATTATCAAAGGGCATAGTAAACATTTGCCAGGTTTCCCGGAAATTTATTTAATATTTGTTGCTTGTGATGTCACTGTTCTGATAGTGAATAAAATATAGAGTTCCTGCAAATTAGACACATCATCTAATTATTCTTAGACATGGTTTTTGTCCTGCACCATAAAGATTAAGTTCCTGTGAACATTTTAAGCAAATATTTTTCAGATTGGTTTTTGGACACTACCTTTTCAGTGCCCTAGAATGTCTTTTCAACCCTTACCTCCACATATTTTGGTTGGATTTAGGTATTAATTTAGTATGTTTCTGATCCTATTTTGGAACCACAAACATTTGAGTTTTAAGTTTTATTCTCTTACAGATAGATTGTTTGGCATTGTATGCTATTTGTTGCATGAGATATTTTGATTTGAGTTTTCTCTTTGGATGAGCCAATTCTGAAATGTGTATTTTGTATCATTGTGTTTTTCTGTGTAATGACTCTATTTTTTTGGACAGATTGGTTCATCCTGTTCATTTTTAAGTGGGAGTTGGCAAGATGGTGTACAAAGTTGATCACTTTGCTGAGAGAGAATTTTGTTCCCTAATCCCCTATTCATTAACAATTGGAAAAAAATTAAAAATAAACATGGTTCTTATACCATGCTTATCCCAGCAAAAGCCTAAATATTTAAGTATTTTATTTTGCTAGTGAATACATCTTGGAGACTGGATGCTGTTGCTATTTCTTTGACGTCCTGTGGACTTGGCTTCTTTGGGTAACCCCCTTTCTATTCAATATGGACCTTAGTTGCTGAATAGATCAAATGGGAATGGGTACAGTGGACATGTGGGTACAGTGGACAGTCGCCTTGAACTACTTCCCAACATACTGTTACTGAGATCCCACAAGCTGTAAAAATGGAACGTTAAAGATTTTGATTTGTCCCACACTTCCTTTTGTTTCTTTACAAGAGTTATAAAAGGTAATTAACTGAAGTCCTTCATTTATTCATTCCATAAAACCTCCTAATTCTTGTTTACTCATTTCCAGGACTGGCTAAGATAGATAGGTTTTTAGAAACACATTACAAGTTGAAAGTATGCCCCGTTTTAAGAAAGTCCATTATATAAAAATCCAAACTTTTGCGGCACAAGGATTGTGGGGTGATCAGTTATACCACAAAGGAGTTCTTTGCTTTACTAAAATATTTATTTCCCAGTTCTTTCTACAAGAAAGCTTCCTGAGTATTGAGAAATTTTTAAAAATTAAGATTAGATTTTCAAGGGCATGTTTCCTTCACAAAGTACACTTCAACTCTTTAATACCCACAGTATTATATTTGAGGTGTGTTAAATACCTTGTACAGTAGCCCCCCGTGTCCATGGTTTCAGTTACCCACAGTCAACCGTTGTCTGAAAATATTAAATAGAAAATTCCAGAAATAAACATTCGTAAGTTTTAAGTTGCACACCTTTCTGAGTAGCGTGATGAAATCTTACGCCATCCTGCCTAGGTCCAGAATCATCCCTTTGTCCAGCATATCCACACTGTATACGCTACCCACCCATTAATCACTTAGTAGGCGCCTTGGTCATCAGATCAACTGTTGTGGTGTCACAGGGCATGTGTTCAAGTAACCCTTATTTTACTTCATAATGGCCCCAAAGTCCAAGAGTAGTGACGCTGGCAATTTGGATATGCCAAAGAGAAGTTATTGTTGTTAATCTCTTACTGTGCCTAATTTATGAATTAAACGTTATCATAGGTATGTATGTATAGGAAAAAACATTATACAGAGGGTTTGGTACTATCTGTGTTTTCGGGCATCCACTGGGGGTCTTGGAACGTATCCCCCGCGGATAAAAGGGATTACTATATGTGATATGTTATCTGTGGATAGACTCCTTTTTCCTGGAGGCAACTCAGTGGAGTGGAAATCCTGGGCTCTGCCCGTCACAGTGGACATGGGTCCCACTGCATTCACTGTCTCTTACTAACTATGTGAACTTGGCAGGTCAGTTAGCCCAGAGGGTCTCAATGTTCTCATCAGTGAACTGGAGAGTAAATGATGCCTGCTTCCTAGAATTGTTGAGCCAATCAAATGAATGTAGTACTCCTAATACTTTGCCTGGCACGTGGTAAGCGCTCAACTAGCAACAGCTGCTACTACCACATTCCTTATTTTCTATTCATGTTGCTGTTTCTGTTATTAATAAAGAGTCCCACTTTCCTGTTCACTTCAACTTTTTTGTCACTATTTCTCGTCCTTGCACTTTCCGTCGCCCTTCCCCAGCTCTGTCCTCATAAACCTTTCAAGGTCCCTTAGGGGAACAAATCATTTTGCATGTGTATGTGGCCCTTGTTGACTTGGTTTGGCCAGTATTCATTCTCTACTTTTTCTGCCTTGTCAGGATTTTTTTACCTGCGGAAAATTGGCCATTTAAGTGTCATCCTTCAGAGTAAGGAGCTTTCTTTGGCCACCATCTGCTTATAGCCACACATAACAACGTCTATGTCTTTCTCAGCCTGTATAAAGAATCTAGAAAGGAATTATTGCTGATGTTAGGAAAAGGCTAAATATTTCATAGTAGTAATTCTCTAAAATTTTAATGAAAAAGAATCAGTTAGGGAAGTGGTTTTCCATTTTATTTTTTAATTTACATATAATAAAATTCACTTGTTTTCTTGTAGAATACTGTGAGTTTTGACAAATGCATAGTTATGTTACCCACATGCATAATCAAAATACAGAACAATTCTACCTCGTTTTCCCCAGAAATTCCCTAGTGCTGTCACTTTTAAATCAAACCCTGCCTCTACCGTTAACCTCACGCAACCACAAATCTGTTCATCATCCCTATGGCTTTGCCTTTTGCAGAATGTCTTATGAATGGAATCAGACAGTATGTCTCATCAGACCTCTTACACTGGGTTTCTTTCACTCAGTCTAATGTATTTGAGATACATCCGAGTTGTTGCATGTATTAGTAGCTGGTTCATTTTATTGTGGAATAGTATTCTACTAGATGGATGCACCGTAGTTTGCTTATCCATTTAGTTGAGGGACATTGGGTTGTTTCTAGTTTTTGATGATTATGGAGAAATCTGCTATAAACATTCGTGCATAGGTTTTTGTGTGAACATCGGTTTTCATTTCACTTAAGTAAATAGGAATGGGATTGCTTGGTCATATGGTAAACGAGTCCACAACGTTGTAAGAATCTTCTGAATTATTTTCTAAACTCCCTGAACCATTTTGTAGTCCCATCAGCCATGAATGAGCATTTCAGTTCCTCCATATTCTCCTCAATCCTTGGCATTGTCAGTTTTTAACATTGTTAGCCATTTCAATAATTGGGTACTGGTATCCTGTAACTTGAGTTTGCATTTCTCTAACGTCTAATGACGGTAGGCATCTTTTCATGAGCTTATCTGGCATCCGTCTGTCTTCTTTGATGACGCAGTGCTCAAATCTTTTGCCTATATTTTTGGGATTGTTTCTTTTCTTATTTTTGAGTTTTAAGATAGTTTGTATTTTTAAGAGTTTTTCTGTCAGCCTGGCACCAGTAGTTCTGTTCAGTACAGCTGGGGTGATCTCAGGAATCTGCACGTCCTCAAATGAAACTAAAGCAGACATCTAAGGGCCACAGTTGGTAAATGCAGCTCTACTTCATAGAAAAATTTGTTTTAATGAATGAGTATTTAATAAAAATTATTTTTAATCAATGAGTATTTAATAATTCAAGGCATCTAGAGAAATGCCTACTGAGCAAGGGAAATGTACTGTCCTCACCTCCCCCAGGGCCACCACCAAGCTCCTGGCATAAAGTCCATTCCTGATACTCAGGAAGGAACAGCAATTCATAGAAAAGGGATTACGTAAAACCTAACGTAAGCTACATAAAAACAGATTTTTTGATTTAGCTCCCATTTGAGGTTGTCTGTGCTCACTCTCCTTTGTTAATTCATATAATCAAGAACCAACTGTACTTTGGCAATTGGCTGTATATATCTTGATGTCTAAATAAGCTAAAATATGTATACAATGTCTGAGATTAACTAGAGGTTGGCCTACCTAAAATCGATCCTGATTTTGATATAATCTGTGTAAAACAACAACAGAGCTTTGTTTTGATGGGCAACTGTGTATACTCATTGTATAAAAATTTGGAACGCTTGATATAATTAATCATTACTTTGTTCCTCTCTCTTGCCATAGATTCCAGAGCCTGAAACTTCCATAACTTTAACCTTATTGTTTGGAAATCTCAATTCACAAAGTGGTAATATATCCAACACAGTAGTCTCAGGTGTATTGTTGCAATAATACATCCTTTTGGAGGGAAATTATAAGTGAATAATAGTTCTCAGGCAGAAACCTATGAACAAAGCTTGAATACTTCTACAGGGTTTTAGGGAGGAGAGTCTGGGCCAATATAATCACCCGATTTGGCTCCTTGAAGGGACCAATTTGATCATTCACTAACATAGGAATTCTTAGGAGATAATTATCATGTACACGAGGTTGTCGTCACCTCAGTTTCACATATAATTTGAACACAGATAGGCCCAGTGGCTCTCATAAGCCTGACGTTGGGAGAATCATCGCTATTGAAGAGTCAGAGATTTCATTTCCTGCAGCACCAGCACATTTTGAGGAACCTTCAAATCCGTGCTCTAATCAGGTGCCATCACAGTTTTTAGGGGTGAACTCAGACTCAACAGAGTTTAAGATGCTGTGATTGTGATAGAAACCCCTCTTGCCTCGTCACTGTCAGTCTGCATGTCTCTTAGAATTGTTGGTCTGTCCTTTTCTTCATACATAGCTCTGATTGCTTGCTCTGTGCCCTGCACTGCACTCAGGCCAGGGTGGGAGGTGTGAGAGCTATGCCAGAAATAGGAGGCGTGGTGTGAGAGGTCCACAGCCTTGCTGTGAAGATAAAGTTTATGTACTCTGAACAATGTCATCACAGTGAAAGGCAACGTCATCGCACCCCCTGGAATGAGTGATCCAGACATGTAAGTGCATTAGGGCAGGGGGCTGCAGAGCCCACACTCGGGTGTATGTGTGTGTGGGGGGGTACTGTTCACTAGTAATCCACTGGGGTGCAGAAAGAAGAGTTTAAAACTTGCATTTATATTAATGTTTCTCTTAAAAGTAAAAAAAATTAAGTTTTACTGCTATTTAACATACAGATTGACACTGGTACCCATGTGGTATGTATGCACGTGGGAAAGTCAACCACGTGCCCGGGTTAGACTGTGTAGGCTATCCCAAGGGGGGAGCGTGTGAGGGGTGATGGGGAGCACCACCACCCGGGCACTGGTCAGTCCGTTCACCCTCACTGCCTGCTTCATTCACTTTCTGCCTATGGCGAGGCATTGAGGCTTTCCCTGTACCCAGGATTTAGGAGGATCTGATTTTAACTAACCTAACACTCCCAGCCCCCAGAACGGATGAAGGGCTTAAAAAGATTCTGCGAAGTATTGCAGGATGAAAGCAAGATGAATAACATAAGCCTAGGTGAACAGTGGGGGAAAAGACAGTCCCCCGGCTTCTCTTATTCCTATGATGGGTTTTCATCAGCCACATCATAGAGGAATCGGGCTGGAATTGGCTAAAATAATCAGACGTCATCAAATACTACTATAAATCAGTTGCCCTTAACATTGACCCATGCCCTAAAAGTAACTTGTATCTACAGACATTAGTATTAGCACATGCATATAACTTGTAAATAAATATATGGGCATGCACGATAAGAGAATGCCATCAGAAGAGCTTAAGGACCACTTCTTTGGGGGGAATGCAAGGGGAAACTGACACTGGCTGATGCAGTGATTGCGGAAGATCTTCAAAAGAGCTCTCAAGGTAGAATGGGATTTAGAAAGAAGGCTAAGATGCCCCTCTCCCCAGGCCTGCAGAAAAGTACAAAACAAACAAAATAGCTTTGAGCTGTTTGGGAAGGAGCAGAGGGCAAACAAGAATATTGTTGTGGGGGCCGGCCGGTGGCCTAGCGGTTAATTTCCTGCACTCCCCTTCACTGGCCCAGGGTTCACCGGTTTGGGTCCCAGGCGCGGACCTATGCACCGCTTACCAAGCTATGCTGTGGCAGCATCCGACGTATAAAGTAGAGGAAGATGGGCACAGATATTAGCTCAGCCAGTCTTCCTCAGCAAAAAAGAGGAGGATTGGCAGTGGATGTTGATTTTGATCCTGTGCATCGAACCAGCTTCTGGTCTCCCCTGATGGTACCAGGGAGGAGGGTTAGGGGCACTTCCCCTTCCTGGCCAGCTGTCGGATCCTTGGGCTGAGCTCTCCTCTCTGCTGACCTGACTGCTGTGGGGATGTTTGGCATTCCCGTCGGCATGGTATCACCATGCGTGCCTCCTGCTTCCCAAACTCCCTTACCTCCAGTGCTTAGCCATAGCTAACTGACGGAAGGGGGTTGAGGATTCTGACCCTCATTCTGGATCTGCCATCCCTAAAGCACTTAAAAACAAGCATCAGGGGACTGGCCCAGTGGTGTAGTGGCTAAGTTTGCACACTCTACTTGGGCAGCCCGGGGTTCGCAGGTTCAGATCGTGGGCCCAGACCTAGCACCACTCATCAAGCCTAGCTGTGGCGGCATCCCATGTATAAAATAGAGGGACAGGCACAGATGTTAGCTCAGCAACAATCTTCCTCAAGCAAAAAGAGGAAGCTTGATAACAGATGTTAGCCCAGGGCCAATCTTACTCACCAAAAAAAAAAAAAAAAAGGCAAGCATCACCTGTCTCTTCCACATTCAGGAAGGTGTGAACAAACTGGCCGGCAGGGAAGCCCGGGTGAAGGTGAACATCAGGGCAGAATTGGGAAGCCTGACCGTCTCCTTGGTCATCCTTAGCAGCGAGCTTAAAAGAGTGGACACTGTTTCCATCCTAACTGCACCGTTAAATAGCTGTAGCATTTTGAGCCAGTTGCTTAACCTTTCTGATGCTCGGATTCCTTATCTATCAGATGCCGGCACTAAACGTAACTCTCTCCTAGAGCTCGCGGGTGGTTAAATGAGAGAAGGCACATAAAGCACTTCTGCAAGGAGGCTGGTCCATAGAAAGTGCTCATTAATATTAGGGCTGGATGTCATTTTTATCATCATACTTGTTACAGTATGATGTTGTTCAACATTTTTCTTCACCATGATCAAATGTCGCTGAGAGTTAACAGCTCTTGAAAAAGTCGCAGTGCTTGAAAAATATGACATGATCAGGTATCTAAAACACAAAGTCTATATTAAGCGCATCCTTATTTATTAAGCTTGGAGATTTTTTTTTTCCTCCCTGGCCAAGGATGTCATTAAAAACTAAAACACGTTTTATGGTAGGTCACTTGCTTGCCTTATCTTTTCTGCAAAAGAGCCAGCCTTTCTCTGATCTGATGTGGTGCACCAAAAGTGGCAAAAGACTATTAATTGCGGTTCCATCTGGCCTGACAGCTTCCATCTAAAGCAACAATTGAATGAATATTCAACTCCTCTTCATCTGTGACCTCCTCGCCCTGGCCCTCAGAGCTGAAAATAACCTGATCATTTTTAATCAGTTTATTAAACATTAGGCAGCTTGCTGATTTACTTTTAATCACATTCTGCAGATTTCTAGGCATTAATCTGACGTTTATTGTGAAAATTGCACATTTGTATTCTGGGGATTTTTTTTAATAAAGAAAAACAATAATAGGAAATAATCAAGGCAGATTTTAGGCATTAGGAGCATACTGGAAGTATAGCAGGTGTGTACTGAGCCACGGGCATGTGAATTCCCCTTAACTGTTTTAAATTGGGTTTTTTCAGTATTTCAAATGGAAGCACACAGGGCCCTGCCTTCTTTAGGTGGCCATAAAGTTGAGTCCAATTGTGGATTAATTCCTCTGCTCAACTTATTGTCCTCTCTAGGTAGTATCCTCTCGTCTCTGAAAAGCAGAGGTTAATGACAATCAGCTGAGGGCTGTTATAAACCTCATTTTAGGACTAGTATTGGCAGTAGCCACATATGACCGTTTAAGAAATATTTTACAAAGAAAATCGTAGGATATTAGCCAGTCGCTGTTTTTCCTAAAACTGTTCCGTTCATGTGAAAGGGGGTATAGTTGGGAAGCAGAGAAATTATTAAAATTATACTTTATATTGAACACCTTTGAATCTGAATAGTTTGCAAGCTGTTCTCCCTCTCAAATATGGAACAAATCAAGAAATTTCAGAAGCATGACCCTAGCCTCAATTACACATAAGCTTTTCGAGGTCCCTCCGTTGTAATGGTACCTTTAGCAATGATGACTGTGGTGTCTTCCACCACCCCCATCCCATCCCCCATTCCATAGATCCAGGTGGAGAAACAGAAGTAGCTTCCTGATTCCAAGAGTGCCACCAACAGCCGCATCTCAACAGTCTTCTTAGAACAGGCATCTTCTCTCTCCTGCACTTACCTACTTACTCTTCTTTTTTCCCAGGTCGAATATGTGATCAAGTGCGACATGTCAGCTCTGCAGAAGATTCTGTATCGCCATATGCAAGCCAAAGGGATTCTCCTCACAGATGGTTCTGAGAAAGATAAGAAGGTACGTTGTGGAAGGTGATGCAACTCAAGCTGCCATCGTGTGTCTTCTCGTGGCCGTGACATCGAACACTCCTGGGAAGATCCCTACTAATGCTGATTTGTTCAAGCAAATTACTGGGCCTTTTTTGTAGCTATTGTAGGTGCCAGAGGAAATCTCCTAACCTCAATTGCAAACTGCACTGGGGCAGGAAGAAGGAAGGAGTATGTTCCTATCACCAAAATAGTTAGCTCTGCTCATGTCAGTTCTGCAGAAGATATAGTCCACCTAAATGTGGGGTGGCATTTTAGGTTTCAAGATCCAGTTTCACTCCCTGGCCATCTGTTCTGTGCTCCTGACTTCCCAGAATCCTAGGGAATAGACAGTCATCTCGCAAAGCCATCAACTTGACGTAATTCCCTCCTGTAGGATAAGTTAGTCACAGAAGGATGTTATGTCTAACTCAGAAACTGCTATACAATAAGACGGGCTTTGGACCACAAGATGTGCAGGTTACTGAGAAGACTCTGGCCCTTTCTATTGAAGCCTACTTTCTTAAAATTGGAAATATCTGATGGATTAGTAATCTGTCCTATTTTGACTCTCTTTGCTTGATCTTAGGGCAAAGGGGGTGCTAAGACACTTATGAACACTATCATGCAGCTGAGAAAAATCTGCAATCACCCATACATGTTTCAGCACATTGAGGTGAGTCTGCATTCTCTGTTTTGATCCTGATCCTGTTTGCACTATTCCTACTAATTCTACTTAAAAAACAAAACAAAATAAAACAAAACAGGGTTAAAACGTGTATGGAAGTTGAAATGACATGGTCTGATAGCTCGATGAGCAAAATTAACAAACATGAATTTTGTGGTTATGGATTCTCCTTGGCACCAAGCACTGAGCATCTGGAATTTGATAAGCAGGAATTGAAGGCAGTGAGAATATGTTGTAAGCTATGGCTCATTGTGGGGGTTGGGGAAGTACTGCGAATTGCCTTGTTATGGTAGGAGCTCTCAAATTGAAGATAATGATGAATGCATCCAGCTTCCTCAGAAGGATGCTGCGAAAAATATTAAGATAATATATTTATACCTGTTGAAGAGAAAGATATTCTTGAAATATTTTCTCTGTAAAAGTCACTGACTTTAGTCTGTTACTTATATTTGTATTGTCCCTTTCTGGCTTCTGTCATGACAATGTAAATCCAGGCTTTTTATCCCGATGCTCTGGTCTCAAGAAAGCTATTTTTAGAGGAGAGGACATTTTCTTCCCTGTTTGCTACATGTGAATGAGTTTCCTAAATTGATAGAGTTTCACCCCAGTAGGAGCAATTGACCTGAGCAGGAAGGGAAAGGAGCCCGACGTGGAGCCTCCATTTTTCAATGTTGCTGCTGATGCATGTGGTCCTGGTAGCAATGATTTGCCAGCATTGTGCCCGCTTTCCACAGCGCATGAGCAGGAGGCCTGGGGCCAGTCACTCCAGGACTCCGGTGTCGGCACCAGTTTATTAGAAAATAAATAAATAGAAGGTTCTCGCAAATTAAAATTTAATAATCACAGTATAAAATTGAGTCAAAATATTCTCGTCTTTGGAGACTGTTTTTTTCTCCCTTATTTTTGGTAATTGTGTTGTTAGGTAAGAGTATTTATTGCACACCGTCTCCCTAGATTGAGTCCTGTCCCAGCCATGGGGGGAATTCAAATGACTCCTGGCTTCAAGTCCACAGGGAAGAGTATTTAGAGACTGCAAAGCCCTACATCTAAGTAAAATGACAACGGCAGCAAAACTGAGGAAAAAAGGAAGAAAAAAAAATGAGACCATATCCCAGGCCACTTTGCAACTGTGACCTGGTGTAAGTCGCTCAGCATCTCCAAACTTCCCTGTACTTGGGATGGTAACAGTTATACGACTAGCAGGAGGATAAACTTTTACAAAAATAACATATGAAGCATCTTGTAAACGGATAACGTGTTAAATGGATGTAATGTATCAGTGAATTTGTAGGGGGCTGTATGTTGGGCTGGGGGAGCCAAAAAACAGTCTAATGATGACAATGCTTGGGGTCATGTCAGGTTAACCTGTCACCCACCATCCCATTTTTCCTAAAAACAGTTTTAAGATATTTACTCTGCTAATATAGAAGAGTTTGAGGGCTTAGAAATTATGAAAATTGTCAATCTTACTTCATTTTGGTCATCAAACAAAAATGAACCTTTGGAAGATGCTAGGCCACATCAGGACGGAGGATGATGCCTCCTGTCCTCAGGCTTCTGTCTCGAGCACTGATGGGGGCGAGGGGGGATTGTAAAAGGAGCTGAGTTTAAGTAACATGCCCTCCATTGCACCTTTCAAGTAGTAGTTAGTAGAAAGACTCTGATTTGCAATTTTTTTTAACATAAAATCTTGCAGGAGTGTCCTCCTAGAATTGAGACCCACAGTTCCTGGCAAATGTATTACAGCTATGGATCGGAGACAGGATGTGCCTTTTGCCTTTCTCTCTGTTTTATTTGCTCACACAATCTTTGTTCCTGCTAAATCGTACCAGAGGTCCAGTCTCTCAGCTGAGCTCACTGCTTCCCCAGGGACCTTCAAACCAGAGAAATGAAGACCATGTTTTTAAAATGATGCTGACACCTAGTCTTATCACCATCCACTGACACATATCACCTCTTTGGTTTTTACAACTCTGCTTAGAGATAGGGATGGAACCTTAGGATCTTGGCAGGAACAGCAGCCTGTGGAGAGAGAAGGCGTGGCTCTTGGAGTCAGAGTGGGGTTTTTGGCCATTGTCCATGGGTGTTAATTTTGCCACAGGGCAGTATTCTCAGGGGCTCGGGTCTACCGTACATGATGAGTATATCTGGGAGGAGAGCCCAAAGGGAGAGCGCTGGTCCCCTTGGAGGAAAAGCTTTGGTGCTCGGGGAAGGAAGGGAAGCAGAAAAGGGAGACAGCTGGTGGCTAATGTGGAAGTGTGACCTGCTGTCCTTCCCCACAGATGGTCTCCCTTTCCATGAAGGGAGAATGGGAAAATCACATGGAGAACACTAATTTATTTCTTCCACAGAATCAGTGAGGAGGGGATTATGTGATTAAGTTCTGTGTTTTAAAAGTGGAAGCTGGATACCTGAAGGAGTGGTGTACATTAAGGGCTTTATTTATTTATTTTCTTTTTGCTGAGGAGGATTGGCCCTGAGCTAATATCTGTTGCCAGTCTTCCTCTATTTTGTATGTGAGCCACCATCACAGCATGGCCACTGATAGACAAGTGGTGTAGGTCCATGCCCAAGAACTGAACCTGGGCCAGTGAAGCACAGTGCACCAAACTTAACCACTAGGCCACTGGGACTGGCCCTAAGAGCCTTATTTTTAACAGAGAAAAGCAAACATGGAGGGATGTTAGAATTTCACTAAAGTAAGATTTGCAATATAATACATAGTCACCCTTTTACTGTTAAGTATTTCCTCGGTATATTCATGTGTACCTGTTCATCCTGATTTGCTTATGTTAAGCTCTTCCTCTAATCTAGACTGTAAGCCCCTTGTGGGTAGACACTTCAGGTGTTTCTGGATCCCCAGTACCTGCCTCCCTGGGCCCTGGGCCGGTAGACACTTGATCACTGTTCAATGAGAGAGCTAACACTATTATCTCCGTATGAGCGTCTAGAAACTTGCAGAAACTCACAGGATGCGTTTCTGGTGGAACAAAAGTCTGAATTCAAAGACACTGAGTTTCTGGTTCATCCTTTAACAAGTATTTCCTTCCTTACTTATGATTTTGTTTAACTATACTCTGGAAATAGATAGGATGACTTCGTTAAAAGAGTAATCATTAAGTTAGTAATTACAGATCTGTTGTTTTTTTTTTTTTAATCATTTTCTTCTTCTCTCTTTTAAAGGAATCCTTCGCTGAACACCTGGGCTATTCAAATGGGGTCATCAATGGGTAAATCTTAAAATTTTTTTCCTGCCAAAAAATAGTTTGTTGGTCCTAAATGTTTCTTTCTATAGTGTTTCGTGTCACACAAATACATATGCCAGTCTCCTCAGCCCGCCTCTCTCCTCAGCAGCAGGTACAAAAGTTGTTAACTAAAACGATATCAGCGTTCTCTCGTAGTTTCCCAGCATAAATTGCTACATGCCTTGAGCAAGTGGCTATTCAAAGGACATAGATCTCATTTAATAGACTTGATAGCGCCCGGATGCTCTAAAAATGTTTCGAAACTTCACAGTGTTGTTCCTTACAACCAATGGTGTAGCTTGGGCTCAAAGAGAATTTCATATTAAATTTCAAGTTGATATTTAACATTAATGTGCATGAGAGGAAATGTCTCATCTGCTATAAATATATATGACTTTACAGTAATCTGTTGGAGTACGGTCTGTATAAGAAATGATTTTCATCAGCAATGGACGTTGAAGAGAATCAGGCCTTGCAACAAGAACAATAAAGAACCTTGCATTAACAGGAAGTCTGTTTTGCTTGTTCTGCCCCAGGGAAAATTTGTTATTAGGAGATGGGGTCCCTCTTGGATCCCAAGGGCAGACTGTGCCATTGGGCTAAGAACCAGGAACTGGAACCCATCCAGAACCGGTGCCATTAGGCTCTCCTGCCTCTCTGTGCCTCTCTTTCCTCTGGGTCCTGCGGTCACTCTTGGTGCCACCAGGTTGGCCAGGGTCACCTATTGAAAACATGGCCCTGGGGAGTGTTTAGGGGACAGTTCTCAGAGCAGGAGATGGACATTGGGAAGACAAACACTTGAAAGTGTGTCTGGGAGAAAGAACACATACCATGTCATCCAGTCAGCTACCAGCTGACCCATTGCAGTGTTCTGGACTGCATGTGGACTGGCGAGTTTTCCCAATAATATCAACCCTACCATTAAGTTTTAATAATATAACACATTCTTATTGATAAAAGAGGAAACTGGCGTATTGTGGAGGAAACAAGGCCCCACTTTAGCTCACTGACACTCTTCTCCATCTGACAGCAGTATACGCTACCGTCATGTCTTTGACTTGACCTGCCAGGCCTCTTAGCCTCTCCCCAATCCGTTGTTACACAGTGTACGTGGTAATCTTCTAAAAAGATATGTCAGATCTTGCCACTCCCTTGTTAAAACCCATCAATGGTGTTCTATTGCACCTCAAACTAAAATATTCAGTGTGGCTAATGGAGCCCAACAGGATCTGCCCCCATCCCTACCCTCTAGCTCTGCCCTCGTATTTCCCCCTCACTGTGTTTAAGACACACACCAGTTTTTCAATTCCTCCAACACACCAGGCTCTTTTATTCCTCAGGGCCTTTGCACATACTCTTTCCACTTCCTGGAATCTCCTCCTCTCCACTCCCAAGCCCTCCTTCTTCACCTGGCTGCCTTCTGCTCATTATTTCAGGTTTTAGCTAAACTGTTCTCTCTTCAGCAAGGTTACCCCTGGCACACCAAACCAGTGGCTGGCAAGTTTTTTTCTGTAAAACAGATCTCAAATATTTTCACCTTTGCGGGCCAAAAAGTCTCTGTCGCACTGACTGAACTTTGACCTTGTAGCGGGAAAGCAGCCATACACAAAACTCATAGAAATCAGCGAGCATGGCTGTGTTCCAAGAAACCTTTATTTACAAAAACAGGCAGCAGGCCAGGGCTGAAGTTGGCCAGAGTCTGCTGTACTCTAAAGAAGATGTCACATGTTGCTATGAGTTTTCTCATCGTAACTTGCTATTTTTCTTTTTAGTACTTAGCATAATTCATAATGACCCATTTTGAAGGCAGGGTTCTGTCTTGCTCATCAATATACGCAAGCCTAGCACTGTGCTTGGCAATAGTAGGTGCTAAATAAGTATTTGAATGAATCTTAAGTGCCCTAAATTAATAATTTTATATACTTAATAAGTAGACATTTAAGGAAATACAACACATACATATATATGTGTGTATGAGAGAGAGAGAGGCAGAGAGAATTAAGAGAGAGAGACAGGGAGTGAAAGTATTAGGAACATGAAAGGGTTTCCTTTTCTTTCTAGAATTTGTCGTTGTCCCTAGCATATATAATGCACTCTTTAATGGTTTAGCATAAATATATTTTCTTTTCCCTTAAATATTCTCATTGCTTTGGAGTGGCTTTTCGTTCATTCATTCATCCATTCCACAGTTCCTTATTGAATGTTCGCTAGGCACAAGGCACCGTCCAGGAAGCAAAGCTACGCTGGCTCCTTCGAGAAGACAGCAGTAATACTGTCTTCTTGTTTTGCATTTTCGGGTTCAGGGCTGAGCTGTATCGGGCCTCAGGAAAGTTTGAGCTACTTGATCGTATTCTGCCCAAATTGAGAGCGACTAATCACCGCGTGCTGCTTTTCTGCCAGATGACGTCTCTCATGACCATCATGGAGGACTATTTTGCCTTCCGGAACTTCCTCTACCTGCGCCTTGATGGTAAGTGCAGAAGGACTTAGGCTCGGAAACCAGCTGCTGAGAGGGCGGGGATGATGGGTGCTGAGATCCAATGTCAGAGGAACAGGAGGGATGAAATGTTGGAGAATTAACCAGCAGGGTGGGGTGCAGCTTCTCTAGATAGCGAATTTTTTTTTTTTTTTTTTTTTTTTTTTTGCTGAGGAAGATTCGCCCTGAGCTAACATCTGTTGCCAGTGTTCTTTTTGCTTGAGGAAGATTGTCACTAAGCTAACATCCATGCCAATCTTCCTCTATTTTGTATGTGGACCACCATCACAGTGTGGCTTGATGAGCAACATGTAGGTCTTTGCGTGGGATCTGAACCCTCAAACCCTGGGGTGCTGAAGCAGAGTATGTGAGTGTAACCACTACCCCACTGGGCTGGCCTCCCCCATAAAATATTTTGATAAGCCTTTAGTTTTTTTCTGTAGGGCATATTTTAAGGTGATAAAGGCTATGTCTCCATTCTTCAGTAACAATATAATAGTTCACTTAAGATAATATTTAATTATCATTACAGCTTCTCTCTTTTTCTAAATAGAACATATCTGCATGTTCGTTAAGAGACAGGGCTTCATTGTTTCCTGGATTTTGCAAACTGTGTAAAATATTTGCCTGATTTTAAGAGTGATATTTAAATACCGTGTCCTAAAAAATTCATAAGAAAATATGGACGAAAGAAAATAAGAATTTAGAGATACTTCCTAAATAACTGTATGATTTAGATACCAGTCCTAATATTTTAGAGATTAAAGGTATCAAAGTTTTCATGCCATCGGTGAGACAACACTTCCTAGGAGAGGTAAACAGGAGTAGGAGCGAATTTCAGCCGGGATGGTTTGAGTCCCTGGATCCAGAAAAGGCAGTGTTACTAAGGCCAATTTTTATCTAATGCAATATTCAAGTTATTGTTAAATGGGAAACTTAAAGTTTATGTTCCATTGAAAGGTTTTGTTTTATTTTCAATCCAATGTTTTGTCCCCCTTTTGCCATTAATTAAATATAACTGGATATATACCAACCTCAGACTTGCCATATATTCTCTGACTTGAGTTTTTAAGTGAATTCTCTGTATGGTTTACCTCTTAGGGTATTATTAATTATACCTTCTGACAGACTTGATTTTTTAATATCTTGTTACCTTTCCCCTCCAAAGCCACCGAAAGCAGATGAATGGTTAAGTAAATGTTAATTTTGAATTTGTGACACAGTTATATCATCCACAGTCTGTCTCTTTAGGCAAATCTCCTGTATTGTGTCTTGTCCTTTGACCTGATCCTTCCCTCGCTCTGTGAGGGGAATGTTCCAGGGCTCCTTCAACACTCTTCGTGTAAAGGCAAGCCCTCCCTCTCTGCTGCTCAGGTGAAGGGTGCCAGCTCTTCTTTCCCCTGGATTCACAGCCCCCAACAGGTGCTCCACGTAACTATTGTTTACTACTTTGAAGCATTTTGTTTTGCATCTCAGCTCTCTGAGGATTTCAGCCTTGGGATATTTGAGCCTGTGAAACTGGCAAGAAGTGATTTCCTTGAAACAAATCTCTCTCCTGTTCTCTTGCCAGCTAGAGAGAGTTATCTTTTATAGTCCGTTGGTTGCTGGCCTTATTGTTATTAATAATAATAGTCATACGTGCTAGCATTTATGGAATAGCTACTACATGTGGGATTCCAGGCAAAGCACTTCGAGTGCATTATTAATTTAACTTTCTCAACAAACGGGCTACTCTTATCCCCTTTTTCCAAGAGACGAATATGATCCCCATTGAACAGGTGAGAGAACAAAGGTTTAGAGAGATGAGTTAAGGTACCAAAGGTTACACATGGAGTAAATGGTGAGACCAGATTCTGAGTTAGATCTCTCTGATTCTGAATTAGTTTAGAGTCAGTTTTAGCAGATCCAGCAAGATACAGCAGCCCCTCTCTGAAAACGCAGGCTGCTTCCCTAGCGACAGCATTTTAAGAATGATTTTGAACTTAGTCAAAATTTTTTAATTGCTTGAATTAATTGAAAACGACCAGGCACGAGATACCAGATGAACAAGCCACTCCCTGTTCCTGCTATCAATGCCCTTACCATGAGGTTGGAGGAGACGACAAATAAGCAAGTTCCAGAAAGTGTTACAGATGGCATTGAGAAGGCTCCGTAGTCTTCGAAACAGCAGCCATTTGGTTTGAGGTTGGAGAGAATTGACGGGCAAACCATCGATAGACACATGGATAAATGAAGACACACACTTCCAACTGCATCACCCTAGAGCCACCCGCCTTTAACCCAGTTGTTAAAATGACTTCAGATGTTCATTGTCAAATTTGCTGTCTCAGATTTTTGACCTCAGGGAGAAAACCACTTGATGACAGCTAAGCACATTGTTCCTGCAAAGATTATGGTTGCATGAATGGATTTAGCTACTATTTCATTATAGTCTTTGTTTTCACTGGAAATGATTTTTGAGTGAAAGCAAGTGGTAAAGTTACATCCCAGTAGACAAAATTTTCCAAAAGCAGCAGAAACTAAGTTAAAATTAGTAATCATGAAAGCCTGGCAGTGTGTTCCTTCTGGCAAATTTTGCAATTTTCAACACAATTGCCCCTGCTGTTAATTGGGCTCTTGGTGACGTTTTACATCAAAGTCTAAAAGAACATGGAACTGGCGTTCATACTGAGCATGCGCAATCCTGTGCCACCTGCAGGATAAGCCCTGACATGCTAGTTTGAATCTCCCTGAGCAAGATCCCAAAGGTTGCTGCTGATCAGCCAAGATCTTGACTAAGGGAAATGGAAATCCAGCAAATTCTGAACCTGGTAATAAGAAATGCCACAGCTTTGCATGAGAAATGATTTCATCGTTTTCCTCTGGCTTTAAAACTTTGTCAAGTTCCCAGCTATTTATAGAGTTTAAATCCACACTAGATATATGGTCAATCTAGTTCCTTGAGGTATCTGGCATAGGGCCAGAAAACTCCTTTGACCAAATAATTTTGATTTTCCCTTTGTTTTGTCGAAAACAAAATACTGCTTTATTTTGCATTTAGGGTTATTTCATCCCAAGTAGGCATATCCTCTACTTCGTTTTATTTGTATCTTAAAGGATGTGATCATTAACTGACCATTTTCCAGTGGATCAGAACTGAACTTCAACCCTCAGAGTAGACAGAGGCACAGTCTTTGTACCCTGCTGTCAGAAAACAGATAGCATTATCTCTAGGAACTCCTTCTTTCCCCATTTTAGAAGCATTTTTTTTTTTTTTTTTTTGGTTTCTATGGCTTTTCCTTCAGTGTAAGACAGAGGGTAAAATATGTGAACCATGACTCCACGTGAGTAATCGTTTTTTAAAAACCATTGCAGCTGGAAAGATGATGTAGCGAAAAGGTTCCTGACAGAACGGAACGTATCTTCCATTAGCCTCCAGAACAAATAGTTCACCATGATCTCAGAAGGCACACTCTGAAAATAAAAGAAGGAAATCCACACGTTTCAAATCTCACTCAGCAAAGCACATTTAATGCCGCTTCCCAAAAACCTGAGTTCTTAGCTTTCCTTGTAGAATTTGACTGGGTCGCTAAACTTGAAATCTAATTTAGAAAGTAAAATGAGCTCTAAAGAACGTTGCTTCATTAAATAAAGAGCACCCCAGCAGCCCCTCCTTGTTCCTAATTCTCATTTGCTGTATGCAAGGAATTTTTTTTCCCTCCTCAGGAGGGTACTTATTCTTTTTATTAATACGAAAAACAGATTCCCCCCATGTTTGGGAACTTGACTCCCATAGTAACTTGATTCCATTAGCTGTAGTCACTTCAGTGTTTTAATCCTTTGAAAAAAATTGCTGGTATATTTTCATCCTGAAAAGAGAACGCCGTGTAGAAATAATGTTTGTATAGCGAGCAGTTAGGGACTATCATGTAACATGCATCTGTGTTTCCCAACAGCCGAGAGCCTTTTTCAAAACTGTGGGGCTACAATTTTATGGTGAAATGTGTTCAGATGGAATATGGTAGATATTTTTCCCTTCCACAATACAGTTCATGAAATGGCTACGTAAATACATTACAAACACATAGGATGTGATTGAGCGGCTGATTGGGGATGCAAGTATGGGTGCCTCTGTGCCCTAACTGTGAACGTCATGCTCTGGGCTTTGGTTCTCTTTGTTTATTCCCTGTTTCTTCAGACGCCACAGGGTGAGCCATTGCCAGGTGTATTGCACGCTGCTCTCTTTGAACTCAACAGAGCAGAATGTCAGCATGAGATGCAGACTAGGAGATTCCTTCTTTTTTTTTTGAATTATTGTGGTTTCAAGTCTTATCAACAAGAATAAAAATGTTCCATTCACATTCTCTGTTTTTACCGGCCAGTTCATGCTCGGTAGCAATCCAAGTGGTAAAATGTAGCAGAAATCGATTTCCCTTTTGTTTCTATTCTCTTGGCGTAAACAAGTCCTCACTCTAATGCCTGTTGGCAAAGTTCCTTTAAGCCGTTGTAATAATCTTTTTAGGCACATGTGTGTGTAGGTCGGTGGAGTTTTAAAAGTTATTTGATGTTTTAAAGCACAGAAATAAATCCAGAAAATGTTTTCACTAAGTTTTAGATTAGCATACGAATGTTATAGTTTGTAAAGTTGCAAAGGTGCCCACTCAGCAATATTTAAATTTTTCTAGCATTTTGGAACGACGGGTAGCAGACAGTGTTCCTCCTTGATTTAAGAAAAGTCTCTATCTCTCTATTTTCTTTTTAATTGCAAAATGTTCAAAGTTCCCTTCAAACGTACAGAAACCTCGGGACATTACCAATGCTAAGGGGAGTCTGAGTGTATTTTCTCAAGGAAGCAGGCCTTTTTGTCTCGCTCTGTGCCATTTTCAGACAGGAGTTAATTGGCAAATTTATTTTTTTATCCCCTCAGGCACCACCAAGTCTGAAGATCGTGCTGCTTTGCTGAAGAAATTCAACGAACCCGGGTCCCAGTATTTCATTTTCTTGCTGAGCACAAGAGCTGGAGGCCTCGGCTTAAACCTTCAGGCGGCTGATACCGTGGTCATCTTTGACAGCGACTGGAACCCTCATCAGGTCTGCATCCCTCTGACTTAGGTGCCCAGGCCTCCCTTCTGGAGAGGAACTAAAAGATGAGCAGTTTCATCCTTCACCTTTATGGGGAAGAGCAAATTTCTTTTCTTTCTTTCTTTTTTTTTTTTTTTGAGGAAGATCAGCCCTGAGCTAACATCTGCTGCCAATCCTCCTCTTTTTGCTGAGGAATCCTGGCCCTGAGCTAACATCCATGCCCATCTTCCTCTACTTTATATGTGGGACATGTACCACAGCATGGCTTGCCAAGCGGTGCCGTGTCCGCCCCAGGATCGGAACCTGTGAACCCCGGGCCGCCGAAGTGGAACG
The DNA here is from genome assembly GCF_021613505.1 of Equus quagga. Classification (NCBI taxonomy): domain Eukaryota; kingdom Metazoa; phylum Chordata; class Mammalia; order Perissodactyla; family Equidae; genus Equus; species Equus quagga. Next base: position 104,846,028 of record NC_060272.1, read on the forward strand.
TGCGCACTTAACCACTGTGCCACTGGGCCCACCCCCAGAGCAAATTTCTAAATGAGTAGCCCACTTCTCCCAAAGGGAAACAGCCCAGCACGTTGTTATGGCTGTTTTCTTATCTCCCTTGGAGCTTAGATATTGAGATGTGTTACACGTGCCTTTCAAGACCTCACATTTGGGGTATAAAAACTCAGTTTCAGCGTAGTTTAAACCCCACCTTCTGGGATTGCCATTGAGCAAAGTACAGTGAAGGATAAATCAGAGATGTTCCAAAATGTAAACAGGAACAACAACAGCTAACATCTGTTGGCCCCTCACTCTGTGCCAGCCTCTTTACGTGCATTGCTTCGTTCAGTTTTCAAAACAACCCCGTGAGGTCGTTAGTATTATTATTTGTATCTTTACAGTCAAGGAAAATGAATGCAGGAAGCTTTAAGTAACTTCCCCAAGGTCATAGAATTAGCATGTGATAGTAAGTCTTTTATTCTGTGTGTTTTGTTTAAAATCATCATCAAACTCTATTCTATGGAGCATCTACTACCAAGTTCTTTTAGCCAGGTAAGTTTAGAGTTATCCTTTTAAAGGGGTACTTTGATGATTAAAAAATACCAAATATGGGTCTCCTGTGGTTTCCTAATTTACTCTGGGAGGTTGTGTGCCTGCCTGTAAGATATTGGGTGGAATGATATTCATCAAATATGAATCGATATTTGATTAATATTGGGACAAATGTGAATTCAAATAGTAAAAAGGAAAACTTTAGCTCTCACATAGGATTACGAATTCCACATCCGCTTAACCTGGGCTCCTGGCTGTGCCTTGGTTTCCTCGACTAAGAATACGCAGAGTGTACTGTCTCAGAGGTTGTTGTGAAGAAGGGGCGGAAAGGCTTACAGCGGTTGTTTTCGGCAGGAAGTGGGGTTCAGGGGTGTATTAGAATTGTGGGGGAGCTTTAAAAAACATCCATGCCTGCTGCCTCAATATTGTGGGTGCTTCCTGCCTATATAGAAAGAGAAGCATATAGACTTCTCTTTATGTTTGTAAGCTCCCAGAAGGTTCTGACATAGGTTTCCTCACCCTGCTGAGGAGCACCGATTTAAAGAATAAACCAGTGGTTCTGACAAAGGTTCAGACCTTTGGGTGGCCGCCAGCGCTGGACCGCTGCATGTGCCCACCAGCCGTTCTCTCTAGGTGAATACCTTAAAATAGAGTTACAATTGAAATTTTCTCACCCTGAAAAGGGTCGGGAGCCACCAGCACAAAGTATCTTAGTTCCAAGTCTTCAGGAGATATTTTTATGTGTTTTACATATTTTTATATCCCACATTGCATTCCAAAGCACAAGTAGAACTCATATTGATGTGCGACGTCTGCAGTTTTTCTTTTGACCGTTGTGAATTCAGTGTCTGTTCCACAAACATTTACTGAGTGGCTGTGATGTCACGGGCACTGAGCTAGGCTGGGTGTCTAGGGGAGGAATACGTGACTCCTCTCCTCCCCTGGTGCTCAGTGTGGTTAGATGTTTAGGTTACCCTATTGCTCCTGCCTTAATGTTCATTGAGAAAAAAGGACCTGTCGTAAGTGAACGGAGAGTTCACTAGATTTCATCTTCTGAGGTAAACATTTCTATGGCGTCCCAGTTGTCCACCTTCACTGGCACAGTGCTAATTCTGAGAGCCAAAGGAAACAGTGTTTCTGGAAATGCTAACTTACTGTGAGAAAGGATGGCTGGATACATGCCTCTCTCTCTCTCTTTCACACACACACACACTCTCTTTCACACACTCACACACACACAAACTTTTATGACCAGTAGCTAAAGGTAGAAATCCAGAATCACAATAAACTACATGAGCGCTAAATAGTTCACTTTTAACTGCATGTGAACTAAAACATAGGCAACAAAACACAGGACTCCAAATTTCCTCTGGTCTAATTTATCACACATTTCTCACACTGGGCCATATGTTTCTGCAAGTATTTATATCTGCCATAAGTGGATTCACGTCCGCCTGATTTGGTCAGTAAGGCTGACCAGGTTTTTCATATCTGTCACTTAAACATGACATTAGTTTGAGCAAACTCTTTTTTCATTTTGGGAAGTCAGTGATCTTAGAGTGATATAGATGAGTACTGATTTTTCATTTAAAAGGTGAGAGAATTTTTACTAAGCAACAACTCTACCAGATGCTTTGAGTCACTTTGCATACCTTGTTTCAGGTAATTCTCAAAATATTTCACACGTAAGGAAACCCATCGATAATGACTTGTCCGGGAGCACAGCCAGGATTCAAACCCATCTCTGTCTGGGCTTGGGTTTGTATCCTGGCTTTGGGCTCTTTTTACCCTGGACCCCCGCATAAATGTCACATAGCCGCAAAATGAAAGTTGTGGAACTCTTTTTACCACGTTGGCTTCAGCATGCATTGAAAAACTTTTTTTTCTATAATTATTCTTTATCACTTGGAATCAAAATTAAGGCATAGTGATGAAATAGGGAGTTTTTATTTGACATACGTTGACAGATTGAAGATAGAAGCCTTAAAGTTGCTAACTGGAGGCCCTTAGAGCTAGAGGCAAAGATAGAACAGATGAATGTGGAATTAGCAATAAAATCCATTACCACGACTCTCATTCCAACTGTTGATTAGAAACCATGGGTTGGTACTTTTATTTTTAAGCCATGGAGCTGGAGCTGTGGTGTTATTACAGAATTTGTTGTTTGTGCTGTCGAGTCAATTCTGACTTCTAACAACCCTGTGTAGAGCAGAGCGGAACCCTGCCCAGACTTTTTGCGCCATCCTCACATCTTCCGGTGCTGTATCAGACAATGCTCCACTGCTATTCATAAGGGTTTTCATGACCAGTTTTTTCAGAAGTGGGTGGCCAGGTTCTTCTTCCTAGTCTGTCTTAGTCTGGAAGCTCTGGGGAAACCTGTCCACCCTGGGTGAGCCTGATGGTATTTGCAATACCAGTGGCATAGCTTTCAGCATCACAGCAACAAGCAGCCACCACAGTGTGACAAGTGACAGATGGTGGTGTGGTTCCCTGACTGGAAACAAACCTGGTGAGAGCACCGAATCTTAACCACTAGCCCACCAAGGCTGGCTGCGACAGAATCATCAACCACACAGCTACCTCGGAGGGCCTCTTCTCAGGATGTGTTCTTGTCTTCAGATATAATCACACCTGCATCAGTGTGATGAAGTTTCAGGCCACTAAGACCTCAGAAATATTGAATCATCCGTTCAATAATTGCAGCGCTTATTTCTTTGTCACAAATCCCACCCCCCATTTTGGCTTCTGGGTTTCCAGGCTCACATTGCATAAACTTCGTCAGCCTAGAAATATTAATTTTTGCTGCTTTCCAAATAGATAGATGGTCCTAAAACACGCAAAAAAATACCACCACTGCCAGAAAAACAAATAAAAAAACTAATTGCAACAGGCTCTGGTGGATCCAGGACCTTATTGCGCTGTTTGTAGATGACCCCTGCCCTCTGCTTCCTCACTGGCCCTTTCTGCTGCCCTCTGTGTCCTAGCATGTTTGTGATTTATCAGCATCTTCTACGACAGGAGTCAGCACACTATGGCCCACAGGCTGAGCCTGGCCCTCCACCTGTGTTTGTCCGACCTGCAAGCGAAGAATGGTTTTCACAGTTTTAAGTATAAAGTGTAAAATTGAAAAATAAAAAAAAAGCAATATCAGCCTTTGATGGAGAACAGCTGCTCAGTGTTTACTCTGGGCCCAGACAGCCCAGAATATTTACTCTTGGGCCCGTTATGGAAACGGTGTGCAGACCTCTGTTCTAGGAGATAATCAAGAGGTTGATGACACAGAACTTACCATCTTGGCTGCTGCCTAGCCGTTCTGGTGAAGCCGTGTGGAGAGAGAGGATTGAACTAAGGGCTTGAAAATGACATTTAGGGGTTTTTCCTTCTTTGGAGTTTAATTATCTACGTCTCTCTCTCCTCTTTGGAAAATAATCTAATTTGGATGAGTCCCAGCTGTGTTCATGGATTAGCTCCCTGATATTTATATTAACTTATTCCAATATCTTCTGAGGAAAAACTTTTGCCTAATTAGTCATGTAATTGTAATGGTCCCTGATGCAAAGATAGACCTCCTGAGGGCAGACTTGTTGGCCTGTTGTCTCCTTGTGCTACGTGGGTGACCAGGAAACTCAGCTGGTCAAGAGGATGGGCTTACAGCTGTGGAGCATCAGCTCTGTGCAAAGTAGGGTGCTATAGATGCAGGATACAGGGAACAGAACCTTGCCCTAAAAATGTATATGGGTCTAATGGGGGGGACATGGAAACAACTAATTAGCATTGGGCCAGAGACCATCACCTGGACCAGAGTGTATGAAAGTGACAAACCAAGAAGTTTTTATTGTGTAGCCTTAAAATTAGGCAACTGTGCTTCATAGGTTTATGAAGGTTTTTATTTAAAGAGTTCATTACAACTTTTTTCTTATTACAAGAGTAATATATGTTTAAAGTGGGAAAAAAATTGTTAAATCACGTAAAAGTAAAATGAGGAAAATTTAATAACACCGATAACCTTATGATCTAGAGATATAAACATTATTGGCTTGTTGGTATCTGTCCTTCCGGCCTTTTCTTGGTGTAGATAGGTACATATAAGATCATAATATACATACTCATATATAACTTGTAGTTTTCACTTGTTATTGCTTTGTGTCATTAACTCTTCTACAACATAATTTTTATGATACTGTGTTGGTACATACCTACAATAGAAAACTGGAATTTATTTAACCAATCTGTTTATTGTTGAATATTTACTTAATTCTACTTTTTAAAAAATGATTATAAATAATATATAATGCCAAGAGGTGCATCTTTATTTGTCAGTCTTTGTGCATATCCATAATTTCCTTAGGATAAATTTCCAGAAGTGAAATTTCTGAATCACGGGCCATACCCAATTTTAATACTTTTGATACATAGTGCCAAATTCCTATCCCCAAAAATTGACCAGTTTACTACTCCACTAGCAATCTTTTCATTCTCCAAACTAAAGATTGAATCTTTGATGGAATGAAATCCCAGGAAATTCACTGCATGAGCAATCACTGTATGTACAACATATAGATGTATAATGTATGTATAATTCAGTGATATCTTAAAAATCATCTTTAACACCTTACACCAAAGGGAAGGTGGTGTTTCCTGCAACTTAAGATTAGTTGTAGGTAATATTGAAGTCATAATTATGACATCAAATTTATTTTTTTTTAATTTTTTTAATTTAGAGACTAATTCTAATAGTGAACCTAGGGACAGATGAAATTGAGACCTGGATTTCAAAACCTGAGATGTATTTCGCTTGCCTTGGTTAATTTGAACCCAGGTTCCCACATCTAGGGATGACCTTGAATTTTTCCAATGAAGGTAGCTTGTCTATGTTAAGAATGTAAGCAAAATCTTGGGGCCGGCCCAGTGGCACAGTGGTTAAGTTTGCACGTTCTGCTTCAGCAGCCAGAGATTCCCAGGTTCGGATCCCTGGTGTGGACCTATGCACTGCTTGCTTATCAAGCCATGCTGTGGCAGGGGTCCCATATATAAAGTAGAGGAAGATGGGCACAGATGTTAGCTCAGGGCCAGTCTTCCTCAACAAAAAGAGGAGGATTGGCAGCAGATGTTAGCTCAGGGCTAATCTTCCTCAAAAAAAAAAAAAAGCAAAATCTTGCATCAGTAAAGGTGGATAAATAACCCTCCCGTATTTCCCTCTTGGGGAGGAAACTTGTTTGCTGGGCTATTCCAGGCACATCGGCCCTCATAGCACACTGTTCTCTCACACAGGATCTGCAAGCACAAGACCGAGCTCACCGCATCGGCCAGCAGAACGAGGTCCGGGTGCTGAGACTCTGCACCGTGAACAGCGTGGAGGAAAAGATCCTCGCAGCCGCAAAGTACAAGCTGAATGTGGATCAGAAAGTGATCCAGGCAGGCATGTTTGATCAAAAGTCTTCAAGCCACGAGCGGAGGGCATTCCTGCAGGCCATCTTGGAGCATGAGGAGGAAAATGAGGTATAGCAAGCCAAGTTTATGAAATCAAACAGTGACCTTTTGTCTCAGAAGGATTAAGAATCACCTCTTTGTTCTTTGAAGAATTTCCTGGGCTGGCATTAATTAAAATGAGTAAGTTAGCGGCTATCTTCCATCCCAAGTACAGAAAGCCTCTGAAAGCTTTCCAAATGAGTGTCTTAAAAGCAGTTGCTAGAGGGACCTGCAGGCTTGGCCAGGGGATGCTTCCCTCCTTTGTCCGGGGAAATGCGACCAGCAGCTTGGTCGTAGGTACTGTAAATGCTGCCTTCTGTAGGGCAAATGCAGAACTGCAGAGAGGCCACTAGCAGGGACAAAATCACCTAGATGCAAGACAAAGCTGCAGGGGTCCCTCCTTGGCTTTTCTCTCTGCCATCCTCCAGAGCCCTCTGCCTCTTTGCCTTGTGAGCAGGGCTCACAGCCCTTCAGTACATTTGTTGGACAAGACATCACAGCCATTGAGTTGTACTTGGAAAGACTGACCTTAACCTCTACTTCAAATTTTTCTGTAAGAGCTCACCAAAGGCGGAGAAAATTACTGGCTAAAACAAATCTCTCTTCACTTGCCAAGACTGTCCAAAGAATGCGGTGATTCTGTTTCCCTTAGAGGATCTTTGGGTAGTTGCTTGTATTTTTTTAGATTGCCAATCTTAGTAATTCTGTAGGAAATTTTCATCCCCAAATGGATTTGAAATAGATTTAAAGACATAATTCTTATGTAATCTAGAAAACTGTACAAAATACGAGAGCCAATGCTTAGCATTAAATTGGCCTGGGATAGACAAATTTGGCTTGGTGTGCCCAGATTTGTAAATTGAAGAGTGGGTTTACCTTACGCATTCATATGGAATACTGTTTTCATTGCATATATTAAATATAGTTTGATTTTGCCTTAAGTAGGATATGTTTGTGAAATCTTCTATAAATTATAAACCAAGTTCTTTTAAAAAAGTCTCATGTACTTTTTTTCTGAAATGAGTCTAAATGTGAAGTAGACCTTGATATTTAAAGGAATCCGGAAATGAACCTTTTTGCAAATTAAAGAGCACTTTTCTATTGTGCCTCCCAACTTGCTGATCTTATATATTTGACTAGTTACCTATTAGATTTCCCTAAAATGAAAAATACGTATACACGTACATTCCTACATTCCCATATATTTTTAAAACTTTGATCTCAAATAATTCACCACTTCTGATTCTTGAAATTGAATATGTGATACAGACTTGATTCTTGAAATTGAATATTTGATACAAATTTAGAATCAGATTGTCAGGTGATTTTGTTGTTTACACACTTGGAAAGTTCAAAAGAAAATAATTGAGTGAGTGAGAGATACTGTCAAAGCAGGTGTGGGCAAAGCTGATACTCAGCCAGTAGTTTGCATTATATTTTTGCTTAATTTTTTTGTGTAGGCCTTGTGAAAATAGCATCTGGCCTGATTTAGATGGGATGCAGGGTAGCCTGGAGCTTTCCAGCCTCTCTGCTGGGAGATGTTGCTCTCGCCCAGCCCCACGGGCCGCCAGGTGGGGCCTGGAGTGGAGTCCCATGCCAGTTGCTTCTAGCTGCCTTGCTGGGGCTCCACACCCCATTCAGGCTGTCAGTGTATCAAACGAATGTTACCATTTTCCAGGCGGCCTGTGTTCTGATGTGAAGAGGTTTGAGGACACTGATAGACTTCAGTCAAGAGCTCTGGTCCTAAACATCCAAGGCAGCATAGGCTACCATCTCCGCGGTTGACGGGCGATGAATTTCTAGAGCACAAAGAACCCAGGAAGATTTATTGCACACTTCCCAGCCATTTCCTTCTCTGTGAAGGTCAGGCCACTGTGGGCATGCTTCTTACCAGTTGACAAGAGAATCTTTTCATCTTGAGTGTGAGGAAAGCCCAGCCCCCCCGCTGGGTAGGCGCTGAGAGGATAACATGTGGTTCTAGGAAGAGGGTGGGCAAAGCAGGACATCTGTTCACCAGAGCATACGTGAACCACGTGCTGTGTACTGTGGCGTCTCAGCCCCACTGCCAGCTAGTGTGTGTCTTTGTCAGATGAAATGTAATATTTAGACAAATTTACTTTAATCAATCTAGAAATGAACTAGAATAGAAGGTTTTTCACAAGTCACTATTATATTGAATTGACAGAGTCATTTCATTTCAGCCGCTAGTACTACGCTCATACTCTGTCTAGAACAAGCTGCCTTGTTTTGAACGGTTGATTTAGGAAATTGGATATATGATTTCCGGGTTCTCCTGTCTCTTCCCTCTGGTGATACACTGAAATTCCCCATCTGATTTTTAACATATGATAAAAATCGTTTGGGAACGTAAGTCCAATAGTATACGCCCAGCTTTTAGAATCATTTTTTTTAAAATGTGAAAGTCATAGCATAACATTTCTTCAAAACTTGAGAACTGTTGGTTTCTGAGGAATTTGCAGAGAGATAATGTGCCTTGGTCTAACATAATATAAAATGAAAATATTAGCCCTTATGTAATTGTTTTCTCGACTTCATTTAAATTATTTTAATTAAGTATAGTTTTGTGGGGACTTTGTGATTGATACCTTTTGAGTTGTCACATCCACAGCTCTAACCATTAGTATAATAGTGACCACTGAAATACGTTGATTAGACATATCTTAAGGCTATATATTTGACATATATATATGATTTTTGTGGTCTTGCTCTGTGCCTAGTCACAAAGTTTCACATACTCATTTTTTTGGTAAGGCTTTGAAAATAAGGATTTCTATTTGGGATAAGTTTAATAGAATTAAAAGAATTAATGTTAGGCACTTTTTCATATGGATTTCCTTATTTAAATCTTACATCTTCTCTGTGAAGTAAATGTCACACCCATTTTACAGATGAGGTCATTGAGGCGGGGAGATATTAAGTAATTTGTTTTAAAAGTAACAGAATCAAGGTACACACCCAAGAGAACCAGTATTTTTTAGAGGGCACATTTCCTCCCTAAACACATTTCGCTCTGGGAAGGTGATCTGAATAGCTTGCAAAATAATAATGGCAAGTACTATACCCGGTGACCCTCTCTTCTTGCTGGCTGGAGAAACGGGATCCCTGTGGTCTGGAGGACAGATCCACCTTCCTTGTGTGTACCTCACCCCGGTTGTCCGACCTCTCTCGTTCAGCCTATTAAATCATTCTGTTCTTAAACCCAGGAGGAAGACGAAGTACCAGACGACGAGACTCTGAACCAAATGATTGCTCGACGAGAAGAAGAATTTGATCTTTTTATGGTAATATTCCAGAAAATCACAGAAACAAATGCCTTACTCCTCTGCCCCTTTCTCTGTTAACACAAGATGTCTGGGGCCTGCATGCCCGGGCAGACTGTCATTTGTCAAGCTTTTGCCTTTCCTTCAGTCCAGAGGCTGCAAACTGGCTGGATTTAGCCTGCAGACATATTTTGTTTGGCCCACGCAGTGTATTTTAAAATTTCGAATTTGTTGCCAACATGAAAAGAATCCCGATTTCTGGCTTCTCCTGAAAAATGAGAGCGGGCAGTATCAGGCCCACATCTCTAGATGGAAACAGCTGGCCAGGGCTGAGTAGCAGCTGCACCCTCTGGACAGGCCCTGTGGTGTATGGCTTATCAGAGACCACCCCCCACCCCACTCCCAGCTCATTTCTGTTCCCAGGCCAGCATCATTCAGGAAACCTGTGCTAATCCTGTAGGCAGAGTTTACAACTATGCCCTAGCTGTCTCCTTACTGGATCGAAACAAATATGCTCCCTGTGGTGGGGGTGGACAGCAACTGAAACAGCAGTCGTGCCTCTTCTTATTGGTGAAGAGAGCCTGCTTAAGCTAATAGGAACCTTCCAGACCTGCATCAAAGTGTAGCCTTCATTTAAACATCGAAATTGGTTGGATTTTGCTGGTACAAAGTAGATAAAAAAGAACCCTGACCTTTGAGGATTTAACGTCCATGGTTTCAACCTTGACATTCCATGCTAACATAGTCACCTGTAATTTTGCTGAAACCTGAATTTGAGGTATGTTTGTGGCCTGCCACAAGGCCAGTATGTACAAGGAGCAAGCCCCTTGCTAGTGAGGGATGCTCTCAGAAGTAATATTTTACTGCATTCCTAAGGCATTTGCCATAGCTATTTTATTGACTTCTGTATCTGCAATGCTCAGAACAGTTTCTCGCATATAGTAGTTGCTTAATAAATATTATTGAGTGAATGGTGGCCTTTGCAAAATTGCAGGCCTTATGATGGTGTCAGTATGGATCAGGATGTAGAAGGTTGCGAGCTCCCATGGTACCTTCAGTCATTATGATCTTTATAAGATTTAGCCTCATTGTGGAGTGAGTGAAGAAATGTAGACAGTCACTTTGGCAGTTGAATGCTGCAGGACCCCCAAAGCAGAGGTCCCAAATTTGAATGTCCCCGGGTCTCAGACAAGTCATTTGCGTGAGTGCAGCAAGTGGACAGGGGTGGGTGGGTGGTGGTGACCTGAAGCTGCTTTGTCTAAGGAGGACAGAGCTGCAAGGTAGGAATGTGAGCCCCGTGGAGCCAGAAATTCCAAATTTTCAAGAGAAGCTGGAGACCTAAGTTTTTATATGAAATCTCTGGATTTTGAAATGTTTGTGACTAAATTCAATTTTTTATTATTTTATAATACTGCAGGCCAAACAAAACATAACTGTGGGCCAACTATGACCCACAGGGTTTGCAATCTCCTCCCTTTTAGCCTAGACAATCTGAGAATGGAGCTCCAGCTGTGTGGAGGCTTATGTTATTTTTGTGAGTTTGTGATTTTTGTCTAGGGAACAGTGATTGTGTTCACACATAATGATTCAAGATAAAAGACATTTAGTTCTTTCCCAGGAAACCTTTAGGCTGCCATGGGAATACCTCCTAACCTAGGATGTGCACTCTTCCCCCAGCACCTCAAATGAACCGCCCTGCCCAAGTAAAGCCGTTTTGTAGAGAAATGGCAGAAAAGAGATTTTAACAGCATGGTCAACATAGGATGTCATAAAACCTCAATTCTAAACTCATACTGTCAGTCACCATTTAGTCTCTATTGAGGGAGATTAGAGATACACATAGGAAACAGACATCTTTCCTCTCCTTGAGGAGTTTCTTAAAATGTAGATTACTGGAGAACACTGAACCTGGAGGCAGAGGCCCTTAGCTTCCCTGGCTCATCACTCACTGGCAGGAATTCAGCACTGCTCTCGCCTCACATCCTCTTGAGACCCTGGAAAGGATAAGCTGCCTGCCATTATAGAAATTATATAAGGCCCAGAGATGGAGATTTCTATCAGCCTCCCTGAAATGAGAGAAAAGGAGTAATTCTCCTTTCTTACTTTTTTTTTCCGAGGAAGATTAGCCTTGAGCTAACATCTGCCGCCAATCCTCCTCTTTTTGCTGAGGAAGATTGGCCCTGAGCTAACATCTGTGTCCATTTTCCTCTATTTTATATGTGGGACGCCTGCCACAGCATGCCTTAATAAGTGGTCCACGCCCAGGACCTGAACCGGTGTGCACGAACTTAACCACTGTGCCACTAGGGCAGCCCCTCCTTTCTTACTTTTGGGCTGGATATTTGTTAAAATTGAAAGCCTCAGAGAAAAATTTGTATGTCTGGTCAAGGCACAGCCTTCTTTTAATTTGGCAATATTCTATCATGCAAAGAAAAGGCTTGGAATAGGCGAAGCTGGTTAGGGCACTTTGATTTTGTGACTGTTCTACTTGATTCTTAAAGGTTGACCTCTCGTTTTTGGATAATACAGATTTTTGTTTTGGTTTGATCAGGTTTGGGTTTTTAAGTCTAATGGGCTGGCCGCCTTTGGCCAATTCACTGTCCATTAGCACCTCCACCAGGGGGCAGGAAATCAAATTTGAATCCTTCCAAGCTACTGAGATTAAAGATTAAAACGTTTAGTGAGAAACAAGAATGGAATGTGAGCTACAATAAGTCTTTGGATATCAAATATTTAAACTCTTTCTTATTATAAAAAAAGTTAATTCTCTCTATAAAGTTAATACAAACTTATTTGGTTTTATATCAGACACTGTAGTTAACCCATTAAGTATGTAGTCTCTTTAAAATAAAACTTTGTTTTAAACCTTTTCCTTGCTTTCTCCTTCTAAAAATGTGACTTCAGAAACAGTTGTCTCTCACACTGATTACCTATGAATTTTCTAAAAAGATCTTTGACAGCTCAAGATAACGCATCTGAAATATTTTGCTAACATACAAGCCTTAAGCTTGCAGATGCTGTGCTCCCTACAAAGGCAAGAAGTACTTTTAAAACTAATTATATTTATTAGTGTAAGGTTTATTATTGGGTCTCAAGGCAAACATATTTATGTAGTAACTAATTAATAAATTAGACTTTTCTTGCTTGAACATCAACTTCAGATTTTATACTGGTATTCTGCAGGTAGGGAATGTCTGGGAAGAGATGCAACTGTCAGAACTTTAAGCTTATCTTATTAAAAGTTGCATCTACCCTTCCTAAAAGAAAAAAATGCAAGTGCAATTTATTTGCTTTTATGTCAGTAAAGATTTATTTTCTCAATGGGAGACAAATGCATGGTCGCAGTCATTTTACAGGTCTTGGTATAGGTAACAGTCATAGTATAACCAAATATTGAAGTGGCAACATTTTGTCATCTCAGCGTAGCACATTAACAGAAATGTCTTTTATCTTCTAATTATTAGGAAGTTGCCTTGAGAAGCTCCTCTTCAGATTGCCTGTCAACAAGGCAGTGTCTGTGTGCTAATTACAAAGGTTAAGTGGATCCCTTTTCAGATGCCAGAGCATCAGAAGGCGAGATTCAGAACAGCGGCTCCGGTTAACTATGGCACCTGACAGAGCATGCTGGCCATATTTATCTGCCAATGGGGCTCCACCATGCGCCAAGCCCGTCCTATCTTGGGAATATAATAATTTCCAAAAATGTTTAAGCATAGTTTAAGGGACTTGGAGTTTTAATTTTTAAATAGGTTCTAGAGGTCAATTTGATTTGAATAGAATTGTCATTGTTACCAGTTTTAGCTCTTAAGAAAAAATTACATACATTGAATCCCTGTTTCAGTACAGTAGAATGGAAGGAAGAAAGAGGGAAAGGTAAATAAGGTAATGGGTAATCGTCTATTTGATTGTAGAAATGGTACATCTAGCTAGTGTTATATATATAACTGATGTATATAGCAATTCAGTGGAGGTTTTATTTTTTTTTTAGCTATCAGATTGTTTAGTTATAAGTTAAAGCCAAAAATGTGGCTCTTAGTTTAATTACAAGTGAAGTAGATTTTAAGAAAGAAAGGAGGAGGTGGGGAAATAGGCATTTTGAAGGCTATGAGACGATAGGAAAGGGAACCATTCCACTTAGAACTCCATCAGCTGAGATGAGATGACGCTGAGGTCTGTCTCTCTGTGGAATAACACTTTCATAAGAGCTAAACTTTTTAAAAGCTAAAGCATGGAGGGGCGTCCCTCTCACAGAGCCTGTGGTGCACTGAAAATTCAATACATTCCCGGCCAACTGAATAATCAAACCCTTTACCTGCCCACCTGTCTGTGTCTGACCACGGGTAGCTCTTCGGTGCTGACACTTGGGCCGTGGATTTTTTCCCCCTGGTTGTTTAATTAAAAGCACGAGCCCTATTGAGTCAAAGGAAATTTTCTTAGTGAATTTTCTCTTTCATATGCTTGAAGACTCTATATGCCAGGGAAGCAAGGAATAGTATCGCCATGGCCCATATTTTTAAAACACATCCCCAATTTCCATTTTCTCACCATTACCCAGCGGGTAGTTTTGCACCCACATAGACTGAGAAAAGAAACTTTTAAAGAGTATTTTTTTTAATGCACAAATAAATTGCCACGGTGCGTGCAGAGGAAGGGAAGGGATCTTCCCTTGCGGACTCCTTGCCGGGACGCGGTGCTTTAGGGTTGGGCTAGAACGTGTCAGGATAGACAGGCTCCACGGGAGAGGCTGAAGGGACCCTGTCGCCATAGGAGGCGCCTTGGGAACATCTGATGTGCTGTAAAGTCTGTACTGGACAGATTCCCCTGCCCCTTGGTGAAACTTGTGTTAATCTCTCCAGCGTATGGACATGGACCGGCGGAGGGAGGATGCGCGCAACCCGAAGCGGAAGCCTCGTTTAATGGAGGAAGATGAGCTGCCCTCCTGGATTATTAAAGATGACGCCGAAGTAGAACGGCTGACGTGTGAAGAGGAGGAGGAGAAAATATTTGGTAGGGGGTCTCGCCAGCGCCGGGATGTGGACTACAGCGATGCCCTCACAGAGAAGCAGTGGCTGAGGGTAGGTGTGGCTTTCTTAACCGTCCTTGCTATGTGGAGTGTTCTTGTTGGCTTGGAGAAATCACGGGTCAAGAGCTGGCATTCTTTGACGGGGACAAGCTGCCAATAAAAGGAGAGGGGCCTCTTGAACGTGGATACGATTATTGCTGTTGCAGTGGAGTCATTCTACGTTTCAGTGAAGGAAGTCCTTTGTCGTATAAGGAAGAACTTTTTGCTAGAGCAGAGCTGGCCATTGCAAGCACAGGATTATTAGAGCTATGAGACCCACTAATGTTTTATGACCAATTGCCTGGTCATGCCTCACTCTCTTGGAGTTAGAATCAAAATGTGGAAGGGGACCTTAGAGATCTTTTTGATTGTTCCCCCTTATTTCATGATCTTTAATCAGTTGTACTTTTCCAAGGCCTGCAGAGAGAGTTCAGGGACAGTGGCATTTTCTAACTGCGTTGTTATTTCCTAGACCCAAAGAACATTAGAGCTGGAAGGTGTCTTGGTACTCTCTTGGTTTTGCAGACAAAGCAGCTGTGGCCCAGAGAGGTTAAGTGACTAGGCAGGATCACACAGCTGCCTAGAAATAAGAATCAGTGAGTGCTGATGCATTGGTGAGCCCAGTTTTGGCTTGATCTGATTTGTCCATTGCAGACACAGACTGGGACCTGGGATGCAGGTCGCTGATGCGTGGAAATATTATTCTACGATTTGAGGTTTTCTCCCACCTTTGGAAAATGTTGATTTCTCATTTTGACTGGGGAATGAAATCTCAGAATGTTCCCGGGGAGCAGAGAAATATCAAAACACGCCCAGGAGCCACACGTGGGAATGGCGAAGCCAGCATGAATCTTCCATTGGCAGGTTGAGCCTGACTTTCCGTTACTGGGAGCAGACTTAGTATCTAGATACTCTGGGATGTGCGTTCCGGGCAGGGCCAGGAAATGCGCACTGGAAATAGTAAGCGCAGTTGAGTGAAAACCAAACAAAATAGAAGCTGTTGTTTTCTAAAGGGAATGCAGTTCCCAAGCTTTGTGACCCACGGATTTTAGGACTCAGGTTGTGGGTAGGTAGGTGGGCGGAAATACTCTTAAAAAAATAACGTTACTATCCCCACTTGAGGTTGGACATCGAAAGCAGACAGGTGTTGGCAGCAGTTGAGATGTGATTTACTTAGGATGCTGTATGATAAGAGAGACAAGACCTGAATTTCAAAAAGATTAAAGTCTGTTGTATTCTGAGAAGAAAGAGACTAAGAAAGCATTGCTCATATTTACGGCTGAACACTGACCTATGGAATGTAACTTTTGTGTGATTCTTTTCCGGTCACATCCAAAGATTCCAGTGGCCTCAGGATACAGTTTTGTGGATTTCTTTTGTTTCACTATTGTGAGGTTGTGGCTGTGTAATTAAGATTCATTCTAGAATGTGAAGAGTTTCGTGTTTGTTTAATCATCATTTCTGAGCTCAGGAAAATTCTATTCCTTTCTCTTTTATTTAAGCAATAAATTAAGTATGTGGAATATTATTACAAGAAATGAGACAACAATCTAGGCCAATATTTTAAAGTCAGTCTTTATATATGTATAATCTCCAGCTATTACAAGCAAAATAACCTTGTTTATTGGGCAAGAATATAGCTGAACTTATCAATTTTTTAATAATCAGTGGGAAATACTCTTAAGAAAAATAACGTTATGATTCTTAGGAAGTTTTCAAGTTTAGAATACAGTGGTACCCCCATATTCGCGGTTTTACTTTCCGTGGTTTCACTTTCCCGCAGTCAACCAAGGTCCGAAAATATTAAATGGAAAGTTCCAGACATAAACAATTCATAAGTTTTAAATTGTACACCATTCTGAGTAGCATGATGAAATCTCGTGCTTTCCCGCTCCATCCAGCCCAGGATGTGACACATCCCTTTGTCTGGCGTCTCCACACTGTATATGCTACCTGCCCATTAGTCACTTGGTAGCCGTCTCAGTTATCTTGGTATCGCAGTACTTGTGTACAGCTAACCCTTGTTTTACTTAATAATAGACCCAAAGCACAAAAGTAGTGATGCTGGCAATTCAGATATGCCAGAGAGAAGCTGTCAGGTGCTTCCTTTAAGTGAAACAGTGAAAGTTCTTTACTTAATAAGGAAAGAATAAAGATCGTATGCTGAGGTTGCTAAGATAAAATCTGCTATCCATGAAATTGTGAGGAAGGGGGGCTGGCCCCGTGGCTGAGTGGTTAAGTTCACACGCTCCACTTCGGCGCCCCAGGGTTTCACCGGTTCGGATCCTGGGCGCAGACCTAGCACTGCTCATCAGGCCATGCTGAGGTGGCGTCCCACACAGCACAAGCAGAAGGACCTACAACTAGAATATACAACTGTGTACTCGGGGGGCTTTGGGGAAAAGAAGAAGAAAAAGAAAAAAAAAGGAGATTGGCAACAGATGTTAGCTCAGGTGCCAATCTTTTAAAAAAACAAAACATTGTGAAGAAGGAAAAAGAAATCTGCTAGTTTTGCTGTTACACCTCAAATATGTAAATAGAGGAAAAAAACTTGGTATCTATAGGGTTTGGTACTGTCCCCACTTTTAGGCATCCACTGGGGGTCTTGGGAGGTATCTCCTGTGGATAAGGAGACAGTACTGTACCTCATTTATTCTTTTTTTATTCAGTTTATATCAGTAATGAGTAGCACAGTGCCTCGCATACGGTAGAGACTCAATAAATGTTTGTGAAAATGAAATTATAACCTTATAAGAGAAAAGCGGAAAGTTACTCATTTACCAGTAATGTTAGCAAAGCATTTTTCTTTTTAGTGTATCCAGTAGACTTCCTTTTATCTATAACATGTGCATCTAAAAATGGAAAACTAGTTTGTTTTACAAAACTACCCTGTGAAATTGATGTTTATAATTTTCACCCTAAGGTGTCTGGCAAGATACCAAGTCACCCAAGAAGGACAAAACCATTCTCAGTACAGCTTTATTGTAATATATCTTTTTGTAATTTAAAAACTGTTTGTCCATATTTGGTATGAGCCGGTAACTTACTGTTAACCAGGACGTGACGTTAATGCAGAATGCCCCGTGGCCTAAGCATTCAGAATAGATGCTTACTGTCATCTGTTTTCTTGTTCACCAGCAGCAGTCCTGTTTAATATCAGCCTGTTAAGCGTTTTTGATAATAAAATTATATTCAAGGAGTTGTCATGGGCCTGGATATGCAGAGATGTTCTCCACCGGCTTATGATCGAACACGTTGTGCAAACCCAGCCAACACAGCCTTGAAAGGGAATTTGGCAAGGACCGTTGGTTAAGAAATGCTGTAACAAGGCTAAAATAATTCTTCTTTTTCCTGGCAATGTTGTACAAAGCCTGCTTGGCAGAGGCATCGAAGATACATAGAATCCCAGAGTTGGAAGGCAGCTGAATGGAGCAGCTACCAATCTCGTGCTTAAATCACATTCTCCACGGTGCCCATGCCAAGACGCTGGCCGTCCCTCAAGGAAGCACTCTGCCTTCTTGTCTGCGTAGCCCCTCCAGCGTGCAGTCAGCCCCAATTGTTAGTTCTTCCTCCCTTTGGACAGACTCCTCTTTCCCTGGAGCTCCTCCTCACTGGCCTTGATTCTGTTCCCTGGGGGGAACAAAACGATGTTTTTTCTGTCGTTAGCATCACATCCCACTGGATAAAATGTTTGAGGTCTCACGTCCAGTCTGGAATGAACTTCCCTCCCCTCCTCTCCTCTTTCTTTTGGACTTTCCTCATCCTTCAAGGCCCAACTCAATTGCCATCCCTTCGGTGATGCCTTCACAGATAAATACTAATTGTATTTCCTCCTGAGCTCTCACATTTCTTTGCCTGTTCTTCTGTCACAGCTCAAATCCAGTTTTCTAGTATTCTTGGTAGTTGCCGACCTGCCTGCTTTCCTGACTGGTTGATAAACCAGATCTTGTTAGTACTTAGAACTTCTGTCTGTAAACAGTAAATGCCCACTGATGGCCAAATTGGAATAGCACTGGCTTGATGTATAACAGGGTAATGTTCATGACTGTAACAGATGAACATAAGCATGCCCTATTCATGGGCCTATCCAAAAAAATGAGTAAAATTTTATTTTTCACGTAAAAGTGCAAGGTGGGTGTTTCATGGTGGTGGAGGGGCTGTTCTCCATGTGGCCATTCAGGGATCCAGGTTGGCAGAGCCCTTGCCAGCTTAGTCAGCTCCATCCCGATGAGCTGGAAGTGGGGAAAACAGCATGGAGTGGTGGGTGTGGAGTTCTGATGGGCAAGGTCTGAATGGTTACATATCACTTCTGCTCACATTCCATTGGCTAGAACTCAGACGTGGCCACACTAGCTAGAAGGGAGACTGGGAAATGTGGTCTGGCTGTGAGCCCAGGAAAATAAGATTTTGGTGACTAGCTAGCAGTCTCTGCCTCAGAACTCTTAGGTTAAATTTAAGTGATATGGCTACTTTGAAAATTTTCTTACGGTTTCATCACAAACAGATTTTATTTTATAATCATAGTATGCTAAAAATTCCCTCAGTGTCCTTTAGACAATCTGTTTAGTTGGAAGATTTTTAACCTTTTTCTTTATTCGTAATGTTTTAAATGAAGCGGATCACAATTTCAAGCACAGCTAAGTTTTTTTTTAAAAAAAGACTTTTTAGGGGCTGGCCCCGTGGCCGAGTGGTTAAGTTCGCGTGCTCCGCTGCAGGCGGCCCAGTGTTCGTTAGTTCGAATCCTGGGCGCGGACATGGCACTGCTCATCAGACCACGCTGAGGCAGCGTCCCACATGCCACAACTAGAAGAACCCACAACGAAGAATACACAACTATGTACTGGGGGGTCTTTGGGGAGAAAAAGGAAAAAATAAAATCTTTAAAAAAAAGAAAAAAAGACTTTTTAGGGGCTGGCCCGGTGGTGCAGGGGTTAAGTTTGCACCTTCCGTTTTGGCAGCCCAGGGTTCACCGGTTGGGATCCCAGGTGCAGACGTGGCACCGCTTGGCATGCCATGCTATGGCAGGCGTCCCACATATAAAGTAGAGGAAGATGGGCATGGATGTTAGCTTAGGGCCAGTCTTCCTCAGCAAAAAGAGGAGGATTGGCAGCAGTTAGCTCAGGGCTAATCTTCCTCAAAAATATAAATAAATAAAAATTAAATTACGGGCTGGCTCCGTGGCCGAGTGGTTAAGTTCGCACACTCTGCTGCAGCAGCCCAGGGTTCAGTTCCTGGGCGTGGACATGGCACCGCTCGTCAGGCCACATTGAGGCGGCGTCCCACATCCCACAACTAGAAGGACCTGCAACTAAGATATACAACTATGTACCAGGGGGGTTTGGGAAATAAAGCAGGGGAAAAAAAAAAAAGAAGAAGATTGGCAACAGTTGTTAGCCCAGGTGCCAATCTTAAAAAAAAAAAAAAATTAAATTAAATTAAATTTAAAAAAGACTTTTTAACTTGTTTTGAAATCTCTGTTTCTATTGAAGAAACAAATTTCTTTGGTGTCAGCCAGTCTCAAGTTAGCATCATCTTTTTGGGATAGTTAGTTCAACATTCATGTACCCTATGGGCTGTTTCTCTTTTCTCCTGTGGCTTCCTGTCCCCTTTTGCTCCCAAGATGGCATCTGGATAAAGGTGGAAGCTGGTGATTCATCATGGCATTTGGGGGCTGGCACCCTGGTTCTCCCACTATCCTGTGGGTCTCTGCTGGGCTCAGTGCAGGGCCCCTGGTCTGTCCTGTCTCTGAGGTCTTGGCCACAGACTCCAGTCAGCAGCTTTCCGGACCCCGGGCCTCTCTGGTCTCGTAGTGCTCTCAGCTCTTTTGTGCCCTGTTTGGGAGTCTGCAAATCCTTGGCTACTTTATTCACCATGTGCTAGAACATTCAGGATAGCCTAGCCCCTTTTTCTCAACAATTGCTAAGTCACCACCAGGGTGTTGTCAAGCCTGAAGCTTCTAGAATCTGATGGTTGGGCAGATCAGGGAGCTCTTTAGAACAAGCAATACAAAAATGTCTTCCTTTTGCAAATTCTGTGAAAGTATCTGACCACGTGAACACATGGTGAGGGACCCTGCCTTGGAAGGAGCTCATGGATTGACTGTCCTGGAGCTGTGCTTCATTAGCTTCACAGTAAACCTACCTCTGGGCATTTTTAGTGCCTCGTTCCTCTTGCTTCCTGCACCCAACCCCCCAAACATACCAGGTTCAGACCCTGGAAGGTGAGTATTCCATTTCAACCCCAACTGGGTGTACTGCAATTCAATTCTGGCACTTAACTACCCAGAGTCAGCACAGAACCCACAAGTTAAAGCTCTCAGTCCCCAACAAGACTGCTGTTACTGCAGATGTCAGGACCCCCACACTTTGGGGGTCCCCAGGCCACCTACAGTCTTGATTGACTGGCTATAAATTCAAGGGTTCTCATGACCCCCTCAGATGTAATAATTTGTTATAGTGACTCATGGATCTCAGGAAAGCGCTACTTGTGATTAGAGTTTTGTTAGGAAGGATACAAATCAGGAGGACCAGGCAAATGAATAGAGGCATAGGCCGAGGTCTGGGAGGAGACACAGAGTTTCCTTGCCCTCTCCTCATGGAATCAAGGTGCATCACTCTCCTGGTGCCACATCATTATATTCACCAACCAAGGAGCTCCACTGAGCTTCAGTGTCCAGAGTTTTTGGAGGGTCTCATTATGTAGACATGATTGATTAAATCATTGGCCATGTGATTGAACTCCATCTCCACCCCTCCATCCCTCTCTGGACGTCTAGCTGGCTCAGCCTCCCAACCTTCTAATTACGTCTTGGTCTTTCTGGTGACCAGCCCCATCCTGAAGCTATCTAAGGGGCCCAGCATGAGTCACTTCATTAGCATAACAAATATACTCCCATCCCTCAGGAGATTCCAAGGGTTTTAGAAACACCATGCCAGGAACGCAGGACAAAGACCAGACAAATTCTTCATTGTACAACAGGTAGCAATATCCTCAGGCCCGACCTCTTACCTCTCTTCCGCTTTACCCCTTTTCTTTCCAAGGAAGAAGCTCTCTCCCCTGCCTTCCTGTCATAGAGCAACTTCCCACATACACCTGCCCTGCTGTAGTCCTCTGCACTGTGTCTTCTTGTGCAGTTCTGAGGATCCCTGTGCACCAGGCTTAGCTCGGGATTGCAAAGAGCCTTTGGAATTGAGGAGACTCTTCTCTATCAGCAAAACCTGATTTGGACTGCTGTCTGATGATCGACTCACAAATCCCATTTTAGAAGTCAATGAAGTCATTGGTCTTTTTGTCTTTACGTACCAATTTTATCCTCATCCCCCTCAAGGCAGTGGATCACTCTCCTGAACAGGGAGTGGCCCCTCAAGAGAGGGTGAAAGAGAGTATTAATGAAGTTTTAAAAATATTATATCCATTACTGTTTTATAGCTTTCCCAGGGTGTACCCAGGGAGATAACAGTGCTATATTATGTATTATATGTATATGTGTGTATTTGCACACACACAATAATTGGCTCATGTTGCTAATTTCTTGGAAAAATAGCTTTGTTTCTTTATGTGTGAGAACAGGCACTCCATCGACTTAAATTGGCACAACTGTGTGATGAGCCCAGTGGGCCAGGTTTTTTTGTTTTAACTTCAGCCATGTGTTGAACGTCACTGGCTGCGATGTTTTTAGTATTGTAATCATTATTGAGGCACGGGCTCCATAAAATTGGGGTGACTGGGAAGTCAAAATGTGGGCTGAGGGAGAATTCTGGAATGCTTCATTTTTCTGTGCTTCCTGTTCTTTGGTCCTTCTGCCAACTTCAGAATCCTTCCCTTCCTTAAAACATTTCGTGACATCTCAGAATTTATTTAATTGCCGAGTGAGTGATTTGTGCCCTACAGCACTTGAAGATAATTGGAATGCAGTCTAAATTATGTGCTCTGTATAATATTTAATTGCCAGCCTGATGGAGGGAACAAACTTCGGAGAGTCTGCTTTAGTTTCACCGAGGAGCTGATGTCTCGAAACTGTCATTTGGAAAGGTCCTTATTTGCGGGCGTCTCTCTGTGTGGTCCTTAGGTATGAGGGTTTGGATGCTTCTTTTGGTGCATTGGTCAAGCTCCTGGGGATGCAGGAAGGCGCCTCTGTGTTTTTGCAATGCCCTGTGCATCAGGCCCAAACCATGGTATGTAAATGATGGTGATAAGGCCCACTTCCTCAGATCTTTAAACCTGGCCATAGATACAGCTAGTTTGAGAAGCCATGGGGCTTCAAGAGGGACCCCAAGGAAAGACAGCATGTGTCACCCTCTATCTCCTTGTCTAATCTGTCACCAGATAAGCATTTAATCTTCTCAAGATTTGTGTGGTCCCCATAGTCATGTCTACTGACCACGAAAAGGATTTTTGGGGTTTCTACTTCCCAAAGCTCAAAGTGGAGAAAACAAAGTAACAAAAGACTCTCAAACTATATAGCACTAGGAGTAATCTGTAAAGTAAAATGTGACTCCTCTCAAAGGAATTTACCTGTGTGTCTTCAAAAGCTACGTAACACCAAGGTGCCCATAAAGGATAAGACCCCTTCACTGGCTTTCTGTCCCCACCAGCCCACGCTCAACTCTACACAGGAAAAGGGCAGAGAAATTCATGGAGGGTGAGTCACAGGGAACTGGAAAAAGTGCCAAGAAAGTTTAAAGAAATTAGGATTTCATACAAAATATTTGAAATTCCGTTGACATACGCAGTGAGAAATAAAATATTTCCTCACCTATATGAAGAGGATTTTTCTCTCTCTAGAAATCTTGGAAACAGGATAATGTCTCCCCTGTTTGGGCTGGATTAAGTATGATCCAGCCTGAAGTCAGAGACAGAGGCTGGAATCTCCTAGCTGAAATCACAGCTGAGAACGTCAGGGATTCTGCGAGATGTACTTTTCTCCCCAAATATCTTATTTTATACTGGCAAGATTTTGGGGTATCCTTTATCTAAAGCACAATGTGCATTATAGCCTTAATATTTTGTTGCTTCTCTTTTGTCACTTTAAACAATCTTTCTTTGCTTTTGTTATAAGATATAAAAATTGATTTTTTTTTTTTTTTTATTTTCTCAAATGGCATTTTTAGCCTTTAAAGTTGGGTCATCAGATTTACTGGGGCAAAAATTTCTAGCAAGCTGCATTTCCATCTTTATACACAAGGGAGAGCTAAGGCCCTAGAAAATAGATTTGGTTTTTGCCAAATTCCAGGTTGTTCGGTACTTTAAGAAGGAAATACTGAACTAGTGCATGGTGGTAAGAACTGTGAATTGTTTGTGGAAATATTTGATAGCAAAAGAATTTTGATAACTTGTCACAATTTTTATTTTATGCTGGAATCCGTTGGCTAGATTGCTTTAACAGCGACTGGACCTTAATATGTTCCCTTGGTCAAAATGTAGTAGGGTGAGTTCAGTGGGAGAAGCAGTCCTCAGAGCGCCCACTAAAATAAACACTAAAGGTTGAGAAGCCAGAGAGACTGGTTTCGATTGATTTGTAAAACTGCGATGCCTGGGATTTCTAGTCTCAAGGTTTGTCCTTTGAAATCGGGATTCAGCTCTGAAATCGGACTCAGTCATTGAAAGTAACCACGGGAAACTGGGTCTGGCTCACAGAGGCTGAAGGAGCCCAAGCAAGTTCACGTTGTCTTTACCTGGAGCAAACTACTGCAGAGAAACAGATGGTTTTAGGAATATGTCTGCTTTTTTGAATCAAGATGTGGTTTGTGTCCTATACTTTTTTGCCTTTTTTTTTATAAGATATTATTTTTTTCCTTTTTCTCCCCAAATCCCCCCGTACATAGTTGTATATTCTTCGTTGTGAGTCCTTCTAGTTGTGGCATGTGGGACGCTGCCTCACCGTGGTCTGATGAGCAGTGCCATGTCTGCGCCCAGGATTTGAACCAACGAAACACTGGGCCGCCTGCAGCGGAGCGTGCAAACTTAACCACTCGACCACGGGGCCAGCCCCACCTTTTTTTTTTTAATCGATAAAGCTACATGAAGGAAATCTTTTAAAAATTTTTTAAATTTATTTTTGAGGAATAAAAGGCGTATGTATTTAAGATGTACAACGTGATAGACATTGCAACATGATTTCATTCATGGGGTGGGAATCGGGGAGGGCAAAGGTTAGGAAGTTACAGACAAGGCAGGGTGACTTCACTGTCACTGTGCCCGTGTCTGGATGTGTCACAGTACTGTGACCTCGATGGCTATCTACCTGGGGAGTTTAGGATAGTGGATGAGAACGTAGGCGTTGGAATCTGATAATCCGGGCTTCAAATCCCAGGCCCCATCTAATTAGCTTTGAGCCCTGAGTGCCTGGTGTAACCTTTCATAGCCTCGCTGTAAAATGGGGGAAATAGCAGCATGTTCTTCATAGAGTTTTCTGAGGTTTAACTGTAGAAGTGTAACATAGAACCTGGCATATAAGAAAGATTCCCCCCAAAAAATTAGCTATCAAGGAAAAAGTGTTAAATTATTTCAGAGGAAACCTAATAGGAGAGGAAAAGAAAAGAAATACTCCTGTTGTGTGTCTAGAAGACAGGGTTTGGGATGACAGAAGAAAGGTCACAGGGGAGATAAAGGGGCCCCATCCCCCCGCATGAATGGAATTAAGGAGGAAGATATGTTTACTTGCTGAATACGTTACAGGACATGCCCCCAGGCTTATTCACCTCAAGTCCACCTAACTGTACTCACTCAGCTATCAACTGTCTTGACTCAGGTTTTCTGCTTAGCCCTTCATGCCTGCAGGAAGAGCCCTGGGCCTAGCACTCAGGCCCCTGGCATGCAGGTCCCGGCCTGCTGCCAGCTGAGTATGTGGTCCTGGACAAGCATCTTGACCCTCCTGGGTTGAGTTTGCAGTCTCTTAGATCTGCACGGTTCCGTCCACTTTTCTAAAGACAGTCTCTAACATCACGTGAAAGTGCTTTTCTTTTTACTTTTTACTGTGGTTTTAATCATAATCATCCCCTGCTTTCTTATCAGTGGGTCCTTTCAACCCACTGAGGCTGTTGAAAAGCAAATTCAATTCAATGCCCCTTTATTGAGCATCCAGTCGGTTGAGCCGCCCACGGTGCTAGGACTGGAGAAAGAGGTGCTAATTTTCAAGTCTCTGTTCCTTACGATCGTGGCTGGCCCGCCTTATTAGTGCAATTAAGAACCAGATTTGAGAGATGCTATTAGAGATAATATTGCACACTTAGCCACGTTAAAGAGCTTGTCAAGAGCAGGTCTCCAAGTGTACACAGATGAGAGTTAATAGAAATTAAAATAGATTGTGAGATGCTCTAACTTGTAGGGCTTTTAACTGTTCAGGAAATCAGCAGAGTTTAAAC
The DNA here is from genome assembly GCF_021613505.1 of Equus quagga. Classification (NCBI taxonomy): domain Eukaryota; kingdom Metazoa; phylum Chordata; class Mammalia; order Perissodactyla; family Equidae; genus Equus; species Equus quagga. The sequence goes on from NC_060272.1 coordinate 104,871,755, forward strand.
AACATGTATCCGGCCTCCTGCTGGAATTTTAGTGTCAAGCCCCAGGGGATATTATTTACGATTTTCCCTCCCCCATCCTCCAGTTCCTAGAGGAGGACAGGGGAGCTGCTGCTGGCTAAACGTATGGCCTCCACAAGGGGAAGGCAGTGGGGTTCCTCTTCTGGCTGCTGCTGGGAACCTCAAGCCTCTAACACCCACAGCTGTGCCCCTGGGGTTTCTACCGACCCTGCTTGGTCCCGAACCTCTGACAACAGAAAAAGAGATTCAGTGATTTAGGTGCCAAAATAATGAGCTGGAGCATGTGACATTTGCAGTTGCCTGGTGTCTTGGAAGATAGTGTTTTCTCTTGTTCACAGCAGTTCAGGCGGCTCCCCAGAGATGTCAGAGGGTACTTTCCTAAGAAGATACAGGTTCTGACCACTTCCTACCCACTACCCCGACTCCTCCCCCCTACCCCCCCCCCCCCCCCGCCCCACTCCCCACCTAAAACCCTCCAGCGCCTCCCATTCCAAGTTGTCATTAACTCCAAACACTTCGACATGATCAGTGAAGCCATGGCCATCTGGCCTCTACCTGGCCCTTGGGTCTCAACTTCATCTTCTCCCCTTGCTCTCTGGGCAGCTTCCACATTGGGCTGTCCTTCTGATCCTTTACCCTTCCAGGAAGGCTCCCTCCCAGATCGTCCCATGGCTGTTTCCTTTCCTCATGGTTTCTTTCCAGAGAGATCCCTCCTGACCGCCCCAGCTGAAAGAGGCAGACCTTGCCAGTAACTGTCATATAATCGATGTTAATTTCTTCATGGCTCTTGCCACCATCTAAAGGTTGTCTCATTGTCTCCTTCCCCTACTGTTTAGCTCCAAGCAAACCAGGGCCCTCACCTGTCTAGTCCACTGCCATATGCCAGCCCTAGAGCTGCACCTCACGGATGATAAACGCTCAATAAATACTTGTGAATAAGTGAGTCGACCAGCCAGAAATGAGGGCTGGGACAGGAGATTTGGTTGTGGTCCATGTCCTTTTGGCAGAGTCAGTAGAATCCAGTGGTTTTTTTTGACCAATATGGGTCAAGGTAGAAATTGTTGGCATTCTTTCCCACTAGATTCCAGTGATCTCTGTTTTCATGTAAAATTTCTTACTTAAAAGAATTCTGAAGGCATGCGGTTTTGACATAAGTGCTCTTGAGCTTTTCAAGAATTTGAAGGCTCCGTTCTAATTTCAGAACACATTCATGAAAGTTATTTAAATATGCATTGAAAAGTATTCCTTGGAAATTCTCATAGATTTTACAACAGCTATCTTCTAGCTCGAGCCCTCTTAATTCTTTTTCAGCAAAAACCAGATTAATACATCTAATCTAACTCAAAATTACAAGACAAAAAGAAAGTGTTAAATGAATTGGGTTTTCATTTCTAGTTTTATATAAGGAAGTCCCCAATAGAGAACATTGATTTTAAGCGTAACCCCATATACGTTTCAATGGCTTCCTTTCTTATTTTCTATTAAAGAGTGTTGAATTGTCAGAATCATGAAAAATTATAGATGGGACCATGAAACTCTGCTCTAGGCAAAGCTTGATTGAGTCTTGTTCTGCTGCTGCTACTGAAATACAATATTTAAGGTCACCGTGCTCATAGTCCATCATAGAAAACATATTCCTAATGCATGATGCTGTTTTTTAAAATATCTTTCCCTTGGACCTTGTAGAATATTTTCCAAAGATTATTTAAAATGATATCTGCAGAACTTCAGCTTTATCCAGGCTGCCAGTGGTTCTGTGCTTCTCTTCCACAGTGGCCTCTGATGACTTAGTGGAAGGAACCGGGGCTCAGACAGCAGGATGTCAGTGCTCTGGTTCCACATCTGTTATTGTTTTGCTCTGTGACACCTGGGATAAGTCACGTCACCTCTCTGAGTCTCAGTTTCCTTGTCTATACATTGGAGTCATGCAGTGAGGGATGGGGGTGAGGGAGAGAGCATGGCCCCATCTCTCCTGCCTTGTACTTGTTTGACTTTGCCCTTGATGACCCTAGAAAGAACTATGTGGGTTTGCACTGGTCTAGCTCCAACTCTGAGACTCAGCTCTCAGGAACTAAAATTCAGTGGGGTGTTGGGTGAGAGATTTTCTCCTTGTTCTTAGTCTGGCTTTCTCTCAAAAATGCATGTTTGACACAGGGTTCTCTAGCGTGCTGGTGGACTCAGTACCTGACTCAGTGTGTGGGACTAATTGGTTGTTTATAGCATTTGGAGGGTTGAGATGAGTCCTGGGTGCTGACAAGACATGATGGACAGGACTCCAACATGGTGGAACCAGTGAAGGAGGCACCTACCTGCCACAGGGGGCTGCTTTCCTTATTCAAGGTAGTTGGGGCCTTCAGCAATTCTGTACAGACCAAGAATATTCTAATACCTTATCATCAAGAAGAAGCTACCCATCCACCCCATCCGTTTTTTTCTTCCTCGCACACTACCTAGCCAGAGTACTAACAGCTGCTAAATGGATCCATCTTGTTCATTGAAACGTATCAACTTCCCCCCAAGTTAAAGACCAAATCCATTTGCACTCACTTTAATTAAAAAAAACTCAGTATAGTCATGTCATAGGATATTATTGGAAGGCATGGGAAAGGATATTGTGGAGTCCAACAAACTACAGTGTCCCCATTCCAGGCGAACCCCTGACATGAATAGTTGTTCTGCAAGAGAATTAATAAACCCAGTTTAGGGGTTTTATTTGCTACCATTTTATCTTACCACATAAATCTGATGATTGACTGTTCTATTAATTGTATCTTTTTGCATTTCTGTAATCAGCACCCAAAACACCTGGAGCTTCAGGGTTTTTTTTTTCTTTACATAAAGTTTACTTGGAAGCATTTTCCCACCATAAAATCATGATGAAAAATACAGAAGAGGGTGGGAAAGAAAATAGAATCACCTGTAATCTCATTGACCTTCACGTACCCAGGTTGGAGAAGGAGCCAAGTTAAATTACTGACAGGGGTTATTTTGGTGCCATTACGTTCAGAATTATTTTTAACCTGTTATGGGCTCAGTTCTTTTGTAGCAGTTTCAGTAAATCCCAACCCATAATACCCATCAAGCCCCAGCCTGTTGTTGGTAGTACTTGCATGTCCTTCCATTTGGTCTTAGGAACACCCTGTTTTACTGGGTGCCCAGTGCCAAGAACTGACTTTTTTTTTTTTAAGGCCATCAAGGGGTATGTGGGGGTGTGCCTTCCCACACTGGAATAGTGATTTTTGCTTCTTCTTGTAAACAGGGTTTTTATATTTCCACTTCAGATTTCACAGGCTGTTTCCTGCTTTCTTTTAAAGATGCCACCCCCCCACCCCCAATTTCATAGTCAGTGCTTTTTTCTGTCATTAAGTTGGCTCACATCACGCCCTTCCCCTCCCCAGGGCTGAGTTCTTCATCTAAATTTATTCCCATAGAACTTTCAGGACTTTACTGAGCCAAATCAGACCGTTTCTCTCAGTTCCTATAGTGTCCTCTCTCTTCTGTGTCCCAGACAGTGCTAGGCTGGGAGCTCTAAATACACAGCACGTTTTAATCCACTTCACGACTTGGAATTATGTCTCCCATTTTACGGATGGGGAGCTAAGCCTCACAGGCATGGAGCGTGGTTTCTGGATTTAGCTTTCAGCTCACGGCAGGTGGATTTGTTTAATGAATGTGGAATGTTGAGTTTATTGCCTTTTAGAGTCTGAAAATGCACGTCAGCGCAAGTCTGCAGGACTCAGGGGGTTAGGGACAAGACACGTCCCATCCCAGTTTACAGCCCCTTTGCCCACTGAGACGACCTCCTCCTGGGTGGGAATTCTGGCTGCTTCTTGAAAAGGTGCAGGAGCTCAGGTCAGATCAGCAACAGGTGAGTCTCTTGATGACCTGGGAGGCCTTGCCGCTAGAGAGCTTCAGGACAGCCTCTTAGAGCGGATATAAGGCAGACCTCTGGAAGCTGTCAGCCCCACCACTCCTCAAGGGGGGGCCCCTCTGTGCGCATCCTTCTGCTGAGCAGGAGGACCCTGGGGCTCTTTAGGACGACAGGTCAGTTTCTCCCTGCTTGCTCCTCGCTTGCCTTATTTCCAGGGAGGCCAGGGTTCTCTCTTCTCCTGCTTCCCTTATTCAACCCAACTGCAGTCGCTGCTCTGCCTTTGAGCTGAGTAACGGGTGTTGGTCTCCATCATCCTCCAAGGAGATGGTCTTTTCTGCCAGTGGGGTTGAATATCTTACTTAAGCCCTTTAACTCTTAAAGCTAGAGTAAGACAGAAGATTGTATAATTACCAGTTACAAAGGCAGTTTAAAGAGGTGGGCTGGAGCAGGGCAAACGAAGAACAAACACCTTCATTTTTGCCCCATTTATCTGGCTTATTTTAATTCACTGTATAGTTGTGTAGCCCTCCCTTGAACGATAATCATTTAAGCCAGGCCTTAAAAGGCACGTCCTTGCTAAGCCCTGTCATTTTGAGGAAGCAGAGGAGTAAACAATAAAGATGTAGTTTTATTTCAGCAAGATTTGTGGGTCCCACTGGGGAGCCAGGCATCCATCTAAAGGCCTTTGGAGATGATTTTGATTAAAATGACTTTAATTCTGAGAGGTTTCAGACTGATAGGAGATTCAGACATATTTTAAGACAAAAAACTCATACAAAGCAGAATCAAATAAAGAATGAATAAAAGAACCTGAATGTATGGTGGGAGGAGTACAGGGAAAGAGGGAACAAGTATGATATTATGAAAGAAATGGCGTTTTAGCCATTGCTTAAAAGATGAGCCTGATTTGGAAAGGAAAGGGGGATCAGGAGGAGAATTTCAGGCTAAGGGAACCACATAGAGGTGTAGAAATGTGACTCATGCATCCTGGAACCTGTGTGTTGGGAGCGTGGCATTTTTATAAGGATGGGAGTGGAGAAGAAAAACTAGGTGGGGCCACACCATGGAGGGTAAGCATGACTGAAGAATCGGGGCTTTATTCTTTTCTATGGAAAGAATGTAGAGTCTGAACATCTTTGACATGGGAGAATGAATGATGTGTCCCTCTTTTTAAGCAGAGGGAAGATAACCATTTGCATTGTTAAGGATGAATTAAAAGGGCCCTAAAGACAGGGAGAGGAAAAGCTAAGGGAGGCCGTTATATTTGACCCTGTGAAAGAGGAGACCGAGAGCAAGAAGAAAGAAGGGAAAAGGTTGTTTATGAACTATTTCCCAGGTAAACTACGCAGTGGCTGACAGGACTGGTGGAATGTAACAAGGGAAACTGATGATTTTAAAAGTTTCTCGCCTGGATAACTAGAGGGAAATGCTGCTGCCCTTAGATGAGGTAAAAGGATCCAGAAGAGAAATATTTGTCTGGTTAGAAGAAAAGTGACGAATTTGATTTGAGGCATTTGGTAGGATATTAGACTTCCCGACTGCTAACTCCAAAGAGAAGTCCAGGCTAGAGAGAAATTTTTGAAGCTGTATGCGTTGAGGTCACATTTGAAGCCAGGGACAATTTGGATCTCCAGGAAGACTTTACATCCAGAATGGGGGATTGGGCTCCTCGGATACCACCCGTCAATCGCGAGGGGCTGCTCAGGAAGTGCTCACCACACTGAGGGTTGTGAGTCCGTGTCCAGGCTGCTCAGCAGAAAGCAGTGCGTGGAGGAGCCCCCTCTCTGGGAGTGGCAGGGCTGACAGCCTTGCCAGGGTCTGCCTTTTATGCCCTCCAGGAGAGCAGTTTTGAAGTTCTCCAGCAGCAAGTCCTCCCAGGGTCATTATGAGACATCTCACCTGTTGCTCATGAGGGCAGCAGACTTATTAGTGATGTCTGCTGTGGACCCAGAAAGGGCAGTTGGCCACATTTGACTGCCTATTTCCAATCGGTGAGAATGAAAAAGAAGGCCAAAGAAGAACTTGGAATCTTCATGTACGGGGAGAAAAGGTAGGGAAACCCAAGACTGTAGCATTATAAGAAGGAGAGATTTTAAGTAAGGAGCAATGGAAGAGAAAGTAAATAAAATATGTTTTAGAGAAGACTAATAGATGCAGGAATTCAGGAGCTTTGGGCAACTTTGGAAAAAGTTGTCCTGGGTGCTAAGGAATTTTACTGTGTGGTCGGGGAGTAGATCCAAGAGGCTAGGTGACTCTAGAGGTTGACAGTAAAGGGAAGGTGAGAAATGAGATGATCACTAGAGGGTGATGTAGGGATGATAGAGTTTGACACCAGAGTTTATAATTTTGTACCTGAAGATTAACAGAAATACCTAGAACAAATACACTTGAATTCACGACTAGTGTTTAGTAAATGTGTATATACGTAAGAGCAGTTTTCCCAGGGAACCTGTCTAAAAGTTAAATTTGTATTCAACTGTATTTATTCTACCTAAGTTTTCTTCCCCTGGTTCTGTGCCAGGAACTGTAGGGGAATTGAGAAAAATAAGTCATGGTCTCAGTAAGAAAAAAAAATCAAAATGGTCTGTGCCATTTGAGGAAGATTCTGAGTGGGGAAATGGGACATGATCATCAAAGAGTGGTACAACATGCACAGGTACAGGGATTGGGGGAGACGCTTCAGGTGAGAAGCATGAGAGAAATCCCAATGGTGGAAATAAATATGGCGCACTGTGGTGAGGCACTGGGTTTGTGTTCCTCTTACTTGTGGGATGTTCTCGTGCCAGGAAATATGGCAAGTCAGACTGGGTAAGATCAGATCATGGAGATCATGGCTAAGATGGTCTAGGCAGGGACACTTGGAACCGATACACTGAGGATATCTTAGACACTTGAGTAGGGCAGTAACCTGATGAAAGAAGTACTTACGATCTGACCAGTGGGATATAGTCCATAACCTTTTAGAAAAAAATCAGAATCAACTTACTAAGTCTTATTGCTGGGGAGGAAAGGCTGGACGACAAAAAAAAGCACAAGCAAGGTAATACAACTTTCCTCGTGACCCCTATTCCAAAAAGAAAGAAGAGCAGAACCCTTCTTAACCAAAATAATCACAACTAGTAGAGTTCTGTTAAGGAAAATATCAGTTAATGGGAGAAAATAATACATCACTGGTGTGTAGATGAAAATTTTAATGGAAAACATGAATATGTGTTTGCCACATTCTTAATGTAAGCCTGAGTTTGCTTCTTTGAATGGGCTGACTAGAATACTGTAGTCTTTCTTGCATAAGTGACACCCATTACGTGTCACTTAGGATTTCCAGTTTTGGTGTTTTAGAGTGAGAATTTTTTTTTTTTTAACTTCAGCTTTACTGAGGTGTAATCGGCAAAATTGTAAGATATCTAAAGTGTACATCGTGGTAATTTGATATACATATACGTTGTGAAAGGATTCCCCCATCTGGTTAACTAACACGTCCATCACCTGAGTATGGACAGAGAGCACTGAGTGCAGACTCGTCCCCAGATTAGAAGTCTAGCCGTTGCCAAGTTCAACGCGTTTTGTTTTGTTTTTAAGCAGCTCAGCTTTTATGGAGTTTTTCTTCGTACTTGCTGTTTGTAGAAATAAGAACTCTATTTCTTTCCACAACTGTATTTCATTTCATGTAATGCCTAACTGAAACTGTGTCGTTCCAATAACAAGTGTAACCGACATCAAGATGTTGGGGACACAACTGACTGTTGGTATGTGAGCCAAGTAGAGAGAGCAGAGGGGCTGTGCTGTGGGCAGCCTTAAGTGGAGGTCGATTGAAGGAGCCTTTTAACTTCCTTCAGATTTAGTGACTGCCAGGTGTGCATTCTCTAAAATTTTCTCTAGATGCTGTTTTTGGGATGCATTTTAGGGGATGTTTTCTGTATATGAATGTCACTGTCAGTTGGAGCCAGTCCCCATGTTTATCTATACTGTGCAAATCACCGACCATGTTTCAGTTGACCCAGTTTCCTAGTGTTGTCTCTGCTACCCCACTCTGCCTGTGTTGATTTCAACCAGGGATTCCCAGTAAAACTGCTGGTCCTGGCTTAGAATACCAAGAAGCTATGGAAGCCTGCAAGGCCAAAATAGTATTGTGTGTTTATTAGTAAAACCTGGTCATATTGACCTCTGTTCTTCTGTCTTTTTGCTTTAAAATTAGCGATTTGTTTTACAGTTTTTTGCCTAGCAAATTGTTTACAATATATGTATAGCTCTTAGCTCACCAGGGCTCAAAATTTTGTTTAGAAGTTTTAGCTTTATTGACCTGGCGTTAAATAAAGCAGGACAGTCATACTTGACAACCTTATATATACTTAGAAGCACCGTACAGACATAACTAGAGCAAATCTAGCAATGAAATTATTGTACATTTCCAGGTTGGCTGTGCAACCATAACTGGAGCCTGGCTCTCCTCCACTAGACACTCTAATGTGTGTGTGTGTGTGTATATATGTGTGTGTGCGTGTACGTGTGCATGTGTCTATAGCCTAAACAAATACTTGTGTGTTTGTGTACACGAAATTACAGCCTCCCTGGGATCAGCTACTCTTTCTCCTTCACATAATATACTCTTTGCTTATGTCCTGTTATCCTCTGTTCATGGTTCGTGCTCATAAGATCTCTGGCCTTGGTGCTACCTCATGACCTTGAACTCCCACACCAACTGGACATCTTCTTTCACATCCACAGTTCAAATTCCTAAGAACTAAACTAACTCAGCCGATCCCTTTCACTCCTGTATATTATACAGAGACCCCCATGCCGGGCCCTGCTCAAGCCTGGAGATGGGCCATCCTGAGAACAGGGAACCATTCGCAGTCCCACCAGGTGCGACCAGGACAGAGAGAAGTTGCCTCTTCTAGAACATAGCTGCCAGGCAGCAAGTGCTGTAGGTGGGGCAGTTTCCATTAGATAATAGGATGGCATGAAAGATACAGGCTGCCATCACTTATTCACGGGGATGTATTATGCATACATGCAGGCTGTCCTTGCTTTGCACCATTCCAATATATACAGATTTCCATTACTGCAATATAATTAGAAAACATCGGTCCCCCAATAACAAATTTCAGTTATCATATGTATTAGTTTGCCAGGGCTACTGTAACAAAATACCACAGACTGGTTGTTCAACAACAGAAATTTGTTTTCTCACTCTTCTGGAGGCTGGAAGTCTGAGATCAAGCGTTGGTGGGGTGTTTCTTCTGCAGCCTCTCTCCTTGGCTCGCAGGTGGCTGTCTCCTCTCTGTGTCTCCACAGGGTCTTCCCTCTGTGTGTATCTGTGTCCTGATCGTCTCCTCTGATAAGGACACCATATTGGGTTAGGGCCCACACTAAGGACCTCGTTTTACCTTAATTACCTCTTTAAAAGCCCCATCTCCAAACACAGTCATATTCTGAGCTACTGGGAGTTAGGACCTCAACATATGAGTTTGGGGGGAACCCAGTTCAGAGCATAACACCATGGTGTGCTTACTGTGAGTCACTACATAAAGCACAAACTTTGCTGCTGGCTCTTCAGTCCACAAATCACTACGTACGTAACAGATGCACGTTATGATCAGTGACCAATCACATCACTTCTTGCAAAGCGTCTTGGCACTTGGTCACCAAGCATCTGTTACTCAGTCCGTTTACAGACAGTGAAGTGTATAGTTGTGGTGCCTCATTGTCTCCCAGTGATAAACCCACACGACATTCTATACAGATAGATAATCAAGAGAGGAAATTGGCCACCAAAGATGAAAGTGCAGCAAAGAAACAAAAAGTAACGATGCAGGAACTGAAATTTGATGTGATTAGGGAAAATGGCAACATCAAAGTGAAGACAGGAGGAATCCTTCAGGAAACTGCAATTCAAACCATATTGAAAAAGTCCATTGAATAAAAAACAAGCTAAAGTCACCTCAACATATTTTAGTTTAAATTGCACTAGGAACATAAAGCCACTTATGGTTGAATTTGAGCATTTGCTGTAGATTGACGATTATAATAAAAAATTCCAATCAGTTTGGCTAGTGTTCAGGCCTAAGCACTGAAGTTAGTTGCCAGGTTGAAAGAATATGGTAATTACAAGGAGACTGGAGAAGAACATTTTACTGCCAGTAAAGGTTGGTTTCACCCTTTCGGAAGTCAGCATGAATTGGTTCCCGCTGAGCAGGCTGGTGGTGCTGCCAAGGCAGATAAGGGCGCTGCTGTGACATTTGCACCCGGGTTCCAAGGATTAGGTAAGGCAGGTGGTTATGAGGATCATCATCAAATATTTACTGCTGATGAGACGTCTTTTTTTTGGACGACAATCCTATCAAGAGCTTAAGCGAAGAAAGATACAGGACGGCAAAGTGGCCTTAAAGGAGGGACTCGATATATTCATCCAGAGGAACTTAGTGTAGGTGAACTTACCGACATAAAGGAGGAAACTGGTTGTGAATAAAAGAATGAAGATGTCCCAGAGGAAGTGACACCAGCAAAAAACCTTCAAATTAAAGGAACTCTGAGATATTTCACTACATTGAAAGGGCAAAGGATAGAATGTTGGAAGCTGCTCCTTGGCTGTTTGCCAAGGCATGGAAAAGACGTTCACTCCATTTCAGAAGTTATTTGATGAGAAGAGGAAGCCAAGCATTGTCCAAATACTCTTGTTAAGTTTAAAAAAGATTTTAAGGTGCAATATTTCTAATGTTCTAAATTAGTGTACTAAATATTCATTTTACGATGTTTTTCCTTTCCCTGTACGTGTATAATCAACAATGAGAGTTTAATGTTTTTGACATAAATTTGTAAAGGTCGTGGAACAATCATAATTTTCCCATTGATTATTAAAATGGCTTTGTACAGTTTCAACCTGCATCGTCAATTTTATGGTCCACATTTTGTGCAAAGTGAGCACTGCGTGTGTGTGTGTGTGTGCGTGTGTGTGTGTGGTCTTAGCTGGAAGTCTTCCTAAGATGCATCATGTTATGTTTTTACTTGCGTTATTCCCCTAAGCCTAGCAAGCATAATTTAGCCTTTTCCTGATAGCTCAGAGTCATCCTTTGTGCTGTAAAGTAGAATAGCATGCTAGCTAAGGGTATGTTTTATGCCGCCAAACTCTGAGTTCAGTCAAGCCTGGCTCTGCGACTTCCTTTTGTATGATCTGGAGTAAGATGCTTCATCTCTCGGTGCCTCAGTTTCCTCATCTGTAAAATGAGGAGAATAATGGTACCTACCTCATTGGGTCATTATGAGGATTAAATGAGCAAATGCAGGTAAAAGGTTGAGTGTCTGGCAACGTAGAAACAGTGTGTATTAGCTGCTGCTGCTGCTGCTACTGCTCCTGGTAGTAATAGCAGAAGTAATAGATGTATTGGTGATGCCGTGTATCTTAAGATTTATTGACATTGAGGCTATTTCTTTCCTCTATCAGGTAGCCTCAAACTACTGAGCTTTTGATTCTTGGTGTTGTTTTATGTGTGTTCTCCTACCTTGTAATTCGGGTACTAATGGCCTTCTTTGCATCTGCCTCAGGCAGAAGGAGTACCTACGCTCATCCGCCTTCTCATTAGAACTTGATACTTTTAACCACAGTGCATAGACCAGAGAACTTGTCAGGTTGTAGTGTGTAAACCTGGTTCAGGGCTCTGTTCCTCCCCTATGGCCTATCACAGGGAGCCCAGAAGAAAACCATTTATTTGGCTCAAGTGCCTCCAATTCGCCATTTGACATCATCTCCCAATGAGGTTATACTCAGAATCATTGTATTTTACCTATCTCAAAAGCAAAGAGTTATTCTTTTTAAGCACTGAAATTATACCACAATCTGTTACCTTCTTTTGGCATTTCTTCCCTTTTTTCTACCAAGAACCCTGAAGTCCATAGGTGGCCCAGGCCTCCTTGAGAAGCCCTGCACAGGAGACAAGTGGGTGGAGCTCCTGGTTGTGTTATGAGTTGATAGTAAATGGATAAATGGTCTCGGGGTAAGAAAGCAGAACTGTACTACTCTTAATTCTCCATTGTTTCTCTAAGCCTCCTGCAGGCTGGCAAATTCTCTCAGGTTCTTTGACTGATTTCACCCAAGAGAGCTGGAGCGTAGTGTGTGCCTAACTTTTTAGAATAAGGGTATCAATACATTATGCTTGTAGTGCAGTAGGGTCTACAGTTCCAGGTATTGGGGGCACCCACTGCTAAGTTTAAAAGTCATTCTCGGAATAGAGTATTATGCTTATTACTGCCCAAAAGATACTTGGTTGACCTTGTAGCTGAAATGATTTTTATATACCCTATAATTTTTTTCCTCTTCCTAATCCTAAATCGCTTCTACCTGAAATAGTGTACTAATTTGCCTTATCTCTGTTGTGTGAGCTGCGGCTCCCCTTTTCTCTTCTTCCCCCTAATTTCCTTATGCCATTAGGGGGAAAGAGAGAGACTTGGTTCGTTTTTGCAAAAGTGATCTAAAGTGTTGAACAAGAAGCTGAAAATTTCACTGTACCAGAAACTCAGTTAAGCTGGGTCTCCAGTCACTTCGCCTTTATGGCCAGCATCGTGCATTTCTGTCTCCAACTTGGGGAGAGCCGGGAGTGCAGGTGGCACCCAAGTTGCCTGACAAATGAGTGAAATAAGGAATGAGAGTCTGTTGAATTAATATGCCATTGGTTAACTGCACCACAGTGAAAAAGAAAAAACAAAATATGCTAAAAAAAAAAAAAACCTTTGCAAGCCAGCACTGATGGCCTAATGGTTAGAGTTCAACGCGTTCCACTTGGGCCTCCAGGTTCAGTTCATGGGCGCGGAACCACACCACTTGTCTGTCAGTAGCCGTGCTGTGCCAGCAACTCACACAGAAGAACTTACAACTATACACAGCCATGTACTGGGGCTTTAGTGGGGGGAAAAGGAAGAAAAACGGAGGATGATTGGCTACAGATGTTAGCTTAGGGTGAATCTTTCCCTGCAAAAAAAAAAAAAAGCTTTCGCCTTCAGATCAACTCATCTCCTTCCCTGAATATTTGAGGCATTTGTTAGCAAAATTATAAAGTTTGTGAATAGATATGTCCTATATAAAGGTATTTTCTTACATCATGGATATTTCCTTAATAACATTTGAATGAATAAGGATTTTTGAAAAGGCTTCTAGTCCTTGGCAAGGACAAGACTGAACATGCCACCTGTTGAAATGCAGTAAGGTTTGAGTTCATAAAGCTAGCAAGATTTCACTAGTATTGTGTGCTGTGTGTCAAGGTGGTAGGGACATGTATGAACGTGCAGTTGGGGTTTTTTCCTTAATATTTAGAGAAAATAAAACCCCAGGGACTTTATTGTGTGTGGTGAAACACACATAACACAAAATTTGCTATTTTAACCATTCTGAGTGTGCATTTCAGCACATTGTTGTACAACCATCACCTCTATCCACTCCAGAACTTTTTCATCATCCAAACTGGAATTCTGTGCTTATTAATCAGTAACTGCCCCTCCCCCCTCCACTCCACCCCTAGTAACCACGGTTCTTCTTTCTCATATAAGTGGAATCATACAATATTTGTCCTTTTCTGTCTGGCTCATTTCACCTTAGGGAATTGGACTTTATGCATACTCTTCTAAGAGTTTGTTTTGGGGGGTGGTCATCATCAAAAACTTATAATTGTCCAAGGCCCTGAGTCTGAAATTCTGTGCCCAAACGTGCTACAGTCTTTATTAAACCAAGTGACTAAAATGATGTGTCATTTGGGGCAAGAACTCCATGTGCAATTTTATTGCCATTGTTAAATATGCCTCAGAAAGTTTTGCATACATGAAATCTTAAATTTTCTGAAAAATCCCACTTTGTTTTTGCTTGCTTCTGCCGCTGCTCTGGTTGTTTAGGGGATCATTACCTATATTGTTGGCTTCCAGAGCCTCAGCAGGGCTTGAGGCTAAGCCTCCCAGAATACTGGGATCAAGTTTAGAGATGTGTGAGCGGTCCACAGGAAACAGCAGTATTGCCCTGTAATTGTCTTAACCGGCATTCTTTAAGGCTGTGCCCTCAACTCTGTGACTGCACCCACACCCCCAGCAGCACCCTAGGGTCCTCTTCTCGAATCCAGTTAGAGCTTCTAAGGCAGGAGGACCTGCAGAGAGAAAAAGAGAATGTGTCAGAGGGCAGAAATGTGGTATTTAAATATCAGAGTTAAGCATTAGAATGATCAAGTCCCCATTTCACATCCAGGAAATTTCCCATGCATCGTCTCAGTGTCTTTCGAATCGCTCCTTTCAGTTTGCCCTGACATGGTCTGTTCCACGGTAAGGGCTGTGCCACACTGCTTGGTGGACGTGGAGATGCTGAGTTAGGAATGAATGGCAACCACGGTGGCACAATGCGCCGGAGTTGGCTTGTGGTTTGTTGTTTGCTTGTCCCCGTTTACCTATTCATAGTCATGGCTCCATTCTGCTGTGTGGTATTATGAAGTCATGTATAATCGTACCTCATTACACCGCGGGTTGAGAAGAACAAGGATAAATGCCGACTTTCTGGACCGTCCATCTCTCATTAAAAGACGTAGAATGTGTCGGGATGACAGAGAGGGGCACCACTGGACCCACGTGTGGCCGATTCCCAGGTCTGCCATGTGCTTTGCAAGCTGCAAACTGTTTCCTCTGCAACAGCTAATAGCGCGCGACCGTCTCCTGCATTTTATTATGAGATCCTGCACACCGCTTTCTTAAGAACTAATTGAAGAAGGAGCCGGTCTGTATCTTGTTGGTGCACATCCTGTGTCATGAAAATGTATTCTTTAAAAAAAAGAAAAAATCCAAAGAGAAAAAGAAGGGTGGAAAAAAAGGTTGCCATCCAGTGGAGGACGGAGTAATTCCCAGCTTCATTCAGGAAAGAAGCAGGCAGAAATATGCTTAACTCTTTTAACTTGGCTGGGATTTTCAACACCGTCAGGGTTTTTTCAGGGACATCCGGAGCCAAACGGGTGCAGTGTGCCTTTAAGAAAAGAAGTGCCTCACCAAACTTCGCTGTAGTTGTATCTCACCGTTTGGGTAGGGAAGGAAAGTGTTAATTTCTTATTTGTACACTTTTTTTCCCCCCCGACTTCCTTCCTATTCACTTCATTAAATCTAGAGGCAGTTCAGCATGGGAGCCGTCTGTATGTTGAATTAGGGCTCGCACTCTTGCGCAACACGTCACCAGTCGGAAACTGGGGGTTTGCTTCTGTGATTTATTTCATTATTGTGCTGGTAAAAGGTTTGGAAGGGAATTCTTTTGGGGGTAGTACTTTAGCATTGTGTAGCAAGTTTCTTTTTTTGTGTGGCCCTCCCCCCCCCAGCCCTGAGTTGAGTCAGTTAAGCCAGTTTAATAAATAATTTTTTTAAATAAAAGAACAGTTTTAAATTTCCGTGAATAATTTGACTTGCAGGCAGGAGTGATCTCGTTCTCCTCTGGAAGTGCGAAAAGCACTGGGAAATATTTCGTGAATTGATTTCCATTAGAAAAAGACCCTTAGAAAGCCCTGGGCATAAAGCACTGCATATGGATGTGTTTGGGGTCTGGGGAGGGGGCAGATGCTTTGTAGCTCTCTGCATTCCTGCATAAAACCTTAATTTAAGGGGAATAATGATCAGTACTTTGTCTATTTCCTTGTGATTCCAAAACCTAAAATTTAATAAGAATCTGCACGTATTAGCAATTGTAATAAAAATGGTTTCACTAGTTCTTTTTGCCATTCAATTTGTTTTTGCTTCTTAGGTTACTCACAGATTTAAGAGATTTAAAAAGTCCAAATATCACAAGGTTATGCTTTGTTCCTTTTTTTCAAAATTAAGGGAGGGTGAGAGTAGAAATACCCTTTTCACAACTTCCCCCTCTTCATTTATCCCACTGCAAAGAAAAACAATGAAAAAATTTACAGCATGAAACTGAAAGTGAAGTATCAGTTCTTCGGGATTTTCTTTTAAAGAGAAGAATAACATTTGTATTAAAATATTTGAACTTGAGAACATGCACATTGCTTTTACTTACATGGGTTTAATGAAAAAAAATTCCTTTATTCCAAAAAAAATCCATCTGAGACTGCTTCGAAACCATGCAGCCTATTTTTTTTTAAAAAGCACTAAAATGAGGTTTAAAATACCCAAAATAAAGCATACCTTGTTTTCATTTTTTAAACTAAATTTGAATATTAATTTGTTTTCTGATTGGCTTAATTGTTAAGAGGCGAGTAAGAAGCAGAAACCACCTGAGCTAAAATCTCTAATTCTGCTGCCTGGAATAATAAGGGGGAAAAAAAATATGATAAGTAGTTGTCAATATTAAAACAGGCTGAAGGAGGAAGGCTTCGGGCCTTGTAGTAGCAGCTAGAATGAAACAGCAGATTTGAGTATCCACAATCGTTTCAGTATTAAATTTTCAGTAAAATAAAATTACTTGTATATGAAAACATAGCCTTTCCCCAGCTCTCTTTTTTTTCCTGATCAGCTGATGAAGAGACTAGCAGCTCGCTGCTTTGCTGGCTTGTTAATTTTATCCCCACTAACTGTGATTTCCGATAGCCGGCCTGCTGATAGTGGTAAGGTAAATATCCTTTTTCGTTGCCGTCTTGAAGATTCAGTAGAACGACATCCCAGGCATGTGTAGGTGTGTAACACATCAAAAGCCGGTGTTCTCCGTATTTCTGTGTGCGACTGGGTACTAGAGGAGAGCAATACCATTAACTGTTGACAGCCTTGCATGCTGTATTTATTATTAGCATGTTCAGCCTCCAAGATTTTCGGGACAATTTCCTTTTCTTAATCTTCGCTTAGCTGCAGTGTGTTTAGCTGTATAGTGGGTGTCCTGCTTTTAGGCAAATGAATATTAATGAAATAACGTGGAGCTTTTTTTTTTTTTCTTTTTCCTTTTTTCCTCATAACTCATTAGATCTCGCCTCCTTCATAGTGGTTATCTGAACACTGTAGGATCGTGATGGAAATTGTCTTTTGATTATTAAGGCCTAGGCTCAGACTGTCCCTTAGGATTCTGTCTGTGTGCATGTTGCTTCTGTGGGTTTGCACATTGGAAGATGCATAGAAAACATTTTTTTTTAATCCCACTGGAATTTTTAACATGCCAGGTTGTTTTGTGTTCTGCACCAGGTTTTCTTCACAAAACCTTTCTTTTTCAGGAGGCATTGTACACAAGTGAAAGAAATTATGTCTGAGCTGTAATCACTCTTTATATTGATTGTTATACTCACATGATCATAAATATTAGCCATGTTTGGTGCTGTGGAGAAATGAAGGTAATTGCCTTATGATTAGAGCTCTTTCAGCTACGAGAAAGGATTGATCAGCATTTGCATACTGGAGGCAATATTGGGAGGCACGAGGAGCAAATAACATCAGTTATTTTGCGTGAGAAAGCAATCGTGAAATATAATTTAAAGATTTAAAAACAAAATTTCTTTTCCATGGTTAGAATCTTCTTTTATCTGCGTTTTTTTCCTTTGCAGTTTTTTTTTTATCCCTTTATTTTTCTTAAGTTTTGAGATTTACCAGGAAAAAAAAAAGTTTAAACTTCTGGGTCTGTCACATGGATCTTTTAGCCATTTATGAACAGGTTTCTTTTATACCTGGTTGTTTTTATAGCTATTTTATTATCTCTCTGCATTAGTGCTGCTGGCTCTGGTTTAAAGCAAGCGTTTGCAGGTAATTGGAAAAAAGTGTTTGTTGTTTGTGAGTGTGTGTGTTCTCTCTCGGATGATTTAAGTGCGTTTACCAAGGAATGTGGCTTTGTACTTAGTTCCCCGTTTCCTTGTTTACTAATTGCTACGTTAGAACAAAATCTGGATGGAATTTTGATTTATGTTGTGAATCATGAAAATTGATGTAAAACCTCCAAGAAGAAAAGGTTAAAGCTTATATGACTATTGTAAGGACGCACTCTCAGGGAAATTTTTTTCTTCGCCCATCTTTTTTTTTTTGTTTTACTTATTACCCTCCTACAGTAAATGGACAATTAAGGTCTTTTTCTTATATTGAGCTAAAATTTCATTTGGATTCAGTTATCTTCAGACACTTAAATATACAGATCTTTCTGTATTTGTCACATTCTTTTAGTGTTTCCGGCCTTCAGCATATTTTGCTCATGAAACAGACTTGGGTTAAAGATGCATTTATCCAGTATGGTGGTCTTCCATTTTTCTTCTTACTCCACTGATAATTGTTAACTTTTATTTTTATTTTTTTTGTTAGTTTGTTTCATTTTAGTCTAACTATTCAAACCTTTTTTTTTGTTTTTTTGTATTTGGTTATTCTCTTGTCTTGAATTTTTTCCTTCGTTCCCTATTAACAGGCCATTGAAGACGGCAATTTGGAAGAAATGGAAGAGGAGGTACGGCTAAAGAAGCGAAAAAGACGAAGAAATGTGGATAAAGATCCTGCAAAAGAGGATGTGGAAAAGGCTAAGAAGAGAAGAGGCCGTCCTCCAGCTGAGAAACTATCACCAAATCCCCCCAAACTGACAAAGCAGATGAATGCTATCATCGATACTGTGATAAACTACAAAGACAGGTCAGTGTTCCTTCCTTCCCCTTCATCATCTTTACCAGGACCATAAGTGATGCTACCTAAAAAGCAAGACCTAAGAGGGTATACTCTGGGGGTTTAAAGTTCTTTCTACTTTTGTTTCATGGCTTCTGCCCCAAAGGTATCAGTAACCTTGCGCCATGTTCAAAATGGCCACCATTCCTATTTTGTGTGCTGTTTTACCGTGTATTATTTAAGATATTTGGAAACAGGAGTTTAGATTACAAAATCTTAAAAAAATCTAAACTGGAGAAGGATTCTTAAGGATCTCTGAAATACCGTCACTTAAATGAAAGGATTAGAACGATGGAGTGAAATTGTACTTTTGGATTGAGTTGTTAGAGAAAGAAGAATCCTAGCACTTTATGGTAAATATTTCATGTTAAGACTCTGTTTAAAACCAGAGAGATGCTTCACCAAAAATACTGTTCCTTCTTTCCTTCCAACACACTTGAATTTCTGAGCAGTTCTTTGAGCCATCTCCTTGTTCTTAAGAACACTACATAGACAACATGGTATTTCAGCAGATTTACCTGTCTTTCATGGAACTTTTGAATGTGAATGTTGAGAAATCTGTACTGGACACTGTCCCCAGACTATTTTAAACCATGAACAATTATTTGAAAACCAAAGCAAAGATGTTTTATGGTGTCGGCCAGCCCTATACACTGGATAAACTAGTTAGACTACGTTTTGCTTAGTTGATTTGGTTTCAACTTGATAATCATGTGATACATTTTTAACAGGAAGATCACAGCTCGTTCCAGTTGAAAAATTGATAGGAAACAAAACAATTAAACATTTTATTTCTAGAAGTTGCGTAGTGGTATGAATTAGTTTTTAGTTACCCCAAGTTTTTGACATTTGCTCGTGTTGCCCTGCATACCAGGAAGTGTTCAGCACAAATAACTAAGTTACGATTTTGGTTTTTCATTATGACTTTAGTGCATGTTTTATTCCAGGAAGGAAACCTCATTATAGAGATTAAGTAGTATAAAAAACAAGAAACTTTCCACCCTGGGGTTTCATTGTTAAGTCTTTGTTGTATTATCTGCAAGGAGTTTGCTGTACACAGGGTCGCTAGGAGTCGGAATCAGACTTGACGGCACTAACAATAAAAGGAGTTTTCAGAAATGGTGAAAGGTGGGTAGGAGCAGATGTGTGTGAAAGGGTCAGAATTTCTTGCCCCCCTTACCTACCAGGTCTCTTAGATTCCCTGCTTCCTCTATTTTACTGTTTTCCTTTTTTTAAAAAAAAGTGCATCCCCTTTGAGAATTCTGAAGTGGCCACAAAGGGCAGCCCCATTATATTGGGTTTGAAGTTATTCATTGACACAGGGGAATGACACCTATCCAGGAAGGAAAATTTGGCCAGGAGTCCATTCTTTGCCCAGAGTCAACATGCAAACTTCCTTGTAAACCAAGAATCAGTCTCTGTCTGTCAAGTTTCTGTTCCCCCCCACAGCCCGACTGGTAGATTTGCCTCAGGCAGCGACAGTTTCCAGGAAGCCAGCTTGGACAATTACGCCTTCTTTTGCCAGCCCCTGGTGTAAAGAAAAATAAGTCGAGGGTATCGCTCTGCATATACCTCTGACTTTTTTACCTTTGTCTCGGAAGAGCGAGCTGTCCCTTTCTTTGACCAGGTGTGCCTTGATATTTGACTGGCATTTTGTTCATGACCTGCTGTGTCAGTCCAGGGCCGTGGTAACGCTGAGAAGAGCCAAGACAGTCCTTGGAGGTTTAGAGGCCAGGCCTTTTATTTCAGGGGATGGCCATACTCCTCTTTAATGGTGTAGAAGACGTCACTAGCCAGTGGACCGCATATTGCCAACAGATTGGTGTATTTCAAGTTTAACATCGTTTAAAAAAAAAAGCATATACACACAGAACTGGAGAGATTTCTTATAAAACTTCAGAGGTTTTTTACTCCCCTTTTTGAAAAACCTAAAACTCTGGCAGTACTCTATCTCCCTTTCCCTGAGGTCACAGTCAGTAGGCGTGAAGAAGTGGCTGCCCTCTCTGCAGGCCATCAACGTCTGGTTAGTTGCAGTCCCCATCCCTCACTGTCATCTCATCAGTGTGCCATTTATCATCCATGCTTTCCACACCTGGCCCACTTCACACATTTATATCACCTACTGGCGCCACAGCCTTCTGCGTTTGTGACTTCCTGATGTCCACAGCTATGGGCTGACCGCTTTCCTAGAAACCACCCCAAGGTAGAGAGTAGTCGGGTTATACCCCTTCAGCCTCAGCTAAGCATAGCACAGGAGTTGAAAGCACCAGCTTTAGTCTGGGTTTAACTACCTGCATTTGAATCGGGACACCAGCATCCTGCCTGTGGGACAGTTGGACAATTTACTTACCCTCCCAGGGCCTCAGTTTCCTCATCCACAAAATGGAGTAAATACGGTACCTGCCTCTAGAGGAGTTAGGGGGATTCGGTGAGTTAGTACAATCCAAGCTC
Organism: Equus quagga; assembly: GCF_021613505.1. Lineage (NCBI taxonomy): Eukaryota > Metazoa > Chordata > Mammalia > Perissodactyla > Equidae > Equus > Equus quagga. The sequence continues at coordinate 104,892,669 of NC_060272.1, forward strand.
TCTGAACAGTTTAATTATTAATAATCAGCCTTTTAGGCTATTTATAGCTAATCAGGTGGGTGAATGGAGCTCTGAGCACTATAAAGTAAGCGTCCTTGCTGTTTGGTTTCCATCTATTTATTTCCAGAAACAGAAAAACGAAGTTTCACAGGCCCTGATTATTGAGCACATCTTTAATTGTACTGTAGGGAAAGGATATTTAAATATTTCAGCATGCAGACATTGAGTAGTTTTCTTTTCTCCCTTTTTCTGGTTTTATTTATTTCTTTGCTTCCTTATTTTACTTTTCCTTGCACAGTATCCTCGTAAGATCCATTCTATTAGCTGCCACGTTTAGGTACGTCGCGGAGAGCATGTACTGAATTTCCCACCGCTGCGTGTTTCATGTATATTTCATGTTAGTAATCCTCTAGAAAAAGTACTTTACTCTATTTATATTTTTTGTGTCTCTTACCAAACTTGGTACTCAAGTAGGAGGCACTCAAATTAGGAGGGCCTTAATTAGCTACGTTGTCATATTTTTGGTTGGTTTTGGAAAATGCTGCTGGGAAATGTACCTCTCCATGTGTTAAGATTTTTGCACCATTAAAGTCAGCTACTAATATAGTAACTCAGCCTACCTGGGAAAGAAATACCACCTGTACGAATCTCCCGCCCATCACCTCAGTCAAATGTTAGAGCTCTGACAGTCGTGCACATTAGCAGTGTATTAAATAAGAACTGCCATCTATATTTAACTGAAATATAAGAATTAATTAGCTCTCATGAAACAGTTTTTTCAAATTTCTTGCATGATTCTGGGACAGATGTATCTTTTTTTTTTTTTAAGAACTGGGATAATTTAAGCATCTATTTATTGCTTTTGTTTTCAGTGTCAGGGCTGTTTTAAAAAAAAAAGGAAAAGGATACTTTTAAAAACGTGACCCCAAAGAGCCAGTAAGTTCATTTGATTCATCAGTGTAACGTCTGTCTGCAGTAATTGCTGCTGGGGGTATGCTGGCCTGTTGCTGCTCATTCCCACCATCTTATTTCCCCAAATAGAAAACTGTATTTCGAGTAGTATTGGAAGGCTTTGTTTTGACTTGTTAAGCTTGCTTTGTTTTCTACTTCTGTAGAAGGCTTTTAAAAATCATATTCTCAGTTTATGTAATATTTAACCTAAGATTCTCTATTTCTTTGAAAAGTGAGTTGGCCTAATTTGCATTTGTACTCTTTAAAATTGCCCCTGGGATGACACATAGAATAAGGCGGTGAAGAGTAGGGTCTGGTAGGGCTGTTCCAAGTCTAGGGACATGGCTTATAGTTACTTGGATAAAAGAGAGAGAGATTCCTACAAGGATTCTTAATGTTGGGAGGGGTTTTAGCTCTACCTGGTCCAACTTTCCACACAACCCAGGTGTGCCCCCCCATCCCCTCTGGCAGGTCAGCATCCACCCTCCATATGGACTCTTCCAACTACTAACTCCCTGTGTTAGGAGGCAGGTCATGACCCTGAAACACAGCTCTAAACACAATAGTCGTTTCCTATAGGAAAATGGATACAGCCTGCTAACTTTTAGCTGTTTGTTCTACTTGTAGCTTCAGAGTAAATCTGTTCTCATTTCAAGAAATGCCCTTGAAAATATTTATAGATACATCCACCTCAGGACATTCTCCTTCATGTTGAAACACCTCACTTTGCTATCTGAGTGGTACCTACGCTTTCCCCATCCTTGTCCCCACCCTTAAGCACATTCTACTTTATTAGTGTCCTATTTAAAACATGGCACCCAGAACTCCAAATGTATTCTGACAGCTAATTGCAGGGTGTTTAGCTTCCTTATTCTGGGCACCAAAATTCTGTTAATATAATTCAAGAGCGTGTTAAGTTTTTCCAACAACCTTGACATAGAGTTAACTCATGTTGGACACGTGACTTGTTGACAGTCACCCACTCCTCAAAACATACACATAGCTCATTTCTCACATGAATGCTGCCAAGGTTAGCCTTCAACTAAGCATTTGGTTTTTTGAACCTGTATCTACTGGTTTTGTTCTTATCCCTGTACAGTTCCATCTTAAATGGTTTTTGTCCCGTTATTCTAGTCTATTGATGTAACACTGAATTTTTATGCCTTTTCAGAAAAATTATGGTTATTTGTCTTCCTAAGTTTTTTTTTAATCATCCAAAGACTTACTAGAAGCTATTGCTGAGAGACGTCTAAAGGGCAAAGGACAGGTCTCTATAACATGCCCCTGAAAATCGCTTCAGGTTGACGTGAATTTATTAACCAGTAATCCTTAAAGTTGATTAACCATCTGTGAACTCATATGACCATGCTATCATGTCACCCACATTTATCTATCCTTCCTCAAGGTTATCAAGAAAGGCTAAAACTAAGATACATCATATGTGTCCTCTCCAATCTGTCAGCCTAGAAACCCTGCCGAAGGAATGAAATGAGGTTAGCTTGCCATGAATTTTTCTAAGAGACCCCCAACTGGTACTTAATGATGTTATTTATCTTCTCTAAATAGTCCTGTGGCATCTGAATAATTTCTGCTAAATTTTTACCAAGGGTCAGCATCAAGCATGGCCGTCTCAAGTTTCCTTTCTCATTTTGAAATTGGGACATTTGCTTATCTCTGGTCTTCTGATTCCATTTCTATTCTCTGTGATTTCTTAAACATTATGAACAGAAGCAATCCACATGCTCTTTCAGGATGTAATTAGTTTGCAACTGGATACTTGAACTCATTTGAAGCGTCCTGATATGCCCTTTCTATCAACTCTCCTATCGACGTTTATTACACCTTGCTTTTCAAATACGAGCATCGTTCTCCTTCCTGAAGGATCTGGAAACAGGATATGAGGAGATTATTGTCACCTCCTCCCTCTCTAATAGTTGTTCAAAGACTGTAGCAAGAGCATTCCACAAAGACTGGCCTTACTGTCTGCAAAGAGTTTGGACTTCAGGTCCAGCTTTGAGGATGGACACAGGTACGCAGAGCGGGAGGTGGGAGATATCTGCCTGGCCTGTCTGATTGGTGGACACAGCCCTGGCACATAGTGGACTGGCAGGGGTGGCAGCCAACCGCCAGGCTCCTTCCTCCCTGACATTTTTCAGGCTCTGCTCTCTTCCCTGAACCAGGACTGTCTTCTTGCCCCTATTTGAATAAACACTGATAATGTATCTCTAGGAATGGCGGAAAGCCTCAGCTTATTCATCATTCATTCATCCTGGAAATGTTTATTGCATTTCTCCCTTATTTCCAGCCCTGAACCGCTGAATAGGACCAGAGGGTAGAAAAGTCACAGTACTTGCCCCCACCTGCTCACTGTGCGCCGGAAGAGAGAGCCCCCCTACTGGATGTTACTGAGCAGGCAGCCGGCCTGGGGAATTCAGGGAAGGAGGGGTCTCATGAGCCTGTTACATGAGGATATGATGACATCTTGTGTTTATGGTCACTTTTAGGAAAAAAATTATATTATCATAATGACATTTACCTGGGAAAGAGTGCCCACATTTCATTCCATTATGTTACAGCACCTTTCCAACAATTTAGTATACTATAAACCCAAGACTCAGTGTACTTTAGTTCCTGTACACACTTAAAAGTCATTTCTTGGGGGCCAGCCCTGTGGCCGAGTGGTTAAAGTTCTGCACACTCCACTTCAGTGGCCCAGGTTCACAGGTTCAGATCCCAGGTGCAGACCTACTCCACTCCTCAGCCATGCTGTGGAGGCATCCCACATACAAAGTAGAGGAAGATTGGCACAGATGTTAGCTCAGGACTAATCTTCCTCAAGCAAAAAAAAGAGGAAAATTGGCAGTGGATCTTAGCTCAGGGCCAGTCTTCCTCACACACACACATAAAAGTCATTTATAGCATTTCCTTCATTTTGAGTAAGGCTGAGCTGTTTTGAAGGCCCACATATAGTCAACCCATTCTCCAGAAGGGAAGGGTTCTTATTAAAAACTGATGCCTTGTTCCAAGGTTTTCTCTCCAAAGTGCTTTACCCGAAATGCATTTGGGAATTCACTGTATCGAAGGCTTTCCCACACTGTCGTCATGCTGAGGCTTCTGTTGAAGGCAGACTGTTTATACAGTGTTCAGACTGCCTTTCCAAATAGATTTGTAGTAACGTGCATTTTTAAAGTCATATCCATTCCATTATTTAGTGTTCTTTTTTGTTGTTTGGGGTTTTTTTGTTTGTACTTTTTTTTTCCTAGCTGATCAGATTACTGACCTACTGTGTAGGTCTGTCCCCATGTACCCCTTATCAGAATCATTTGAAATTATTCTGCTGGCATCTCCTTTGTTCAGAGCCTTGCATCCCTGGTGAATTTTAATCTCCGTGAGTCTCAGATCATAGAACCATGCCCATCTTTCTCCGACTTATTTACAGTATGTTCTGTAAAATGTCTAAGATAGTATTTTGTCATTCCCAAAGTTCTCTTCCTTCACTCTTACACATTCTGAAACCACATGGTCTGTTTTGGCTTCTGTATCCCCTTGGTTAACACCCTCGTCACCCCAAGGTCCCAAATGTGCAATGGTAAAAGTGGTCCCAATTCTATATCTTATTCCTGACATGCACTCAAATACAGAGTTCTCTCAACACACTCACAAGGTCTCTCCCACACACCCCTCCTTCTGCCTCCTCACGCACTGTCTTCTTTAGGCCCTTACCGTCATGGCCTGGCCCCGAAGAGCTGCACACTGCCTGTGTTCCCTGCCTCCAGTCTGCTGTTCCTCCTGCCTTCTTTCCGAGGCACCTAGCTGATTGTGTCGTACTATTACTTAAGAACTTTCAGTAGCTTTCCGCTGCCTACCCAGTGATAATCAGACTTCCTACCATGGGAAAGATAGTCTTCCACAATCTGGCCCTAGCGACCTTCCCAACTTCCCTTTCCGAGTCTGCCTTATATCTCAGACACTCCAACTCACTCTCTGTATTGCGGGTACAGCATGCACTTCCACCCCGCCGTTCTTCAGTGTGTCCTTTGCCTTCTCTGCAATGCCTCCCGCCCTCCTAAGGCAGAGTGGGCACTGGCTCCAAGGAGGGATTTGTGAGTGGCCAGATGTAGGCCGTGTACACCAAAGGTGCCATTTTTCCCTGGAGTAATATGTAGATGGGATGGAGGGTTTTCCCAAGATGTGTCCTAGCTGTCAGCTGCTTCCCTGCCACCACACAAAGGGACATCGATGGAGCAGTTTCAAAATCCTCAACTGAAGAGGCTTCCCACAGGCCCGTGGAAGGGCCAAAGACCTCAGGTGCTGGGTTATTGTCATTTCCAGTTGATGAGCATGAGCTCAGTGATCTATTCGAAAAGAACAGAGTTCTGGGAAGTAGAGCCAACTACCTAGATGGTGTTCAGAAATCAAGTTTGGCTGTTGTTTGGGACACCCTCTATGTGCTGGCTGCTGTAACAGAGTACAGTATCATGTTTAATTTTCAGAACAGCATTCTGAGGTAAGTATTACCCCCTTTTACAGATGAGGAGCTAGACTCGGATAGGCCAAAGCTACTCTCTTAAGATCATACGCCACGCGCCCTCGCCCCTGTCCCCCCACAGCAAACGCTGCCTGTCTTCCATTGCTTTGAACGAAGGATGGACCATGTGCCCTAACGCCCATGTATAACGTGTGAGGGAAATGGGACCAGAGATAACGGGCATTTATGTGTTTGAGAGAAGCAAGAAAAGTCCCAGAGAGGTTAGGAAATTCTTTTTTTTTTAATTTCTGGAGAACTGTATGTATTTTTTTCAGAAAGAGGTACCTAATATAACCACATGTGATCTTCCCACAATCCTACGAGGTAGGCAAGGCAGGCAGGTGAGGAGTCTGAGGATTGGACAATAAAATGAATTACCCAAGGTCACCCAACCTAGGAGGAAGGAGCCGGGCTGGGACAAGAACCCAGGTCTTCTGACTGTAGTGTTCTTTCTACTCTACCGCAGGTGTAACGTGGAGAAGGTGCCCAGTAATTCTCAGTTGGAAATAGAAGGAAACAGGTCAGGATCTGTCTTGTATTCCCGTGTCTCTAAATACAGGTATCCCTTGGTACACCAAACAGATCAATCTCTAAACAGTGGGCCTTTGGAAGCAAATTTCTCCAGTCGCCTCCTGATCCACCCCTACTTGGAGTGTGAGATGGAGGCACAGAGATTCTAAAACACCTGTCATGGCTTTTGAAGTTGTTTGTGCTGTGTTTTAATTTGGCTGTGTCCATTCTGTAAATGCACTTCTTACAAAGGCGTCGGCAGCCACCAGCCTACCTGCATCCCTGGGAGATGGGTTTCTGTTGCTTCCCCCTCCCTTCCAGCGCAGCTTCTGTCTTATATCCCTCCAGCCACTTAACTTTGTGCTGTCTTGGTTTCGAAGCTTCATGAAAAGCACCTACGGTGCCTGGATCTCCTGCAGTACATGAAGAAGCGTGCACATGCACGCGGTGTCTGACATTCTGGAGTTAATTACGGCCGTGCGGAGGGTTTGCACACTGGGTTGAGTTCAGGGCGTGACTTCTGGGCCTCCCTGTCACGTATGGCTCGAAGTGTCGTAAGCCAGTCTGTTTAACCTTTGTGTGCCTCTGCTTCTCTTGAGTGGAAAGCAGAAATGCTTTTCTCCTAGAGATTTTGTGAGAATGAGATGATATTTGAGAAAGAGTCATCATTAATATACTGAAAAGAACATTTCTTTGCCCCTTTGCCAGCCTGTACTTTTTAAAAACATCACTACAATACTTGACCATCCGTATTCCACTTTTGTCAGTTGACCCAACAGCATCTTTTATGACAATTTCCCCCGTCTAGTATAGGATCCAATCTAGGGCCTGGAGGAACAAGAATTGAAGCTGTATCCTGTATTTTAGGGTGAATACCATCACCAGTTGTGGCATTCCCTTTAAATAAGGAGATTAAAAGCGGGAGTGACTTGCACCTACCCATATCTGTGTGGAGATGAAACTGCTGGGCAAGATCGTCCACTTTTGACATTTCTTATTGATGTTCAATAAACAGTTATCAATCCCAAAAGCCAGACACACATACATAGTGTGTCCAGAGAGACATCAAGACTTGTATTTTGTTTTTGCTATTATGAGAAAGAACTCAATCTGGATTCAAATTTTGGGATTGAAACAAACATTTGATTAGTTTGAGTTTTAAATACTGAAGCAACTTGGGTAAATGCTTCCACTGCCATGACGGAGAAAGGAGGCTTTATCGTCTAAATGGTGTGATGTAGGCTGAACACTCACCTGGTTAACGAGGACAGGCATGAGCTCTTTTACCCCTCTTCCTCTCTTCCACCATGAAAAGGGGATTAATAACAACTTCAAAGGGTATTACAAGCCCCCAGTGTCATGCCTGGGCTTTTTGAGGAGACGATATGACTGTATGCAGGTAGGACCTAGATAAATCCATTTTTACTGAAGACACGTGTAAACTGTAATTTCCAGAGTCATAGAAGAGGCTTGACATTTGCTTCCTCAGGATTTTTTGAGTCTGTCTGGTCCCTTACTGTCACGTATGCTTCCTTTCCCCAGAAGCCCAAGTTTACAATGTAGTGTTCAAAGGTTGCTTTATGATGAATAATTTTTTTAATTCTTTTTGTAAATCCCTTTATGTGGTCAAAAGCACTGAGCATTTTCTATGTGTCAGTCTCTGTGCAAGTAATGAGAAGAGAAAAAAGAATATATAAGACAGAAGGCCTTACAACATAGTTGGAAAGAACTATATAAGGGAATAATGCAGGTACATAGTATGAATAAAGTGTCTGTAGAGGTGGAATGGGAGGAGTGGGGAAAGCTAAGCTGGGTGGCTGGTGGGTGGAGTAGGAATTCCCCAAGTAGCCCAGGGCAGGGAGGGAGGAGTGGACGAGGCAAAGGTCTTTAGTGCCGTGTGTGTAGGCAGCCATGGAGATGTGGAAGACAGGACCCCCTCTGGAGACCACGTGCATCTCAGTATAACTGGGTCACCGGGTACAAGGGGAGAGGGGCATCCATTGGACATGGCGGTGAGTATGAAGACAAGAGGATAAATACTTGGAGGTGTGATTGACAAGACTAAGGGGCAGAGTGGATGTGAGAGGAGGAGGAGAATTTAAAGATAACTCTTGGATCTCTGTCCTGAATGGTAAGTGAATGTGGTGCCATTTACAGAAATGCAAGTGAAAAGAAAGGTGGCAGGTATAGGGGCCTGGTGGGTCTGTATGAGTGTGAGTGTGCATGTGTAGCTACCCAGCCCCACCTACTCCATCCCAGGAAATCTAAATTCTCTCCATGGCTATTAACAGCCCTTGACGTTGTGATTATGTTGTTAGTATTGACTATCCCTTCAGGACAAGCCAAGAAACTGTTTGCGACAAAATTTATTTTTAGCAACCTTGGCACTAGACCTTGCGTGTTTCTTTAAATGGAGGAGGGAGGCTGTGACTATGGATCTCAGGCCCAAGCACCTTTGCATTTAATCGCTTTAATTAGATTACAGAGAATTTGCCGCGAAGTGGCAGTGTGACCGAGTGGGCACACTTGTAGAAAATCTTCGTTCTAGGTGAAGAGCCTTTCTTCACTTAGTCTCTGTCTTGGATCCTTTGGGCCCCACATCAGGGCTGACGGTTCATTTGTGTAGTAGCAGCTTGGTGATGCCAGAGCCTCACGTATTGTCCCCGATGACACTTGCCAGAGTGTGGTCCTCAGACTTGAGTCCTGTAGCTTCGTGGAGAATTCCCAGTGCAGTTAGAGGCTCTGGGAAATTCTGCTGTAAAAGTAACTTTGTTTAACCCAGTGTTTCCCAAACTTGTTTGACCAATGAACCCCGTTTTCAGGGAACGCTGTTAACAGTCCATTAAACTCATGTTCCATGGAGCACACTAGGAAATAATGACTCAGAGCTCAGAAGTTGCACTTCGTCGAGAGAGAATCGGCTCATGGCAATATGGATTCCAGTACTTTATCGTGTCCTCATTACAAATGTTGGTACTTTCAGATGTTAACTAGAAGAGGCTGCTTTGACTCCTGGTGACTTGAGACTTATTTGGGGTGCTCAGCCAGTTATACCCACATACAGCAGGTGGGCAGCCCACAGATAAACTTGGTCAGTCTGCTTTCCGAGGCACAGAAGGCCTCCCCGAGGCTTCCAGCGTCAGCCTGGCCCCGGAGCCCGGGGTCTCTGCCTCTCACAGCCCCAGGACAATACCGGCGTAAATGACCTCTCTCTGAGGGAGAGGAGGCAGTCCCAGCTGGAAGTAACAAAACTGATTTTCTTACAGGGCTGATAAACAGTCTTCAAAACCACTCTAAAGGGTTTTGATCAAAAATGGATTGCTCTGAAGGATGGCAGCTATTTGGGCATAGATGTTCTTGTACGTTCATGGGAATGAAGCTGCCTCCCTACTTTGGAATCACGCCTCACGTCTTCCTTAAGAATTTACTACAACGGCCTCTGTAGGAAAAAGCAGTGCTCTGAGGAGCCTGCTACGACACACCCCTTTAACAAAGTGACCTTTGGGATTCCCACTGAGGTGGAGAGGCCTTTGATTTTGTTTTCCTGCAGAAGCTTTGTGCCTTTGAGTCTGGTCACTCAGGGGAAGATCAAAGGCAGGATATTCAGTGGAAGGGAGGGGGGTCCTTACCTTTGACGGGAAGACATCCTCTGAGTCACCAGGTCAACAAGATGAGGTGACGAAAGCTGGCCCAATGGCTGACTGAGGAAGCAGCAACCTGTTTTGCTGTCACATTTGGACAGATGGACAGTTAGAATTCTATATGTGTACCTGCTATTAGGAAAGGTCAAGTGAGAAAAAGAGAAGAAACTCAATGTCCTGAGTCAGTATTTCTACAAAGTCAAGTGATAGATGGTAAGTCTTCTCAAATGCATCCTGAAAAGGCCTGTCTAAATAAACAGATAAATAATACTCTCTGGATCTCATGTCCTGATGAGCACCTGTGATTTGCAGTAACAAGTTCAGTGAGAGAATTCTGAAGGAATAAATAGGCACTTTATACAGTAGCTTCTGAGGGTTGCAAAATATTGAAATTTTATGGAATTGTTCTGTTATTCTGTTCTCTTTATTTGGCTTTGTATGGTAGAGTTAAAAGGTACCAATTGGTGAACTGTACTGTTTATGATCATATAAATAAAGGTCAGTCATATGCCCCTTAGACAACATTTCTCTGGGAAAATCAAATTAGATTTTTGACTTATAGTTCAAAGAAGGTAACGCAATAAAAGTATTTGAGACCTACTTTACTTAAGGGCAATAATACAGTTCCAAATTACACTGGATTGTAAATCTTCATTTTGTTGAAGAAGAGTACATTATCATTAATGTTTATGCTCTGGCATATCTCCTTTTGGTTCTTAGTTTGCCTTTTTAAAAACCTAGCTGAAGTTGTACTGCATTTATAATTTGATATCCTGTGTGTTTTGTTTTGTTTTTTTACTGAATGTCATATACAAAGCATTTTCCCGTTCTTTAAGGCACATAATTTTAAAATACATAGTTGTAGACTGTGTCACATTCCAGTATTTGTCCCTTCCCCAATTGTTAAACATTTTGGCTGCTTTAAATTATTTAGTTGTTTTAAATAATGTTGTGATGAACATCTTTATAAATAAATATATATCTTTATATTTCAGCCTAGAGTAGATTACTGAAAGTAAAACCATCCCTCCGAGTGTGACTGTATTTAAGACTGTTGATAAAGTCTTGGTACTTTTCCTCTTGAGCTGAGCCAGCCCCTTACCATCCCCTAGCATCAGGGCATTTATCTTGCATTAACCTGATGTAACCTTATTTTTGTGGATAACTCGGGCACATTATATATCTACAGTCCTTAATGTGACCCTTGGGGTGATTTTTAACAGCTCCCAATTCCGCTTCCCAAAGCAAGTCTACCACCATGCTGTTCTGTTCTGCTGTTACCCCATCTGAGTTTCAAGAGGCTGGGAGGTCGGATTCCTACGCTTGTTAGGAATTAGCGGTCAGTACTTACTAAGACTCAGATGGGAGAGCTCATCATGAATACGGAGGGCAGGTGCCTCTGACACCTATGTCATGACTGGCTGAGGTTTTGGGGGGCTCTCTGGATAAGTAGGGTGTTACTCCAGTCTAAGTGCATTTTTAAATGGTATGTATTCAACCTCACGGGAATCTGATCCAGAAAAGAAGCAGCATGCTGTCACCTGCTGCCCTCCAATGCTGACCAATTTTTATAGTTTTCTTCCCAAATGATTTCCCGTGTTTGATTCCTTTAGCAATGTGATAGCTTTTCCGTAAAACCCCTCCAACTCCAAGAGGGTATTCTACATCATGACATTATTTTCTTTTGGAGGCAAGATAGCCACATTTTTACATTCCTTAACTGGTATAAACAAAACCTGTTTCAGCTTTAGTTAAGATTTTTTTCAGGAGTATCCATTAGGAATTCTTGTCAACAGATCAGCTCAGGCAGGTGGAAAGAAAAATCATAAAGCAGCCAAGAAAGAAAAAAAAAAACCAGACTGTCACTCAATAGCCTATCTTCTTGGTTTGGGCTTGTTGGAAAGGCGTAATAGCCAGCCTTTTCAAGGAGCAGTTTCTTAGTTAGCATTTCAGTCTTCTGCTTGCTTCCAACTGTAGTACTAAAATGCAATCAAAGATAAAGCTGATATTTATGTAATATTTATAATGTATGCAGTGACCATTTGAGAGTTGTAGTAGTATAGATGTAAAATTATTGCAGTTTGCTTTGCAGAGGTAGTGGGACAGAAATTGGTTCCCAGATGAAGCATAGCAAAGTAAATCTCAATTGTGTGTGTGCATATGTGTGTGTGTACACGTATAAGCTCTACATGTAGCATTTGCAAATCGCCGTTTACAGTGGCACATGGGGCTTTTCCATCTCACACACCATGACATCATGGCCATGTGTCCCTGTGCCCATTCACCAGTATGGAGAGGAAATGTGTTTGCCCACCAGCACCTGTAAACTCTATGTAGTGCACTATGTTCCCTTAAATTTGTATTTTAGGTTCCCCTCCTCCCCCTATGACATCCTCCCCCTCTAAGACATCCCGTGTCTTCTCGGGGTCCCATTTCTTATTCTGTGTTAGGTCGTTGTACAAAATAGATCTGAATAGTGGAATCCTCTTTTGGAGGAGGGGAGCAGTATCACTTTTGTCATGGGAAGCAGCCCACTTAGAGGTAACAGTTCATACTTAGGCCTTAAATTGTGTAAAGTGACATAATGGAAAATACCTTGGGGGTAGGATAAGTATTTCAACAGAAACAGAACACCTTCTGCAAACCATTGTACAATTAGTCTATTGTTCTGTACTTAAAAAAGAAAAAAGGAAAAAAACCTGGCACTAAGAAAAAAAAAAAAACCAGCATTTGAAAAGGTATGTTGGAAAAGCCTTTGCTCAGCTTAAGTTTGAGAAAGAAATGCCAGGAATTCAAAACTCTTATCAGCCTGCTTTGCTTCCCCTTTTTTTGATTTACTTTTTTTTTTTTAAACCTTTAATGTAGGAAGAAGTAAGTTACTGTAGTGATCCATTAGCAAATGGTCCTGCTATCCCGATGGTTCTATAGGTTATGTAGAAGCTGGACGTCTTCCAGGACCTCCTGACATTTCCTGCCCAGGCTGGCCTTCAGAGCCATTGCCTCTGAAAGGGATGGAGGAGGGGTTTTACTGCCTTGTAAATATTCCCACCCTGTGTGGAGGAGAGAAGAAACAACATACACAGAATGAAGTTATGAGCAGCGAGGTACCAAGAGGTAGCTTAATACTGAGGAGGATTTCTTCCATTTTTGTGGAAGATAGATTCTTGATCCTGGGTAAATAATGAAGTATTTGAAGAGAAAAGGATAGAGAACCTTCCAGCCATAGAGTGAGAGGTGGGTCAAGGCTGGAAACTTAGAATTAGTTAAAAAGGGGAAATTGGCGATGGTACGAGGAGGTACGCAGGACAAAGGCTATTCTGACCAGAAGAATCAGGTCAACAGTACAAATTCAGTTTGCAACGAATGAGCTGAGGAGAGCTTTGAAAGCCAGCCTAAGGTGTTTGAATGACGCTGGTGCCAACACAGCCACAAGAAGACTTCCTTAGATCACTTCCAGGTCCTTCTCTAGCTCATGTCCTCTGGTCTGAGGAGGGGAAAAAGGAAGAAGGGTAGGAATATTAGTCGAGTGAGCCTTTATTTTTGAAACAGAATAAATTTGTCTCATTTTACAGTGTTGGTCATAAGTCTCAGAACATTCAGCCCTCTCCTTTAGGAGCGCAGATAACTCTGGATTGTCTCCTTATAGGGTCTAGAGTTTCTGTGACCTAACTGAGGACAGGACATCAGACCAAGGTTGTTTTAGCCATTTTGCCCCTGTTAGAAAGAGCTTTATCACACTCTGGGTGCAATCCACTTATTTCTTTCAAGAGCACAGTTGAAATAAAGAATTGTGTCCATCACAGGTGTACAAAGCAAAGATGTGCTGGTCTTTCCTCAATAGGAAAGTGACACCATCTGTTGGCATTGTAGGAAATGGCACTATGATGATGTCACTGAGGGTCGGCTGTCAAATCCAAGATTACCAAGACGTCTTTTTGATCTTTGCTAGGTTGTAAAGAATGCTAATTATAAAGAAGTCTCTGATAGGAAAACTAATGTCTATAAATTCCTGTCAGTGCCTTTCAGATGTTCATTTTCAATCAGGTAAAATGTTTGCGTATATAAATCTCAGAATGGTAGAAAAAGAATCGACCAGATATTGTGGCCCTATGTTGAAGGTGATAGGAAATAAAATAGTTGTTGTCACGTACTGTGTGGTATAATTTATGGAGGTACAAACGCATTTCTCCACCTGGAGGGGGGAGGGTAGGAGTGGATGTGAGGGTGAGAGAACACCTTAGTTCTTGCCACCATCATCTAAAAACCCAATTCCCTATTAAACTGCGGTCCTCTTAAACCTCTTGTGTTCACCCCTGATTTTAGTATTCATGAAGTCTATATATGCATTAAAAAATAAAATAAAACACAACAGTCACCCAGTATAACAGAAAAACTCACCCATCCCTTTGACAGAGGATTTTCGGCTAATTTATGCAGGCCCCTTTGCACTTCAGCCTGTTCCCCACCGGTTGCTAGGCAACCATTTGAGTTACTGCGCATGCCTTTTTTATGATAACTGTCATTATGATTATTTTTTAATTATACAACTGGGACTCTGGATTAAAACAGCAGATTGTCACTCATTCTTTTCCACTGCTTCTAGCATTCTCTCACATGCCTAGAATCACCTTCTGAAATTTACATGGCAGTGACATATATATATATATATTTTTTTTAATATATTTCTGGCTTCACAAAGGAAGTCATGATGGCATCATAAGGGAAGCGAGATTTTTGTGAAAAATGACTGTACCATACCCCACAGCTGCTATTGATCTGGGTAGGCCAGGTCAGATAGGAGGGTCTTGAACCTAAATTATGAAAATCTTTGTTCCTTTAACCATGTCTGCTTCTAATATTAAGTGATGTTAAAAGCTTATATCGTTTTATTGCCTGTTTTGTCAAAATTACAAAATGCTAAGCAGTTGTTGCTATTAAATCTGCTTTCAAATAAAGCTACAATAAATTTGGGGGAGGGTGCAGCAGGAATCTAAGCAACATGAGGCACCCACACTTGCTAAATGTTTGTTCTTTTCTGCCCAAATTGCTCCACACAAGCAGAAGTGCAGTTAGGCATGATGAAGGGGTTCCTGTGGCAAATAGTCATAAAGGTGTGTGTGATTCACGGGGTGCAAAATACCCTAAAAGGAGTAAGACTGAAAAGATAAGACAGTCACTAGGTACATACAAAAGCTTTTCATCTGAGTTTCCAGAATATATTCTAACATATCATTTTCTAAATGTAAAGTAAATTTGAAGACAAAGGAGTATGGAAGTAAAGTCTCTGTTGTTTCTGGTTTTTTTTTTTACCAACTCAATTATTATTCATTAAAAATGGAATTTTTGGTTGAATAGGATATTTTAAATATTTCGATCAAAATGAAGAGATGTGTTTGCTCTGATAGAGAAATCCTCAGTGGACTTCCCAAATCATACATATGACAGAAGTGGGGACCTAATGGTATTTTGATGTGATTTTGAAGTTAGCACAAGGGGCGTTAATTAATCTCCAGTAGAGTTGTGGAGTTTTCCTTGATTTAAAGAGCCCCGTGTCTATATGCATGGGATGCCAATTTGCTTTTCTGGCATTCTCTGAAATAGAATGAAACCTTTCCTTAGTAGTGCATGATCTGTTATGTTTCTGTTTGTTTCCTCCACCCTGCAGTTCAGGGCGACAGCTCAGTGAAGTCTTCATTCAGTTACCTTCAAGGAAAGAATTACCAGAATACTATGAATTAATTAGGAAGCCGGTGGATTTCAAAAAAATAAAGGTAGTTATTTTGTTTACAAACTTTATTTTAAGTAAAGGAGAAGTTAAATTCATTGAAATGATTCTCGTCAGGACTTGGCAGTGGCATCTTGTCTGATCACCACTGACAGCCATCCAGGGCTTGTCACCAAAAAGGTTGGGGTGTCCTTGTGCCTTTACATGTGTTTTATTTAATCATTATGCTGCGAGCTCATATTGTATTATATTGCATTTTATTTAAGGTTTCAGATTCCCTTTCCCCACTGCACTTCCTGTTTCCCACTGCATTCTCCTTCCTCCCCCTTACAAGAAGGAATACTGGTGGGAGGGTGGTCTGTGTGATTGGCACCCCCTGGAGTTGGGCAGGCCCACATCCCTGGCGGGGCTGTGTGCTGAGAAGACAAAGGGAAAATGGGGCTTTGTTTACCCAGTAATGATTGTTGCATTTCTCTCCCTCTTCTTTATTTCATCCAAAATTTCCATTAGGAAAGAATTCGTAATCATAAATACCGGAGCCTGGGCGACCTGGAGAAAGATGTCATGCTTCTCTGTCACAATGCTCAGACATTCAACTTGGAGGGATCCCAGGTCTGTCTTCAGTTGTCTGAAAAAGATTTAACCTTAAATGTGCTTATGTTCTGTTACGTAAAATATTTCACTTTCTACCGTTTGAACCGTTGGTAGTAACCTGGCAGTAGAAAAATGAAAAATAAAATCCTCTATTCCCTGCTACCTACGTAAGGAAATTGAGGGTTTGGCGTTTTCAACTTAATGCCGGCTCCTTTGTACCATAGCTGTGCTAGCTCCTACTTGAGCTTCCCTTAAAGCCTTGGCTTCTAATTAGAGGAAGAATTCAAGTAAATCACTTAATGTAATGCTTAAAGGCTAGAGGTACAGGTTTTGCTTTCATCGAGATTGTGTATTTGATTATATTGACCTTCGTTTTTCTGATTGTAACCTTGCCTCAGGAAACTGCTATGATTTAAGACAAAAAAAAATATAGAGAGAAAATAACCATTGCCTCTAATTGCATATAAAAATGCCTTATATTAGGCCAATTGCAATTCTCTTTACTCCTCTTCTTCATAGTTGGCAAGTCTAAGAGTATATGAGTAAGTGACACTGAATTTATTAAAATAACTTGCACTTAATTACACCTCAATTCCACTCACGTTTTGTATGAACACCCTTTTTCCTATCTGTATTTCTGGCCTAATGCTCTCCCACCTGTGAAGAAGAAGGAACGAGAAGAGAGGTCCATGCGTCTGCCGACCAAGGCGTGTCCAGCCACCATTCAATTCCTTAAGCCTCTTTCCTGATCTTGCTTTTTCACCTTCTGTCAATGCCAATCACTAAATTGGAGAACATGGGAATCCTCAGGATGTGCCTTGAACAGACTGTGTATTTCCTGGTTTAATGGTTAATAGTAGTGTGATTTTGACCAAAATAATAGGTCTTGAAAGCAATCCTTCTGTTTTTAAGACACTCTTCAAAGAAAGTTAAGAGGAAAACCAGGACATAGAGAAGAAGTGCAGGAGTCAACAAGGAAGTCTTTTGCGAATGACCATTCAAAGTCTCTGGGTAGATTTTTGGGTTCTTTATACTACAATGGCAACATTGTGATATGCTTCCAGTCCCACGACCTCCCTGTCTGCCCACAGTCGCTGTCTCACACCTCAAATGTGGTGACAAATGGCCTCTTGGCTGGCTTCCCTCCCAGCCCATCCTGGATACTAGTTTATCTTTCTCTAAACACCTTCTCACCCTGTCCATCTACTGCCTACCAAGCTTAGAGGTACCCCATGTACTATTAAATTCTAGAATGAATTTCATGTCTGTAGGCTGCTTTCTAAAGTTGTACCCTACCCTACCCTGCCTCATTTAGCTTCATTCTCTGCTGTTCCTCAACCTAAACACTTGCTTGTTCAGTCTGACTGGTCCCGTAAACACCTAGTTGCCTGAACACACATGGCGTTGTAACAAATAACACGGACAGAGCCTGTGTACCCTTTATAGCATCGCAAGATAGTCACATGTTTTGTAACACGGTCCAGTGTCATAACCAGGAAATTGACATTGGTGCAATTACTTGCATCGTTTTTATTCCTGCCTTCCCTCCTTTCTTACTTTCTCTCCTTTCTCTTCCCTGATGGAACCCTCCTCACCTTTAAGACCCAGCTCAACTCTGATGTCTCTGGTAAATTCTTACCACAAGGACCCCGTTGATCACAGTGTTCTCTCCCTGGTCCTTGTTCTATTGTACTGTATTATTTGGTGTTTACCACAAGTTGCGCAGTCACTTTCTTGAGTGTGTGGCTCATCTTTGCAATAAAGGAATGTGTTCCTAGAGCAAGGATCATTTTTTTCTGTGTTTTTAATTTTTTATTTACTTGTGGTAAAACATAAAATTTGTCATCTTAATTATTTTTAAGTTTACAGTTTAGTAGTGTTAAATATATTCTTATTGTTGTGCAACAGATCTCCAGAACTCTTTCATCTTGTAAAACTGACACTATACCCAGTAAACAACAACTCCCCATCTCCCCGGCTCCCTGCCAATTCCCATTCTACTTTCTATTTCTGTGAATTTGACTACTTTAGATACCTCATAGAAGTGAATCACACAGTTTTTGTCTTCTTGTGACTGGGCTGTTATTTCACTTAGCATAATGTCCTCAAGGTTCATCTATGTTATAGCATGTGACAGGATTTCCCTCCTTTTTAAGGCTGTATAATATTCCTTGGTGTGTATATTCTGCATTGTGTTCATCCATCCATCAATTATGGACATTTTGGATTGCTTCCACCTCTTGGCCATTGTGAGTAATGCTGCTGTAAACATGGGTGTGGAAATCTCTCTTCAAGACCCTGATTTCAGTTGTTTTGGATATATACCCAGAAGTGGGAGTGCTGGATCGTATGGTACTCCTATTTTTAATTTTTTGAGAAAAAGAACCATTTTTGAACTTTGTATTTCTCTCAGCAACTACACAGGGCTATGCCTAGGTGTGTGCACACACTAAAAATAAAGTATTGATTGGAATAGTATTGTCTGGTACTGATAAACTCAGTAATAAAGAATAGCTTCCATTTTGTTAGGGGAATTGCATTTTAAAGAAGATTGGTTCACCAAAGCACTTGATAGAACAATTCAAATAAGAAATGTAGTTTTGCAAATAGCGTTTTTGTTGTCAAAGATGGGAGGATGTCCTATGGAAATCCACCCTTCTCTCCCAAGTGCATGCACGCACACACACACACACACACACACACACACACACACACACACACTGAAGTTATTTCAACTGCATATGGACTTTTTCCTATAAGAATATGTGTGTCTGTATTTGAGTTTGGTGTTTTCCTGTAGGCCTAAAAGCTAATGTTGACGTTTCTACTAAAATTCATGTGAAATAAAGTTGGCGTGTTGCATAACAAAGAGAAGAGCACACTGCAATTGTGAATCTTGGGCCCTCAGCTTGCAGTTTTTAACAGGTGCCGCTTTGACCCTTTAGATCTATGAAGACTCCATCGTCTTACAGTCAGTGTTTAAGAGTGCTCGGCAGAAAATTGCCAAAGAGGAAGAGAGTGAGGACGAAAGCAATGAAGAGGAGGAAGAGGAAGATGAAGAGGAGTCAGAGTCGGAGGGTAAGCCCAGGCATGTGGTTCCTCCACTTCTTTGCCCCTTGTCACCTGCATGGATGTTTCCACAGATGCTAACAGAACAGACCTTAGAGTCAGGCAGATCTGGATTCCCATCCTTGGTCTCCCATGTCCTTGCTGGCCAACCTCAGGGGGTGTACTTAACCCTGCTCAAGCTCAGTTTCCTCCTCTGTAAAACAGAGGCACTAAACATGCTCCCCCCCCCGCCCCACTAAGCATGCAAAAAGCTTAGCATATGGCCAGGCTCCTAGCAAAGGCTCACTGAATGCTGCCTTTGAATATCAGTGTAATAAACATTTTCTCCCAACATGGTTGTTAACATTTCCTACCTGTTCTGTAGCACAGTAGCTCTCTAGCCTGAAGGGATTGATAGAGCTTTGATTGTTGTGCTCCGCTGCCCACAGTCTCTGATTCAGTCGTCTGGGGTGGGGCCTGAGAGTCAGCATTTCCAACAAGTTCCTGGGGGATACGGATGCTGCTGGGCCCAGGACCACACTCTGAGAATCACCACTTTAGAAAATAATGGTCAAACTGAGTTGAAACTGTGGTCCATCATGGAGCAGATACTGATCCTGTCTTTATTTAAAATTTTGATATTTTTTTCATCACAGATTGTTTTTGCATTAATTTTGAGTTTTTAAAATATTTCTTTAGAATATCATTTGTCTCGATTGCCAAGTTTTGGTGCACTCTCACATTTGGTACCCAAGGCAAGTACCTCCCTTATCTTTCCCTAGGCCCAGCCCTGGTTGCTAACCCTAATATTTCAGAGGTTAAGTCTGCCTTCAAAAGTCTAAAATTTCTTCTTACCTAATTATGTTTTCACCCCATAACTCTTCTCAAAGTAATAAATCCCAGTAGTTTATGGTCTGCTATGTAAAACAGCACAGATATGCTTTAAAATTTTTTATTAGATTTGTTCCTAATTATATTCTTAGTACAGACAACTTGGAAAATATTTTTTTAAGAAAGGAAAATTTGTGTAATTCCATTACCCAATATACACTTAACATTTTGAGACGTTGCCTTCCAGTTTTTTTCCTGTACATAAATATTTTGTTTATAAAAGTATAGCACATTGTTTTGTAGCATGATTTTTCTATTTATTATGAACATTTTCTCATAGCAATCGGTGTTTCTATACAGCAGTTTATATTAACATTCATTAGTGAATGTACCAAAATGTGTTACTCTCACTCTAAATAATGCTGTCCTGAAAATTCTTACCCATAAGTGACTGCAGACATTTTTAAAACATCTGATGCATACATATTGCCACACAGAACGGAGTTTATGTCTTTGTCAGCAGCCTAGGAGTGTCCGTTTCCCCACACCCACATCTGCTCTCAGTCGTCGTCTTTTTGGTGATTCTGCCTTTTATTTATGAACCTTGTTCAAGTTCACGTGGTTATTCCCTAGTTGTAATAGCCTAGCATTTGATGAATAAGTCTACATTACCTATCTCAGTTAAATATTTCCTTATTTTAGAGCCAGATTTCTAATCTGTTTTCAAACAGCTGCCCTCTTATCCCGTCGATGAGTTCAGTTTCTTTAATCCTTCTTGATACTTGGTGTAATAACTTTCTATTGCTGCGATAACAAATTTCCACAAACTTAGTGGCTTATTACAACACAGTTTATTATCTTGTACTTCCTTAGGTCACAAGTTTGTCATGGGTCTCTTGGGGCCAAAATCAAGGTGTCACCGAGGGGAGAATGCATTTCCTTGTGCATCCTTCTCACGTTGGCATCTCTGACTCTCTCTTCTGCCTCCTCCTCTTCCACTTACATTTTTTCTCTTGAGGTGTACTTGACGTTAACATACCAGTTTCAGCTATACAGCATGATGCAATATTTGTATGTATTGTGACATCACCACTATAAGTCTAGTTAATATTTGTCATCATACATACTTAGAAATTTTCTTTTCTTGTGATGAGAACTTTTAAGGTTTGCTCTCTGAGCAACTCTGAAATATGCAGTGTAGTATTATTAACTGTACTCGCCATGCTGTACGTTAAACCCCGTGACCTATTTATTTTATAACTGGGAGTTTATACCTTTTGACCCCTTTCACCTGTTTCACACACCTCCTGACTCCCCCGCTTCTGGCAACCACCAAATCTGTTCTCAGTTATTTTTGTTTTTTAGATTTCACATATGAGAGAGATCATACAGTATTTGTCTTTTTCTGTCTGGTTTATTTCACTTAGCATAATGGCTTCAAGGTCAATACATGCTGTCGCAATTGGCAAGATTTCCTTCTTTTTATGGGTGAATAATATTCTGTTATGTATTTACCACATTTTCTTTATCCGTTCATCTATTGTTGGATACTTGGGTTGTTTCCATATCTTGCCTATTGTAAATAATGCTGGAATGAATAGGGGTGTAGTTATCTTTCTGAGTTAGTGTTTTTGTTTTCTTCAGATAAATACCCAGAAGTAGCATTGCTGGATCACATGGTAGTTCTATTTTTAATTTGGGGGGGAATCTCCATACTGTTTCCCATAGTGGCTGCACCAATTTGCATTTCCTCCAAGAGTACACAAGGTTTCCTTTTTCTTCACATTGCCCCTAACAGTCCTCTCTTGTCTTTTTGGTAATAGCCATTCTAACAGGTGTGAGGCACTATCTCATTGTGGGTTTGATTTGCATTTCCTTGATAATTAATGATGTTGAGCACCTTTTCCTGCACCTATTGTCCTTTGGAAAAATGCCTCTTCAGATCTTCTGCCCATTTTTAAATCAGATTTTTTTTTGCTATTGAGTTATGTGAGTCCTTTATGTATTTTGAATGTTAACCACTTAATGGATATGCTTTGCAGATATTTTCTCACATTCCGTAGGTTGC
This sequence comes from Equus quagga, assembly GCF_021613505.1. Lineage (NCBI taxonomy): Eukaryota > Metazoa > Chordata > Mammalia > Perissodactyla > Equidae > Equus > Equus quagga. The sequence continues at coordinate 104,914,565 of NC_060272.1, forward strand.
CTTTTCATTTTGGTGATGGTTTCCTTTGCTGTGGCAGAATCTTTTTAGTTTGATGTAGTCCCACTTGTTTATTTTTGCTTTTGTTGGCTTTACTTTTGGTGACAAACTCTAAAGGTCATCACCAAGACCAATGTCAACGAGCTTACTGTCTGTTTTCTTCTAGGAGTTTTGCAGTTTTAGGTCTTATGTTCAAGTCTTTGATCCATTTTTGAGTTAATTTTTGTGAGTGATGTCAGATAGTCTTGTAGGTAGCATATGGTTGGTTCTTGTTTTTTTAACCCGTTCAGCCACTCTGGTTTTTGATTGGAGAATTTAGTCTATTTACATTTAAAGTAATCATTTGGTAGGTGTGTACATATTGCCATTCTGTTTATTGTTTACTGGCTGTTTTGTAGTTCCTCTGTTCCTTCTTTTGCTCTCTTCCTTTGTGGTTTCATAACTTTAGTGGTATGCTTAGATTCGTTCTCTTTATCTTTTGTGTATTTCCTATAGGTTTTGCTTTGTGATCACCATGAGGTTTACATATAACAACATATCATTATAACAGTCTCTTTTAAGTTGATGATAACTTGAGTTTGAATGTATTCTAAAGCTCTATATTTTTACTTTCTCCTCTCCACGTTTTATGTTTTTGATGCCACATTTTTTTATTTTAAAGATTGGCATCTGAGGTAACATTTGTTACCAGTCTTCCTTTTTTCTTCTTCTTCTTCTTCTTCTCTCCAAAGCCTCCCAGAACATAGTTGTATATTCTAGTTGTAGGTCCTTCTGGTTGTGCTATGTGGGACGCCGCCTCAGGATGGCTTGATGAGCAGTGCCATATCCACACCCAGGATCCAAACTGGTGAAACCCTGGCCTGCTGAAGCAGAGCGTGCGAACTTAGCCACTCAGCCACGGGGCCAGCCCTGTGATGCCACATTTTATCTTTTTTGCGTATATTCATGTGCATCTGTTAACTAATTATTTTAGTTATAGTTATTTTACTACTTTCATCTTTTAACCTTCATACTAGCTTTACAGGTGATTAATCCACTACCAATGTTATATATTTACCTTTACCAGTGATATTTATAGTTTCATATGTTTTCTTGTTACTAATTAGTGCCCTCTCTTTTCAGCTTAAAGTCCCCTTACCATTTCTTGGAAGGCTGGTTTACTGGTGGTGAACTCTTAGGTTTTGCTTGTCTGGAAAGTTCTTTATCCTTCAATTCTGAATAACTTTGCAGGGTAGTGTATTCTTGGCTGGAAGTTTGTTTCTTTCAGCACTCTGACTACTATATCATGCTACTACTCCCTTCTGGCCTGCCAAGTTTCTGCTGAAAAATCTGCTGATAGTCTTATATGGGGGTTTCCTTATACGTGACAAGTTGTTTTTCTTTTGCTGCTTTTAAGATTTTGTCTTTAACTTTTGACATTTTAACTATAAAGTGTCTTGGTGTGGGTCTCTTTCGGTTCATCTTTTTTGGAACTCTCTGGATTTCCTGGATCAGGCAGGTCTGTTTCTTTCCCCAGCTTAGGGAAGTTTTAGTCATTATCTCTTCAGGTAAGTTTTCTGCCTCTTTCTCTCTCTGTTTTCTTTCTGGGATCCCTATAATGCAAATGTTGCTCCACTTGATGTTGTCCTATAAATCCCTTAAAGTATCTTCACTTTCTTTTATTCCTTTTTCTTTTTGCTGCTCTGATTGGGTGTGTTCCACTGCCGTGTCTTCAGGTTCACTGATCCTTTCTTCTGCTTCATCTAGTCTGATATTGAACCCCTCTAGTATATTTTTCCGTTCAGATATTGTATTCATCAGCTCTGTGACTTCTGTTTGGTACTTTCTTATATTTCTTTCTCTTTGTTGAAGTTCTCACTGTGCTCATCCGTTCTTCTCCTGAGTTCCGTTAACATCTTTATGATCATTATTTTGAACTCTGTATCAAGTCAGTCATTTATCTCCATTTCATTAAGGACTTTTTCTGAAATTTTATCTTGTTCTTTTGTTTGGAGTATATTCCTTGACTCTCTGTGTTGGTTGCTGTGCATTTAGATAAAATAGCTACCTCTCCCAGTCTCAAAGGAGGGGCCTCCTGTAGATGAACCTTATCATTCAACCCTGTCCTTGTTCTTGGTTGTCTCTCATACTTTTTTCATTTTCCAAGCAGCCTATTTTATTTCTAGTGTCTCCCAGTAGTTGAGGTGTGCCAAGACCTATTAGCATCCCAAAGGGGAGGATCTCAGTCAGCACCTAGCTTCAGGCTGATTGTAAGCCAGGGCCTCAGGCAGCAGCTTTTAAAGTATGCAAATATATACCATCCTGTGGGACTACAAGCATTAGCTCCACTGGCCACCACAGCCAGGCAATCTAGAGGTGTCTCTGGAGAAGCAGTTCCAAAAACTGGGGCACCAGATATGTGCAAAAGCTCCCCTCTGGGAGATACTAGCACTCTGGAGCTTGGCAGAGAGAGAGAGCACGAAGACAGTGCCCACCCTCTGAGGTCTCTGAAAAGGATTACAGTCAGCCCTTAGACAGGTGCCTAATTAGAACCCTGCTTCTTGGCTACTTCTGTGAGGATAAGCTAATAGGCCTCATGCTGTACCCTGGGGAGAGGGGCTAGTTGCAAAAAATGGGGAACCAGAGGATGGTACAAGCTCTTTTCCATGAGATACTGGTGAGCGGGAGCAAGGCAGAGATGGCACCTGCCAGCCTCCATACCTCAGCAGGCCTTTAGATGTGTGTTAAGTTAGATGCCTGCCTCTCTGGCTGATGCTTTAAGATAAGCAAATAAGCCTCCTTTTGCACGAAGTCTGGGTGCTTCTCAATCAGTTGCCCCTGTGCTGGGCCCTGGAGTGGGTGAGTCCCATGGTGTGAGCCCTTTAAGAGCCGTTTCTCAGTTCATGTGAGCCTCATTGGTTTTCAAAGCTATTTGGGGGCTCATCTCTCAGGTGCAGGTCTTAAAATTTGAGGTGCCCAATGTGGGATTCAAATCTTTCCCTCCTCAGCGTCACTGCACCAGGAGTGGGGTTTATCGTGAGAGTGCGTCTTGGCCTCTCCTGCTTGCTTCAACGTTTTTTTTTTTCTTGTTTGCCTGATGTGTAGGAGTCGTCCAGCTAGTTTTTAGGGTTTTTTTCAGAGGAAATTGTTCCATATATGTAGCTGTAGATTCGATGTGTGGTGTGTCTGTGGGAGGAGGTGGATTGAGGATCTTTCATCATGTTGAACTGGAACCACCTCCTCCTCCACTTTTAGGGACTCAGTGCCCACCTGGTCAGTCCAGCATAGTCTCCCCTCCTCAGAGTCAGCTGGTCAGCAACCTTAATCCCTTTTGCCGTGTAATGTAACATTTTCATAGGTTCTGGGGATTGGAACATGGACATCTACGAGAGGGTCATTATTCTGCCTACTGCTCTTGGTAATTAGAACTTTTCATGAGTCCACATGGTGGTATCAAAAAGCCTTAGCATCCTATTCCTAGGGCTCACCTGATGGGCCAGTTTATTAGCCTAGTTGTCCATGGCAGCCTGTCAGGGGGGATTTTGGAGCTGGGTATCCACTGACACACAAAGCCTGCCAACTTTAGAGTGTCCCACACTCCAAGGTGCATTTACATCATGTTCCTAAGGATGCATTTTCTTACCTTCACTGGCAGGCTTCTGCTTTTTCACACCTTGCATGGATTTCCCATAGTCCCATGTCAGGAACGGCAACACCTGTGTAGATAAAGATATTTCACTTCTTCTTTCCAGATTATTTAAAAATCTTTTAGAGGCCTCCACATCTTCATGCATTTGCATTAATAGACCTTTTCATCCTGAATCTTTTCTTCCTATCTTAAATTACTTCACCCAAGGCAACAGGCCCCCACCTTATAGCTCATTCAGCAGCAGACATTCGCACAAGATGGATAGAAGCCTCAACTAGGAATACTGTTTTGTGTGCTAGGATTTGCCAGCCTTTGCCCCTTTGGGGATGGGGGAAGGGCATATGTTGTCACCACACTTCAGTTCAAAACAGATCTGCTCTCATATTTTTGGGTAGCCTACACTTCCCTGGAAGATTTCATTTTTGTAAATGTTTTGTGGGTCCCTCGACTTCACAAAAGATGTGTGAAAAATTCTTCTAAGATTCCTTCTGGAACTGATTCCCTCCATGACAATATCTATTTCTAGGTGTCTTGAGACCCACCAAACACGATATTCTAGCAAAACTGGTTTGCATGAGAGACCCACAGTTTCAGTAACTTCATCATCAAATCCTAAAAATGGTATTCAGTGGACATCTATCCCACAACGATGCCATGGAACAGGGTTTCTTTGAACTTTGGGATATGCACCTATATCTGTTGGTTAGCACTTTGAACTCTTCCAATTTTTATTTCTATCCTCAGAAAAGCCCTGTGAGAGTAGAAATAGGTACCATCTTCCTGAAGGTAAATTTGGCAGAACACTGTTAGAAATTTACCATGTGAATATGTCCACCATACCTCCCGAAATTCTGGCAGGATATGTCAACAAATAGGTTTATGACAGCTTTGTTCATACTGGCAAAAAAGCTAGGAACTTCGGTGCCCATCACTAGGGAACTGGTTACATAAATTACAGTGTACCCATAAATTTTCAGGCCTTAAAAAGAATTAGACAGTTATGTATTAGTTGATGCATAGAAATGTCCACATATGTGAGAAAAAAGGCAAGGCATGGAATATGGGCATGTATAAAGATTCCTTTGGTATAACTATATAAAGCAAGAGTGTATGTCTATCTACTTGAATCCTTTATATTCTCTCTATATAGAATTTTATGGAATCTATATATAGATAGAATCATACACACACAGGGATGGATATATTTGCGGGTATGGATGTATACTTTTTTTTTTTTTGAAATAATGACCAGAAAGAAAACAGTAGGAAGAGAGACTAGAGATGGGGAAAGGAAGCTTTCAGATTCATTTGAGTGTTTTGTTTTGCTTTTACTTTCATTTTGCACCTTTCTGTGTTGTTAAAAATATTATTCAACTATTTGAATTTTCTTTTTGTTTAAGTCAACTGGAGTTATCTACATAGTAAAATTACTGGCCTTTTCTCTTAACCGTTTACACTTATTTATACTTTTTAATGTCAAGTTCTATTAAATAAATGCCCACACCCCTCCACAAAATAGGAAGGGCAATCCTCATTATCCTGTTTAGGAGGATCCCTGTTCAGCCATTAGGAGCCAGGGAAAGGACCCAGCCCAGCTGCCCTCCATGGGACCTCGTTCCCTCTTGTTGCCTGTTTTACGGCGATGATGTAATTTATTGTCCAAACTGAGACACGGCTGTAAGTGAAAGGGGTTGCTAGACAGGATGATGGAGAACAGGCATAAGTTGAGAATGTTCTGGGCGCTCCTGGACGTTTGGTTCGTCAATCTTATTACTATGTGTAAGAAGATTTTCCTGTGATTCCTCATTGCTGTCTATATTATTTTGTTGTAGCAAAATCCGTTAAGGTGAAAATTAAGCTCAATAAAAAAGATGAGAAAGGCCGGGACAAAGGAAAAGGCAAGAAAAGGCCAAATCGAGGAAAAGCCAAACCCGTCGTGAGCGACTTTGACAGTGATGAAGAGCAAGATGAAAATGTAAGCCTGGTGGGCTTGGGCTGAAGTCGGGCGGGGGTAGCGCTCTCCACTTCTGTTTCCCTCTCGTGTTTGCATGCCCCTTCCAACCTCTTCACTTTACCACCCAGAAAGGAAAACCTAAAGATTTGGTGAGATTTCATTATTGAGAGATGTGAACTGAGCTGCATGATTTATATCAGAGAATTTGGGGCTGTGTTTATTGCTTTTTTAATAGTCTTCACAAATGAAAAACTACTAAATCAAGTTCCCTTTTCTTATCTTCCCACAAATACAGTTTTCTCCTTGGCCAGTTAATATTTTATATCCGTAACACCCAGCATCGTGCCTAGTGCCTAGTTTATAGCAGTATATAGATGAAATAATCATTAGATGAAAGAATGAGAAAAAGTGTTGTAATGTCAGTTTGGGTTTGAGTTGCTAGTTAAGGTGCCATACAAAAAATCTGGATGAAGTTTTAAGTACTTAGAGGTGTTATTTTTTAAGATATGAAAAATTAGGGGGGATTTATGGAGCCAGGCCCTGAAATAAGTACCTTCCCCTATGGTACCATGTTTAAGGCTTATGTTAGCATCATGAGGTAGATGTCACTCTCAGCAAGTTACAGAAATCAGTGCTTACATTATGTGTGTTTTGCTCCAAGTCATGTAAGTAAATAGCGGCTGAATTCAGACCCAAACAACATAACTCAGTCAGTCATAAGTCAGCTATCCCTGACTGTGTAGGCAACAAGGGAGCGGTGCTGGCAGAAACTTCTAGCCTTTTGAAGTCCCCTCCCTTTCATTCACTTTCCAGAGGACCTCAGGTTCCCTACCACCCACCTTCTACTTTTTTTCTGGAAAGATAATTTTCCATTTTAGTACATAAGTATGCTAGCTTGATTTTCCTTCAGCACATAGCCATTTGGGTCTGATGAGAAAGTTTCAGAATTCTTATCCCACCCACCCCACCCAGCCTTGACCCTGGGCACAAGCTTTTTCAAATACATTTAAAATACTATGTTTTCTTTAGAAGACTTACCGGTGAGGAGACATCAAATACATCGTTACTTTTTCCTCCCATGAATTTCCTAAAACATAGTGCTAAAAAGAGGAATTATTAGCCATAGACTTTTCATGCCACAGTGAAAGACAGCAAAACACTAGTATAGATGGTGACTGTTCCTTTCGGGGTTCCAGTTAGCCGCTCCCCTTTTCAGTGTAGAGGCTGTCAATGCCTCTTTGGTATCTTTCCATCTTCCCACAGAATGAAGTGGCTTGGAGGGTTAACTGTTTCCAAAATGTCTTTTCTTTTCTATTTTGCCTCTTGATGGTTTATGATGTCTTCTGTTTCTTACATGTAATTTTATTCCATTTTATCTTATTTTTACTTTTAGGAACAGTCAGAAGCAAGTGGAACTGATGATGAGTGATCCATATGGACCTTTTTCCTTGCAAGAACTGAATTCCTTCCTCCCCTCTCTCATTTCTGCCCAGTGAGTTCACTTGTCATGGGGGCGCTGGGCTGTTTCTCTATCATCATCATCTATAAACTAGCTTTAGGATAGTGCCAGACAAACATATGATATCATGGTGTAAAAAAACACACACACACACACACAAATATTTGTAACATATTGTGACCAAATGGGCCTCAAAGATTCAAAGATTAAAACAAACAGAAAAAAGCTTTTGATGGAAACTATGTGGATGGATAGTATATTTCTATGGGTGGGTCTAATTTGGTAACAGTTTGATTGTGCCTGGTTTTATCACCTGTTCGGATGAGAAGATTTTTGTCTTTTTGTAGTACTGATAACCAGGAGAAGCCATTAAAAGCCACTGGTTATTTTATTTTTCATCAGGCAATTTTCAAGGTTTTTATTTGTTCGGTATTGTTTTTTTTACACTGTGGTACATATAAGCAACTTTAATAGGTGATAAATGTACAGTAGGTAGACTTCACCTGCATAGACATTTTTCCATTTTATGCTCTATGATCTGAAAAGAAAAATGCTTTTTGAATTGTATAAGATTTATGTCTACTGTAAACATTGCTTAATTTTTTGGCTCTTGATTTAAAGAAGAAAAGTTTTGTTGAAAACGCTATTGAATATTGCAATCTATATAGTGTATTGGATGGCTTCTTTTGTCAACTTGATCTCCTATGTTACCAATGTGTATCGTCTCCTTCTCCCTAAAGTGTACTTAATCTTTGCTTTCTTTGCACAATGTCTTTGGTTGCAAGTCATAAGCCTGAGGCAAATAAAATTCCAGTAATTTCCAAGAATGTGGTGTTGTTGCTTTCCTAATAAAGAGATAATTTAGCTCAACAAACATTGCCTCTTGTTTTTGAGTTCTAGGGGATTGAAACCCTGGTGCCTGAGTGACAGCTCCTGCAGAGGGCTGGGCAGGCTCTTGCTACAGAATGCTTAGTAGGAAAAGGAAAAAAAGAGACTGAGAGCGAGCGCCAGTCTGCTGGAATGAACCAGGTTGGTCGCAAGGGAGAGAAGCCTATTGCTTCCATGACTTTTACCAGGAGAGATGCTGGCATGGACCAAGCCATGCTAAACCCCTGCTCAGCCTTTTCTAGTGGTTTAAATTCTGTTCATGAGACAGAACATGTATATAGTAATATAGATTTATAGTATGCCATTATATACTGTGTAATAAATCTATATTAATATCTTTTGATTTTGAAAGATTTCAAAAGTGCTCAATTGAAAGACAGGTTCAATGAACACCCATATACTCTCCTCCCAAGATTCAACAATGGTTCCTATTTTATTCTCTTTTTTGTTGTTGTTGTTGACTAAACCAGTTGAAAATAAGACACAATCATCACAACACTTCACCCATAAATATTTCAGCACAGATCTCCTAAGACTAAGGCCATCTCCTGGCGAACCACGATCCTACTTTCATCCTAATTTCAGAAGGAATTAACGATAGTTCCCTACCATCTCATATATAATCCATATCACATTTCCCCAATTGTCCCCAAATTGTCTTGCATTTGTTTGTTTTCAAACATTTTCCAACATGGCTAGCCAAAGCCTGGCACTTTCTTTCTCATGGAACTGATGATGACAAGGACCATAATAAAAGAGTTTTCTCTCATCTCTAATGGATTGATGAAAACTTCCTTTCTTACCATTGTCTTTGGAGAACTCTGGGATTCTTGCTTCTACAATATGAGGAATTGCCAATGCATCATACTTTGAATCTTGAAGGAAATTTGACCCACACAAAATCCAGTCCTGGGAAACTTGTCCCTCCAAGTGTGCACTCATGTCTGAATTTCCAGATAGTCTGAGCACTGTGGAATGTGTTGAGTTTCCCTTCAAGGTTCTTTTGTAGAAACTGCTGACTACAATAGAACTGGAAACTCCCGTGAAAGAATAAACTGCATTAGTTTTTCTTATTGAGATGATTTGGTATCAGTTCAAAGAAAACGGTCTCATTTCACTGCTTCCATTTCTGTGTCTCTATATTTTATGTATTCCCTGGAATCTCTTCTCCACCTCAGAGGCATTGCTGTTCTAAAGCCATCCAAACCATCGTCTTTATGATTCAAGATTTCTCTTGTGTGAAGAAAGTTGTGTAATTCTTCTGATGTCTTTGGTATGTTGTTCTCTCTGGCCAGAGTAGACACGAGAGGAGGTGGGGAAGGTGACCCATACAACAGTCGTGAGGCGGCAGGGAGAGTGAGCATGCTTTAGCGAGAGGCAGGCCATCCTGCGTGCGTAGGACACTTGCCTATTTTTAACCTCTTCATGGCGGCCATTTTGTTCAGCTCCAGTCGTTTAGCCTGTTAAGCAAACTTAGTTCTTTACAAGGTCAGTGGTTTACTAGAAATAGAGGAAGGACGCTAAGGGTATCAGGTGATGTACTAGATCCTTTAATGTTATTATTAATTAAAAGAACCCTGTGAAGATGGCATCGTTCTTATTCCCTTTTTACTAATAAGGATAATTCAAACAAGAGATTGAACAGCTGTGGCCAGTGCACCAAAGCTGACTGTAGAGGTGGGATTGTTTGGCTCCAAAGCCCATATTCCCTGCAGCTTCCCACCTTTCCAGTGAGTGAGGCCTGGAACTGATCTTGTTGATAAGCCGGACCCCCATATACCCGGCGCTTGCTGACCCAACGGGGTTTACAAACAAGCCTTGGCTCAGTTCTCTGCTTCTCGTGGCTGAAGTGGAACTTTCCTCTGAGACTCGGTTTCCTTGACTGGGCTTGTCTGCTATCCTGGCTCTTCCTTCTCAGTGATAAGCCACTCCCCAAGGACCAGGAAGTTGTCCCTTATCCCCCAGCTGCAGCTGGACGGTAAAGGCTCCTGAGACCCAGCTGACTTGGATAGCATGACCGCCCCGTGATTCTGACGCATACTCCAGTTGAGAAAGCACTGCTGAGTCCCTCAGATTCTTAATCTCTATTATTTCATTCCTGGGGAGCAGTATGAGGCCACACTGATCCCGGTCTTGATTTAGATCACTCCGTCAGGTGTGTACACCCACCACACGATTGTCATTCTAGTCAAATCAACATAAATGGGAATCACTGAAAAGGCTGAATGATTTTTCTCTCTCTGACACAGCTTTTCTGTCATATGGTACCAGGAAGCCATCTTCCTTTGTGCTTGACTTGAACCTGATGTAGACTGATAAGGTATAATACTTGGGGGAAATATTTTTGGTCTGCTTAGGAGAAGGGGAGAGACATCCTCTTCCCTTATGAATAAATGTAATGCCCATGAGAATTTTATATTAACAGTCAAGTTTACTATACAGATATCTTGGAGGAATGGCCAAGTCTTTCCATAAAATTTAGTAAATAAGAACTGCATTAAACCAGGTAAAGTACAGTTTCTGTCCTTGTTCATATATACTGTCATATAGTGTATGAATCTCAGGTTTTCAGTCTCTGGTGTACTTGGGGAGAGGTAATCAAAAATGATGGGGCAAAGGGTGAGAAACCATGACTGATGGTCTAGAATTGCTAGATCAACGTTCAAGTGAGCTGTATTTATCATTGGTGTGGTTTAGGACATTGAGCTTAATGGAGGGTGGAAGTGGCATGTTCCAAATGACTGAGCCCTTTATGCAAGGAGGGTTCTTATTCTGCATCACTTTCAGTAAGGATTTTCCAAAGGGATTTTCCACGTTGACTAAAGCAAGACAACTAAGTCGAGCATACAGAGAAAACAGTTTCCTGTTTATAAACACTGGGTCTTATTATGTTCAAGAAAGCGGCCTCTGTGTGAACCCAAGCGCTGTTATGAGCAAGGCTCACTGTGGGATTATAAACCTCAGAGAGAATGGACTCATACTCCCTCAAGCAAATAGGTGTATTTTTTAAGTCTCTTGTAACATTTTTAATTAAATTCCTCTTCCAGGATTCTAAAACGGACATGTGTCCACCACAAGTGAAATAATACAAAGAAAATTAATTTAGAATTCACCCCCACCATGCAATCGACTTTAACAGCCTGATGTGGTCACTTCTGCCCATTTCTTCTTGCTTATATAAACACATAAAATCATATACACTGTCAAATGCCAGATCACCAGCGATCCCCAACTTAACCTGTTCATAAGATGAAGCTGAATTTACTGCTTACTGCTGTAAGGGAGACCATCTTCATGCAGCTTTGGTAGTTTCTTTGAGAAGGAAGGTTAATGCTGGATTTTATTAAAATTTGATTTAAGATGTGTCTTTCTGTGCAGGAATTGGTTAGAAATGGGTAAAGGTCAGATATAATAGTTGAGGATTGGTGGAATAGTAAAGCCAGGATTTTTGGGGAGGAATCAAAGAGTCTTAGGGCATAACTATAAGTTGATGCTTTCTACTGAAGAGTTGATGTGTCTTTCAGGAAGTTCCTGTAATGAACAATGGTTCTTTGCCAGGGCAAGAGTCCCCTGGAATACTAAAGTTGCACTAATGAAGACAATGGAATAGTAAAGTCATGTTAATGTAGATAATAAGCTGTGTAGGGGTGGATGTTCATGTTTTTTCTTATTTTTTTAAAAGTTCCACACTATTCTGTGCAACTTGCCTTATTTTCCTCCAAGTCAATGGAGATTAAACTCAATTTTAAAATTTTTCTCTATTATAGAACATTTGTTATTTCCTTTTACATTATAAAATGAATATATGTGCATTGTAGAAATTGTGGAAAGCCAGAAAAGTACAAAGTAAAAAATCACCAATATTACTACCACCCAGAGAGAAGGGCTTGAGAGTTCTCATTTCTGGTCTGGCAAGGGAGGAGCTTTGAAATCATCTCTACTGTTAACCAGAAAAAAGCTGAACAAACTGAAAATCAACAACCCGTCTTAGATCTTTGAGGCAATTGAGGTCATAGGGCAAACCACCGTGCCCTAAACTGAAGAGACACTCAGGCAGATATAGAGAATCACAACCTACTGGAGCAGACAACTCTTGGTAACTGGCTAGGAAAACCTAATCTGTAATTAATTAATTGCAGAAGGTTCAGTGTGGACAAGTTTGAGAGTTAAAAACTCTGGGGGGATCCAGTCTTAGGAAGGCCCCCACACTTTCATGAGTATGACCTAGAGGAGCCCTATCAGGTTCTCACAGTGAAGACAGGAGACAAATCCCCTCATGCTTCAAGCAGAGGGAGCGGGAAAGTAGTCATTTTAAAATATGCCCAGAGTATTCTGTTCTTAACAAGGCCTGCCCTCAACTGAAACCATTTTACCAGAGCCTGATCAACCTGGAAGAAGGGAAATAGCCAGTTCCAGGACCCTCCAGCCTTCCCGTCTCTCCTAAGGAGCCAGAGGGAAACAAAACTGAGAAGTACTTTTGAAGGTCACAGCCCAGGGGTACGGGCACTAAAAGACTGAGCACTAATCCTAGAACTACAGAACATCCCTCTTCCCCTCCATCAGCAGGGCTCCTTTATAATAACAGGGTAATAGAACTGAAAGAACTATGCATCTCGGGTGACACTTTTAAAGTCTCCAGGGAAACCTGAAAAGGACAAAGGAGATAAAGACACCAGAGAGAAACTTAGCTTCTGACACCTATAGCTACAGCAAACAGGGAAGGCCTAACTCCTGGCCAGGTAAATGTAAAACCTCACACTAAGGCCTATTTACCTAGTATGTTATGATTTTTTACCTAGTACATTGTACCCTACTTCAACAAAACATCACAAGGCTCACTAAAAGACAAAAACATTTTGAAGAGACAGAGAAAATATCAAAACTAGACTTAAATATGGCACAGATGTCAGAATTATCAGACTAGGAATTTAAAGAAACTATGATTAACATGGTAAGGGCGCTAATGGAAAAAGTCGGGGACATGCAAGAACAGGTGAGTAATATAAGCAGAGAAATGGAAACTCAAAGAATCAAAAGGAAATGCTAGAAATCAAAACACCATAACGGAAATGAAGAATGCCTTTCATAGGTTCGTAGATAGACTGGACACAGCCAAAGAAAGAATCAGTGAGCTTGAAGAAGTGTCAATAGGAACTTCCAAAACTGAAATCCAAAGGGGAAAAAAAAAGAGTGAAAAGGAATACCTAAGAACTGTGGGACAATTATCAAAGGTATAATATATGCATATGGGAATACCAGAAGGAGAAGAAAGAAAAAAAAAGGAATAGAAGAAATAATTGAAGCAATAATGGCTGAGAATTTCCCACAACTAATGATAGACACCAAACCACAGATCCAGGATGCTCAAAGAACACCAAGCAGAATAAGCACCCAAAAATCTACACTTACACATATCATATTCAAACTGCAGAAAATCAAAGAGACAGAAAAACATTTTGAAAAAAGCCAGGGGAGAGGATATATCTTACCTATAGAGGAGCAAGGATAAGAATTACATCAGACTTGTCTTCAGCAACCACAGAAAGTGAATAGAGTGAAATAGTTAAAGTGTCAAAAGAATCTCCAACCTAAAATTTTGTACCCATCCAAATTATCCATCAAAAGCAAAAAAGAAAGAAAGATTTTCTTAGACAAACAAAAGTTAAAGAAATTTGTCACCAGGAGACCTGCATCACAAGAATTTTTAAAATAAAACAAGTTCTTCAGAGAGAAGGAAAAGGATACAAGTCAGAAACTTGGATCTACATAAGAACAGAAGAGCATTGAAGGAATAAATGAATGTAAAATCAAACTTTTTATTTCTCTTAATCTTAACTGATCAAACAGGTAAGAGTTTGTTCAAAATAATAATAGCAACAATGTATTCCATGGTTATAGTTTATGGAGAGTGAAATGAATGACCTCAATGTCATAGGGGATGGGAGAGGGGATTGGAAATACTTTCTTGTAAAGTACTTGCATTACCCATGTGGTGCTATAGTGTTACCTGAAAGTGGACTTGCATTAATTGTAAATGTATATTGCCAATTTAGGGCAACCTCTAAAAGAAGTTTAAAAAAAAAAAGTATAATTGACATGCTAAGAGAGGAAGGAAAAAAAAGTGGAATCATACAAAAAAATTAAAGCCAGAGGAGACAGAAAAAGCGGGGACGACAAAAAAAAAAAAAAAAAGGAAAAAAAAGAACAAAGGCAACAAATAGAAAACAGTAACAAATATGGTAGCTATTAATCAAACTATATCAATAATCACTTTAAACACCAATGGTTTAAATTAACTAAAAGACAGGTATTGTCAGAATGGACCTAAAATCAAGACCCAGCTCTATGGTGTTTACAAGAAATCCATTTTAAATGTAGAGAAACACATAGATTAAAAGTAAAGGGATGGAGGAAGATATATTATACTAACAATCAAAAGGAAGATGGAGTATATTAATATCAGACAAAGCCTGCCACAAACATCGAAGTACAAATGTTTTTGTAGACATGTTCTCAATCCTCTTACAGGAATAATAAGTGATATTGCTGGGTTATATGGTAAGGACTTAATTTTATAAGATAATAGCAACTGGATATCTGTATGGGAAAAGACAAGAAAAACCTCAATTCTTATCTCACACCATACATAAAAATTAACTCAAAATGGATCTTCAATTTAAGAGCTAAAATATTGTGTTTCTAAAAGAAAACATAGGAGAAAATCTTTGTGGTCTTGGGTTAGACAAATTTTTCTTAAACAGGACACAAAAAAACATGAACCATGAAAGAAAATATTAGTAAAATGGACTTTATCAAAATTAAAAACCTTTGATCTTTGCAAGGCACAGTTTGGAAAATGACAAGGCAATCCACAGATTAGGAGAAAAAATTTGCAAATATATATCTGCAAAAGAGCTTGTATATAAAGATCTATGACAATTCAATAAAAAGACGAATTATCCCATAAAAAGGTGGGCAAAAGATTTAAACAGACACTACACAAAAGAAGATATATCTGACCAGTCAATAAGCACATGAAAAGATGCTCAAGGTCCCTCATCTTCAAAGAAAAGCAAAATAAAACAACAGTGAAATACCACTAAACACCTGCTAGAATGGCTAAAGTTTAAAAGATTGACAATGGGAAATGTTGACAAGGCTATGGAGCAACTGGAACTCATACATTGCTCGTAGGAATACAAAATGGTATAACCACTTTGAAACTCATTCTTTTTTAGTAGCTGTATGATATTCCGATGTATACGTGTGTCATAACCAGATAATATTTGCCCTTCTAACATATTTTAGTTGATACCAGTTCTTGGGTGTTTTTGCCATTATAAATAATTCAAATACCAAATCATTAAATCCACTCTAACTATAATTTTTGTCTCTGTTTTTCTTGAAACAAGTTAGAGTTACGTTTAAATCATTATTGAAAAAATTTTCTTTGCAAATTATGTTGGATTTTAATAAAAAACTAAAGTTGATTGGTTTTCTTTCTCAGTTATGTTTATGCTTGGTCACTTAGGCCCGGCTCCTCTTATTTTCGTTAACACTTCCATCTTCTTCTTTTAAAAAGTCACTGCAAAATTACTATCTTTTCTCTTTTCCCTCAAGCCCTTAATTTTTTAGAGGAAATTCTGAGTTTAAAGGAGATGTTTATGCTCCTTAATTTATTTGCATATGGAAAGGGCTTCTTCAGAAGCAAAATACCTATATTTGCTCCTGTCATTGAACTTTATGAAACAGTCAGGGCTACTCTAGATGTTCCAAGAAGACTAAGTTTGGGGAGAGCAGGGCCCTGAGGTCTAGTTCTTTGCCAGCCCCCTGAGCTGGCCAGAAACTCAACACAAGATTATTCTCCACCCCTGGGCTGCTAAGAAAATTTTCTCAGCCTGGTAGCTCTTGGGGAAGCCGGCACATAAAGGTGATACTAGCTTTAAATGGCCTCTTTGTGGTGAGGTTATAAGTTTATTGTTTGCTGAGGTTTAATCGAAATACCATTTCTCTCCTTTCGAGTAGGTTTAGCATGTGGAATACTTGGAGTGAGTGTGACCCCAGGGCAAAAACAATCTACCAGAAGGTGATCACCTTATAGTAATCATTCACATTTAAATAATTCCAGAGAATTCATATTCATTATAGAATTTTTTAGGCTGGTTGATTTGGAGAAATAATAGAACTCCATATAAGAGCTTTCGTTATTACACTGATTTGAGCATGGGCCCCATATATAAATACTATTTCCAGAACAGGACCACCCTAATAGAACGTCATAAGGCACGATGTGATTTCTTTATCCTATAACAGTGTTAGAAGGGGATTGAACTGTATTTGCAGGGCCCGATATACTAAGGTGTCTAATTCTGAGCACACTTTCTTTCAGTTTATATCAGCCCATATGACCTTACAGAATTTCTTTGGACTTCCTGGGGACATTTCTTGAGAGTCTGGGTCCTTAATAAACAGCCTAAATAGGGAGAGTTTCCCTAGAATGGAATATCAGTTTCTGTTGCTTTCAAAATCTTATTCCCAGCTTTCCGCCTGTAACTCTCCTTTGATGGTCTCCGTTTACACAATGTCCTGAGGGTAACCCATGCCAGGTCTTATGCACAGTGCTGGGAAAATATCAAGGAGAGTAAACTCCAAGACCTGTTTTTCATCTCCCCTACAACCAGGAATCCTCCCTGCCTACTCCAATACCCCCCTGCCTCCTTCATGGCCAGTGATCTTACTAAAAGGAGACTACCCAGGCTAACACTCCCACAGTGGTGTCTCATCACCCACTGAGTGCCAGAATCCTTGGTCTGCTTTATAAGGCTGAGCAAGTACAAACCACAGACTCTCTTCTGGGTTCCAGAATGGATGGGAATCACCCCTTGGACTTGGTTCTAAGTTGTTTCACTGTTTGCTCCCAAACCATCAAGCAAGCAGTCCAGAGGATGATCACCAGATAAAGAGACTAGGAAATCAACATGCCAGATGAAGATACCACCAGGTGAATACATTGCTCTGTGGCTTCCTTCAGTGGCCCACGGAGGTGTATTCAAAGTTCTGTGGTCAATGTAGCCTATACAGAGCAAAGAGCCCACTGAGCAGAGCAGCTCCAGTCCCCAAAGGTTCTATAGGATGTGATAATAACTAGAGATAGCCCATGCACATACAAGCAAATACAAATATGTCATACTTTATCAACTCTAAAACATGTTTTTACGTCTTTGACAGACACATCAATGTCTTTCAATCTATGATGTCATAATTTTGATTGGCAGCAATTTTCCTTTCTTAGTGACAAATAAAATAATGCATTTATAATTAATAGTGTCTTAGAGTCAATAAAATAAAATAGTGTGTAGGAGCCAGCCCAGTGGCATAGTCGTTAGGTTCACGCACTCCACTTCTGCGGCCTGGGATTTGCAGGTTCAGATCCCAGGCATAGACCTACACAGTGCTCATTGGACCGTGCTGTGGTGGTGTCCCACATACAAAATAGAGGAAGATTGGCAACAGATGTTAGCCCAGGGCCAGTCTTCCTCATGAAAAAAAAAATATTGTGTATTTTTTCCTATTTTTTTCTTCTATTTTTTTTCTTCTTTTGGGAAGATTAGCCCTGAGCTAACATCCACCAACAATCCTCCTCTTTTTTTGCTGAGGAAGATTGGCCCTGAGCTAACATCCATACCTATCTTCCTCTACTTTACATATGGGATGCCTGCTACAGCATTGCTTGATAAGTGGTGTGTAGGTCTACCCAGGATCCAAACCAGCAACCCCTGGGCTGCCAAAGCGGAGCATATGAACGTAACTCCTGCACCACTGGGCCAGCCCTTTTCTTTCCTAACATACATTACATGTAGCAAAATTATATACACTCTTCCTTATCTTGTTTCATTTCATTTATCTTTGAAAGCATTCATGTCAGTGCACAAAGAACTGCCTCATTCTTTCTAACCACTGCATATATTTCATTATGTCGTTACCATAACTTATTTAAACAGCTCCAAATTGATGGGACATTCTAGTTATTTCTATTCCATGTTTGTTTATTGTCACCAAAAATGATGAAAGCTATGAGAAGAGTAAGAAGCAAGTGCTATGGAGGGAACTTGAAGGTTTTGTGGAGGATGTGAAATTGGGTTTGAGACCATAGGGAGAGTCAGACAGGTCAAACTGCTCCTGGAATTTTAATCTGGGTGGGCCATGAGAAAGCTATCCACCATCTTCCATTGGAAGAGTGTGCTTAGACTGTGCAGATTCTAAACAATTCACAAAAAAATGTCTGCTGAGCTTCTTTTACTTGCCTAAAGCCCACTTAACGATCACGGAAGATTTGTGCACATCTCACTGTGCTGAAAGGGCATTGGAAATATTCATTACTCACTTTCTTCTTCAGGCTGACGTATGGCACAGGGAAATAGATCTGCAAGAGGAGACATTGGAGGCCTTTAACTACTTGATGATGATGATGATTTGGATAAGACTGAGAAACTTGCAGTGGGGTCCTGGAGAGAAGTAAAAGCATGAATGCTGAACAATGCAGACCAGGGTAAATGAAACTAACAAAACCAAGGAGTGAAATCACAGCAGCTCCAGGCTTAAGCAACTCCATCTGTCCTATCCTTCTGTATTCAGTCTTGGGAATACCAGGATTTTAAAACAGTACCATAACACCAGCATTCAGTTCAGAGTGGAGGCTGGCTAATTCCTTAATTCCTCAGCTCCTTCTTCCCCACTCCAGTCCCCTTTGAATAATGACAATTGCAGTGTTGCTTACCATGTGCGTTGCTTTAAGTTCTTAGCTGGAGGTACAGATAGATGTAAAGATGTAGATATAGATATAGGCTCATTTAAATCTTTGCAACAACTTTGCAAGGTAGGTGCTATTATTATTCCTATTTTACAGATGAGAAAACAGAGGCAGAGAGAGATGACCTGCCCAGGTCACTCACCTAGTAAGTAGTGGAGCTGGGATCCAAGCTCCTGGCAGACCAGCTCTAGAGTCCTTGCTTGTAACTAGTACTCCAACTAGAACTCCAACCTGTCTCTTAGTGCTTCTTTTCTGTACTGGACTGTACACTCCTTAGAGGACACCAATTATATTATTTGTCTTGGAGTGAGCTCGCTTCCTCCACCCAGCTAAGTAATATGCACTGAATAAATATATTAAATAGAACACATATAAAGTCAATACCAGTCCAGGATTTCCCCACTGGGTTACTCCATCTGGTCTCTGTGTGTATGTCCAGCACCTCCCACTGCATGAGCCACCCTTCAGTGTTCATCTAAAACACCAATCTGATCATACTTCTCATCAGCTTAGATCATTTCAAGTTTTCCTAGGGGCAGAGCATAACGTCTGAGTTAACCTGAGCTAACATCTGTGCCAATTTTCCTCTGTTTTGTATGTGAGTCACCACCACAGCATGGCCTGCAACAAATTGCGTACGTCTGTGCTCAGGGACCAAAGCCAGACCACCCAAGCAGAGTGCACCAAACTTAACTACAAGGCCATGGGGCCAGCCCCAAGGTGAAGTTAATTTTAATGATATATTTTATTTAACCCAATATATTCTAAAATGTTATTTCAACATGTAATCAATATAAAGAATTACTGATATATTTCACTTTTTTATACAAAATCTTTGAAAATCAGTATGTATTTCACATGTGGAGCACTTCTCAGGTGGACAAGCCACATTTCAAGTGCTTGTTGGCCGCATGTGGCCACCATATTGGACAGCACAGCTCCAAACCTGTGGTTCTTAAACTTGAGCTGCAGCACAATCGCCTGGAGGGCTTGTTGAATCATAGATTGCTGGCTCTGCCGCCAGAGATTTTGATTCATTATGTCTGGGGTGAGCCTGAGAATTTGCATTTCTAACAAGTTCTCAGGTGATGCTGATACTGGTTTCTGGACCAAACTCTGGGAACCATTGTTCTGGATCAGAGATTATAAACTGGTGGCCACAGGTTAGATCCAGCTGGTAGGCCATTTTATTTGGATCACACACTGTTTCAAAATTTTTCTGAAGTAATTACCAACATTTAAAAATAGCTAGATTTCTGGGCTGGCCAGCAGCATAGTGGTTAAGTTCAAGCACTCCGCTTCCACGACCCAGGGTTCATGGGTTCTGATCTTGGGCGCAGACCTACATACCACTTATCAAGCCACACTGTGGCATATCCCACATGCAAAATAGAGGAAGATTGGCACAGGTGTTAACTCAGGGCTGATCTTCCTCAGCAAAAAATTTTTTTAAAAAGCAAGATTTCTTGTAAAAATCTAGACTCCAAGCTTCTATTGAAAAATTTATAAATATAATTATACAGGGCTGTATTTTTGCCTGGCAGTAAGCAGCAGGAGCCAAATCGCAAGTGTCCTCTCTTGAAAGATCATGAAGGCCCACTTCACTCTTTCACAGCACTGAGCCCCTGTTGTGACTGAGTTGGTATCCCCAAACCTAGACCTTCTGGACTTCTCCCAATACCTAAATACACCAAGCTTTCTCTTGCCTCTGCAACTTCGTACATGTGGTTCTCTCTGTCTGGAACATTCTTACCGACACGACCATGCCAACCTGGCTAACTCCCACTTACCTGTCAGGTCTCCGCTGAAATGTCACTTTCTCCAGAAAGCCTGCTGTGCTCTTCCCACGGCCGAGGATAAGTGCTTCTTCTGTGTGCTTTCACAGAAGCCCGTGCTTCTCCCAGCAGAGCTATCGGATGTTACTCTAATTTCCGACCAGCTCACCTGTCTTGCCCACCATTCTATGAGTTTCCTGAGGGGAAGAAAACCACTTCTTTCTTACCTATCACTGTACCCAGAGCACCTAGTCCAGGATCAGTCTGGCACATGGCTGGTGTTCAATAAATATTTGTTGACCAAATAAACGAATGAAGAGAGAAAACAGCTAGAAGAGGTCTTTAAACCAATATTGCCCAAACTTTGACTTTCTCCCAGGTGGCTGCAATGGAATCATAGCTTTATTCCTAATTCCACAGGCAGCAACACCAAAAAAGCAAAGAGTAAATTTTAATTAAATTTCTCTTAAAACTGCACTGCGGAAAGAAAAATAAATTTAAACTCCTTAATTATTTATAATATTCCTCTAGTTTGAGCTTTATTTCACCCTGCTCAATTTACCAAAAGCCAGAAATAATGAAATTAAGCACAATACCATTATATCACCAAGTTACAGACTCTTGCTCAATTTATTGCATATCCTGCGTATCATCAGTGTACCATCATTTTACTGGCTTCAAACAAAAAGAAAATTATTTCCCCAGATTACAAGAGTCACTATTATTTCAGAGATTCTTGGAATTTCCCACTAAAAGCTTACAGGAGAGAGAAGAGAGGGAGAGATTCATATCCATATCCACACCAGCCAGTGTACTGGGCACTTAGGAAATGACCACGGTATAAAAGCATGCCGTTCTTAAGGAGCTCCTTGTCTAGAAGAGAAGTCCTGGACACAAGTAAATGTAACACAAGATAGGAAGAGACAAGAGTCATACGACAGGTGAAGAATGTTATATGAGAATAAAGAGGGAAAAAAGTTCTTCCAGCTTGGGGTGAGATCTGGAAATTTTGCATGGTATGGGTAGCATTTGACCTGATCTTCCAATAATATTTAAAAGATCTATGCCCTCCGACAAATTACATTTCTTCTCAAGTACACTAAAAGGTACATTTTAATCTCTTTTTCAAAATGTGTAATGTATGAGAAAGGAGGTTAGTTTAAGACGAAAAAGTATGAAGATCCCAGGAAGCAGGATTTTAGACCCAGCTTTGCCTGGAGCTAGTTTGTGACCTTTGGAAGTTTCTGGATTTGAGTTTTCTCATATGTAATCTGAACTGATAATAAATGATTTCTGCAGTCCTTTCTGGCACTAGCATTCAATGAGTGTCTATATTCTAATTTTTTATGCTGATTAGACTTTTATGGTTAAATGCAGTTAGTTTTGCAATGTGCTTCACAATAATTTCAGGCTTTGCAATTCTTCATTATGCACAGAGGCAGTCATGTCTTATTGCTTAGGAGACAAATGAATTGCCAACTTCATATGAAGAAAGTGATTAGAGATTGTATGTCTGGAGGGAAGAGTAACTCTTACATTTAAAAGTGAAATAATAACTTCAGAAGGTCTTGAAAAGACTATTGAAATGTTCTTTGGAGTCAGATAATTAAAGAAGGAAGATTGCATGACTAGGTTCCCAGATGCAATGGAAACGGGCCATGCATATCATTAAATGAGTGGTATTTGATTAGTCCTGACCAGGTAAAGGGGGAGGAGGAAGGAAGAATATGCTGATATATTTCATCTGATTTGTTAAATCCTTAGAAATGGCATTCAATCTACTGTAAGAAAAACCTTTGCTAATGAGCATGACCAGAAATTGCATCCTTCCTTGTTTACTTAACGCCTATTTGTCACTGGTGAGGATATTTGCTTTGAAGCAATGCTCAAACAGATGAAATTAAATAGCCCCTTAGCAGGTAGAAGGAAAATCAGTTGGAAAGCCCCTACGTAACTTCACTCACCAGTGATGTTTCACTTGACCTGGCTTTACACCAGGTAGTATTCAGTGACACTTTATGGACAAAGATAGAGTTACTCCCAGACATATCAAAACAACTCTCCGAGAAGCAAGCCTGTGCACATAAGAAATCTCGAGTTGATTTGTTATTTTTAAGAGTCAGAATGGAAAATTTCTAGAGCTGGTGATGGTTGTACAACAATGTAAATGTACTTAATGCCACTAAATTGTACACTTAAAATGATTAAAATAAGTATTATGTTGCACATATTTTACCACAATAAAAAAAATAAGCTTGAAGAGAAAAAGTCGGTTGCTTTGCTGAAATTTGAGAACAAAGGAAAGATTTCCAAACAGTGGGATCCCTAAAGCAACACTGACGTTTCAGTGTCTTTCCTTTGGAGCTGCAGTAAAAACACACTCTCTTCTCTCTGACCCGTAGAATAAAAACAAGGCAAAAGCAAGAGGAAGTATGCAGCTCAGGGAACACCCAGGGCCTTGGCTCCTTGCTCATCTGAGTTCAGGCGCTGGTTTAGCTGCCTCACAATGGGTTGGCAGTTGAAGCTGCCAACATGGTCTGTGGATGTGGAGAAACAGGACAGGACACTGAAGGGCTTGAGTCGTCTTGAACTGATCTTAGGTGAGTTTGCCCACAAAGAAAGTAAAGAAAGCTAAGGTGGAAAACAGGAGGAGACAGAGGATCAGAGAGGTCACCCAAGGTGGTAGCACTAGTGAGTGACTGAAAGGGAAATCAAACCCATGGTCCTGCCTTCTCACTTAGTTTACTGGATAAAGAAGGGCAGGGATTTTATTTTCATTGGAGGGGAGAGTGGCATGGCAAGATTCAGAGCTACGTGGATCTGGGTCGAATCCCAATGAACTGTGAGAGGAAACGAGGCCATGTATGTAAAGTGCTTGGCATGCACATGACATTCAGTAAGTGTTAGTTTTCTTCTTCCCCCCCCCCTCCCCAAATCTATCTGTCTAATGTCAGTTTTCACTATAGGGTTCAAGAATAATCTTTGTTGACAATATGCAAGCACATGGAAAACACAACCTATGTTTACTAAATAGTGTTTTATTTTTTTAAGCTTTTTACCCGCTTTTTACTAAATAATGATCATACTTGCTCACTTTGTTGTGGCTTACTATGTACTAATCACAAGTCCAGGTTCTGTTCTAGAAATAATCTTCAAAATGAGTCTACAAAACTGAGACTATCATGATTTCTATTTTATATCATAAGGACAGCGGGCACGGAGGGTTGAACAACTTGCCCAAGGTCACTCAGTAAGTGGCAGCTCCAGGATTCAAGCAGACAGTGTGGTGCCAGAGCCCTACCCTGTTTTTAATCCCTCTGCAAGGCTGCCTCCCAAAATGAACATGTTATTCTTAATTAAGTGCCTAGAATGTAGATCTAAGACATTATTAATCAGGCTAGAATTAACAGAAACATAAAAACACCTAAGCTCATTTATTATCAACTTTAGAGACAAACTAAAATTTATCCTGGGGAAAGCATTTCAGAATGATAACAAATCCTCAACAATATAATAAATTAACTGGCCTATAGCTCTCAATGTCTCTCCCTTTCCCCCAGACACTTATGTTTCCACAATTGAGCCTCAAAAGAAGCCACAATTCAGTGAATCACATGCTATCCTACATATTATTATTCATCCAGCAAAAGTTCTTGAGTTCCTAATATGAGCAGCATACTTTGTAAGGCATGCTAACACATGTAGGGAATGAAAACAAATAGGAAATATGGCTTTGTCCAAAATACCGAGAAACCCATGAAAGTTATTATAGCCAACGTGATAAATGAAGTAAAATTAAATATCACTAACTCACTATTGTTTCTGGTTCATTTCAGCACAGCAAACATTTACCAATGAAGAAATTAAAGGGGAAGGTTATTCTATTTATGAAAACACCCTTCAAGCAGCCTCAAGCACTTAGAAGAATCATTTAATCATAACAATAGATATTCTGGTTATTAATACGTATTTTACATTAATACTACAGTTGCCATAATTTGGGGTGCTTTGCCAGCCTGTCCCTCTTTATATGGAACTTCCCTCTCACCCAAAAACCCCAATGGAGGGGTGAGCCTGGATGGCCATGTCACTGGCCGTAGCCAATTGAATCAACACACAGTGTCACCAAAGCTCATTGTTTTCTCCTTCCCTTGGGAATTTGAAGTAAAGACACAGAGACCACATGGAACTGTTGTTTGAGTTGGGCCAATGACAGAACCAAAAATGAGAAAACAGAGGATCTAAAGTAGGAGAAAGGAGCAGACGCCCACAGAGATTCAGGGACAAGAGATCAGAGAGACTCTGGAGAGACCTGAGAATTCCTAACTTCATAGTTTCAGTTTCTATGTGACCTCTTTGAGGAAACAGAGACCTCAGACTCATAATTTTAAAAATAACACTTGGTAAATTCTATGAATTGCCCTGCCCAAAGAAAGCAGGAAACTATTCTCAGATCATGATGTGGGCAGCAGGGACAAAGCCTAGAGATGCTCAGGTAGAGGAGAGAACTTATGTTACTCTGCTTGGATGGCGAAGGCAGGCCTTGAGCCCATATGTTAGCACATTTTAAAAGGGCTATTTAGGAAATATTACAAACTTTGTCATGCAAGTATTATAGATCTATCACTGTGTTGAAAATTTTAGTTTCTTTCTCTATTGACATAGCTGCGGACTTATTATGGATAGGTTGATTTCTTTATCCACCTGGCTATCCTCGGTTACTGGTCGTCGTATATTCAATATGATCACCTCTTGTGGCCTTTCACTACTTTCATTGCAGTCTTAGGGTGGGTTCTCCCACAGGTAGCTCTGAGACAATGATTTGAGCACAGTGGTTTAGGAGGTGATCCCAAGAAGCACTGGCAGGAGAGTGGGAAATGGAAACAAGGAAGGGAAGAAAGTCTGTGATGTGTGTTAATGAGTCCATTACTGCTGTGGGCCACTAGGATGCAATCACACTGGGACCTCTAGGACACTATGTAGAACACGCTTCAGAGTTGTGCCACCAGACCGCTGAGGAGCTGAGGTATTTATCCACGAACTCCTGCCTGCCATTGTTTGAGGCTCCTCTGCAGGGATGGGCAACTTCCCAACACTCTGTCCTGTCCAGCATGGGCCTCACATGCTCCTGCAGCCAGAGATAGCCCTTAGGCGGACCTGCAGTGGGAAGCTATGGGACTGTAAGGATCAGTGAGTGCTGATGAATATGAGAGGGGCACTGAGAGCATCTGCTGTACTCACCATGTCTCTACTTAAGCTCGAGTGAGTTCCTCTTCTTTGCAACCATGCAGTCTCTTACTAAAACAGTTCCACTAGAAAAGATTTTGGGAGCAGAGTTTAATTCATGGCATTTCTTTAAAGAAATAAATCTTCACTTCAAAAAACATATCTTTCATTCATTCTAACTGGCCTCCCCTCTCCCAAGCCCCCACTGTATAAATTAGTGTCATTTTATTGCATCACTAAAAGTTGACTCTACATTGTAAAAATTTCAATAAAAAGTTACAGGAAGGAAACTGAAATTGGACTTAAATCTAATGGGCCTGACAGTTTCCTTCACTAGCAAAGTCTTCTTTCATTAATTACTTATAGGTTGGTGCAGTACTGTGTCATGAATTAGGATAGCTACACATGCTATCTATCTCCCATACTAAGAATTAATGACAACGCGAGACCAGACAGAGATGACTAGGCACGTGATACACAAAGTCTCTTAATGTTTACTATAAAAAATAGCAAGAGCGAGCGAAGTCAATGAGAAAAAAAGTTCATTTTCCTGTATTGAAAAATAGAACTGACTCAGAAGGCCAAAGCTCAAAGGTTGATAATTTATAGTCCTACCTCAGCATTACTCTTGCTACTAGAATGCAAGTCGTCACTTAACACTGCTATATATTGTTAAAGAAGCATGTTAACCTAACTACTGTATATCAAGGGATAGATTTTATGTTATATAATAATGACATCATTCAATACCATCCATGGGAAAGGTTAGGAATTACCAGGGTGTGGCCCATTGTTTGGAACTGAGGTCCCAATGATGTGTTAGTTGACTTATGGAATGAATGAATGACATGTGCTAGCCTTTCAATCTAGGGAATCTCAGTGGTAGCAAAGATAAACATTGCTAAAAAATGACTCCTCTATAACATGTTTTGGAAACTGATTGTTACAATATTTTAATTCACTTATCCAGAATCTTCAAGAATCTGAGGATTGAAATGGACCTCAGAGTACAGTCGGGTACAGTGGGTAAAGTCTAGGTAGCAACTTAGGGGCTAGAAGAAACTCTGACTCTATTATGTGGGTGATCTTAGATGCATTGCTTCCTCTCTCTATCGTACTAATTGAGCTCCATTGAGCCTTCCAGTTTTGTTATGCTAAACCCTGTGTGGTCAATTCAACTCTTCACATCATTCTAGATTACAAGAGTCAGCATCATATATTACCGTGAGGATCAAGATATGGAAGTCCTGGCACTCAAAAGTTTAACACTGACCACTAAACTGTTGAGGTGAAGGAGAACGCCTCTGGTTCTTGCTTTGTTCCATGATGGGCAATGACCTGTAGTGAGGCTCCAGGCCAATGGGGCTGAAGAGTCATCTGTGTGGTTCCACCTTTCTGCAAAGAGGACTCCTGGAGAGAGAAGCTTCTGGTGGCTTAGGCCTCACCTTGCTCTGGTCAGCCTCGAGGCTTCTAGTCACTGCTCCCAAACTGGGCAATGGGATGCTCTAGCTAAGCCAGTCCCCAATAACTTTTGAATAGCTTGATAGCCAGAAGTGGGTGAGAAACCACTATTCTCCACCTTCAAGCATGTTCTCTCTTTTTCTGGAGGCCAAATCTTGAATTCCTCTCTGGGGGCCTCTGGTGACCTTGGTGGGGGAATGCAAGGGATGAGGAAGATCACGCGTTGAGTCTTTCAGCCTTGTAAAGCTAAAACTGTCATGATGATGTCATTTGAGACTGGAGGAGGTCACTGTTCTCTATGCATCACAGGGGAAAATTGTGTCTATGGGCAGAAATTCAGCTCTGCAATACACTTCCCTTATTTTCTTAAAAAAATAGACTTTTTTAGAGCACTTTTAGGTTCATAGCAGAATTGAGCAGAAGGTACAGAGATTTCCAATAAACTCTCTGCCTCCACCCCCTCACAGCCTCCTACATCATCTACATCCCTGACCAGAGTGATACATTTGTCATAATCGATGGACCTACATTGACACATCATTACCACCCAGAGTCCAGAGTTTACATTAGGGTTCACCTTGGTGGTGTACTTTCTATGGGTTTGGACAAATGTATAACAACATGTATCACCATTATAGCATTATACATGATAGTTCCACTGCCCTAAAAATCCTCTATGCTTTACCTACGCTTTCCTCCCTCCCCCTTAACCCTGGCAGCTACTGATCTTTTTACTCTCTCCATAGTTTTACTTTTCCCAGAATGTCATATAGTTGGAATCATACAGTATGAGGCCTTTTCATATTGGCTTCTTTCACTTGGTAACTCAGGGCTTGATAGCTTTCTTTTTAGCACCGAATAATATTCCATTGTCTGGATGTACCACAGTTTATTTATTCATTCATCTACTGAAGGACATCTTGGTTGCTTCCACGTTTTGGCAACTATAAATAAAGTGGCTATAAACATTTCTGTACAAGTTTTAGTGTGGACATAAGTTTTCAACTCCTTTGGGTAAATATGAAGGAGCACAATTGCTGGATCACATGGTAAGAGTATGTTTAGCTTTGTAAGAAAATACTAAACTGTCTTCCTAAGTAGCTGTACCATTTTGCATTCCAAGCAATGAATGAGAGTTCCTATTATTCAACATCCTCACTGGCATTTGGTGTTGTCAATGTTCTGGATTTTGGTCATTCCAACGGGTGAGTAGTGGTGAGTAGTGAGTAGAATCAATTTTTCAATATCTACAAAATAACTTGCCAGGATTTTGATTGGGATCATGTTGAATCTATAGGTTAAGCTGGGAAGAACTGACATCTTAACAATATTGAGTCTTCCTAGTCATGAACATGGAATATCTCTCCATTTATTTGGTTCTTCTTTGTTTTCTTTCATCAGAGTTTTGGAGTTTTTCTCATATAAATCTTGTACACATTTTGTTAGATTTATATATAAGTATTTCATTTTTGAGAGTGCTCATGTAAATGATGGTGTCTTTTCAAATTCAAATTCCATTTGTTCATTGCTGGTATATAGGAAAGGGATTGACTTTTGTATATTTACCTGGTATACTTCAACTTTGTTATAATCGCTTATTAGTTTCAGATGTTTTGTCAATTCTTTTGGATTTTCTACATAGACAATCATGTCACCTGTGAACAAAAACAGTTTTATTTCTTTCTTCCCAATCTGTATACCTTTTATTTCCTTTTCTTATTGCATTAGCTAAGACTTTCAGTACGATGTTAAAAAGGAGTGTTGAGAGGGGACATCCTGGCCTTGTTTCTGGTCTTAGTGGGAAAGCTTCAAGTTTATCACTAAGTATGATGTTAGCTGTAGGTTTTGTGTGGCTGATCTTTATCCAGTTGAGGAATTTCCCCTCTGTTCCTAGTTTGCTGAAAAATTTTATCATGAATGGGTGTTGGATTCTGTCAAATGCTTTTTCCGTATCGATTGAAATGATCACATGACTTTTTTCTTTAGCCTAATGATATGATGGACGACATTAATTGGCTTTCAAATGTTGAAGCAGCCTTGCACACCCACTTGGTTGTGGTGCCTGTTGAATTTAATTTGCTAATATTTTGTTAAGGCTTTTTGTACATTTATGTACAAAATTGTCATCTACATTTATGAGGGATATTGGTCTATAGTTTTCTTTTCTTGTAATGTCTTTGTCTGGTTTTGGTGTTACAGTAATGATGGCCTTATAGAATGAATTAAGAAGTATCCTTTTTGCTTTATCTTCTGAAAAAGATTGTAGAGAGTTAGTATAATTTACTCCTTAAATGTTTGCAAGAATTCACCAGTGAACCCATCTGAGCCTGGTGCTTTCTGTTTTGGAAGATTTTTAATTATTAATTCAATTTCTTTAACAGATAAAGGCTGATTCGGATTGCCTATTTCTTCTTGTGTAGTTTTAGCAGATTGTATCTCTTAGGAAATTGATCTGTTTCATCTATGTTATCAAATTGTGGTCACAGAGTTGCTCACAGTATTTCTTTATTATCCTTTTAATAACCATGGGATCTGTAGTGATGTCCCTTCTTTCATTTCTAATATTACTAATTTATGTCCTCTCTCTTTTTTTCTTAGTTAGCCTGGCTAGAGGCTAATTGGCTTCATTTATATTTTCAAAGAAACACTTTGATTTTGTTGATTTTTCTCTATTAATTTCTTGTTTTCAATTTCATTGATTTCTGTTCTTTCACTATTTCTTTTCTTCTTCTTTGGATTTATTTTGTTCTGCTTTTTCTAGTTTCTTAAGGTAGAATTTAGATTATTGATTTTAGATCTTCCTTCTTATCTAATATGTGCACTCAGTGCTGTATATTTCCCTCTAGACACTGTTTTTTCCTCATTATACAAATTTTGATAAGCTGTGCTTTCATTTTCATTTAGTTCAAAATATTTTTAAATTTCTCTTCAGATTTCTTTTTTGACTCATGTGTTATTTAGAGGTATGTTGTTTAATATGTAAGTACTTTGTGATTTTCCAGCTATCTCTGTGCTTTTGATTTCTAGTTTAATTCCATTGTGGTCTGAAAGGAGACATTGTATGATTTCTATTCTTTTCAATTTGTTAAGATGTGTTTTATGGCCCAGAATGTGGTCTATCTTGGTGAATGTTCCATGTGAATTTGAGAAGAATGTGTTTTCTGCTGATGTTGAATGAGGTAGTCAATAGATGTCAGTTACATTTGGTTGATTGACGGTGTTGTTGAGTTCAGCTACGTCCTTACTGATTTCCTGCTTGCTGGATCTGTCCATTTCTGAGAGAGGGGTGTTTAAGTCTCCAGTTGCAATAGTGGATTCATCTATTTCTCCCTGTAGTTCTATGAGTTTTTGCCTCACATAGTGTGGCACTCTGTTGTTAGGTGCATACACATTAAGGATTGCTATGTCTTCTTGGAGAATTGGCCCCTTTATCATTATGTAATGCCCCACTTTATCTCTGATAACTTCCTTTGCTCTGAAGTCTATTCCATCTGAAATTAATATTAGCTACTCCTGCTTTCTCTTGATTACTATTAGCACAGTATATCTTTCTCCATCTATTTACTTTTAATCTATATGTGCCTTTATATAAGTGATTTTCTTGTAGATAGCATATTGTTAGGCCTTATATTTTGATTTTCTCTGACAATCTCTGTCTTTTAATTGGTGTATTTAGACCATTGACATTTAAATTGATTATTGATATAGTTGCTTAACATCTTCCATATTTGCTACTGTTTTTTATTTTTTGCCCTTGTTATTTGTTCCTATTTTTGTCTTCCATTCTATTGCTGTCTTTTGTGGTTTCAAGTGAGTATTTTAAATATTTCTATTGTCTCTCCTTTCTTAGCATATCAATTATCTTCCCTTTTTTTTTACTCTTTTAAATTGGTTGCCCTAGAGTTTGCAATATTTACAACTAATTCAAGTCCACATTCAAATAATACTATATTGGTTGATGGGTAGTGTGAGTACATTATAATAACAAAATAATCCTAATTTTTCCTTCCTGTCCCTTGTATTATTGCTGTCATTCATTTTATATATGTATACGTATATATAAGAATATATAAACAGATATATATATGAATATCTAAGCAATACATATGGCAATATACATACATATATGACCATACATAGTTGAATATAGTTTTGAATATTATTTTGAACAAAGTATTAACTGTTAGATCAATTAAGGTTAAGAAAAATAAAAGTTTTTATTTCATCTTCACTTGTTCCTTCTTTTCTTTTCTTTATGTATATCCAAGTTTCTGACCTATATCATTTTCCTTTTCTCTAAAGAACTTCTTTTAGCATTTCTTGCAAGGTAGGTCTACTCCCTCAATTTTCGTTTGTCTGAGAAAGTCTTTAGAGTTCTCCTTCACCTTTGAAGGAAAATTTCCCAGGGTACAGAATTCTAGGTTGGTGGATTTTTTCTCTTAACATTTTCAACATTTTACTCCATTCTCTTCTTACTTGCATGATTTCTGAGGGGAAGTCAGATATATTCTTATCCTTACATCTCTATAGATAAGTCTCCCCCTCCCCCAAATAGATTCTTTCAAGAGTTTTTCCTTACTTTTGATTTTCTGCAGTTTTTTTTTTTTTTGAGGAAGATTAGCCCTGAGCTAACTACTGCCAGTCCTCCTCTTTTTGCTCAGGAAACCTGGCCCTGAGCTAACATCTGTGCCCATCTTCCTCTACTTTATACGTGGGATGCCTACCACAGCATGGCGTGCCAAGTGGTGCCATGTCCACACCTGGGATCTGAACCGGCAAACCCTGGGCAGCTGAGAAGCGAAGCATGTGAACTTAACCACTGTGCCACCGGGCTGGCCCCTGATTTTCTGCAGTTTTAACATAATATGCATAGGTGTGGTTTTGTGCAGTTTTTATTTTTGTTTTTATTCTTTTGCATTTATCCTGTCTGGTGTTCTTTGAGCTTCTTGTTTCAGTGGTTTGGTGTCTGACATTCATTTAGGCAAATTCTTAGTCATTATTGCTTCAAATATTGCTTCTGTTCCTTTCTCTCTCTTCACTTTCTGGTATTCCCATTACACGTTTATTACACCTTTTGTAATTGTCCCACAGTTCTTGGATATTCCATTACTATTATTTTTTTAAGTCTCTTTTCTCTTTACTTCTCAGTTCTGGAGTCGTTACTGAAACGTTCTTACACTCAGTGATCCTTTCTTTAGCCATGTCCAGTCTACTCATGAGCCCATCAAAGGCATTCTTGAGTTCGGTTACAGTTCTTTTTGATATCTAGCATTTCTTTTTAAATTTTTTTCTTAGAATTTCTATCTTTCTGCTTACAATGTCCATCTGTTCTTACATGCTGTCTACTTTATCCATTAAATCCCTTAGCATATTAATCATAGTTGTTTTAAATTCTGTCTGATAATTATACATCCCTGCCCTATCTGATTGTGTTTCTGCCCCTTACTCTTTCTTCAAACTGTGTTTTTTACATTTTAGTATTCCTTACTTTATAGCTGGACGTGATGTACTAGTTAAAAGGAACTGCTGTGGATTGTCCTTTAGTAATGCGGCAGTAAGGGGTAGGGGATGGGAAAGCATTCGACAGTGCTTTGATTAACTCCGAGTCTTTTAGTAAGCCTGGGCCTCTGGACTGTGAACTTCATGAGGGCTTCTCAGTGCTCACCTCACACTGCTAGGTAGGACCGGATATCTAGAGCGAGTGGATTTGAGTATCTCCCTTCCTCTATGAGGAAAGCTTGAGGGGGCTGGAGTTGGGTATTTTCGTTCCCCTGGGTCAGTTGGGCTTCAAAAAGACTCAGCAGGTTAGGATCTTGTTAAACAACTTTCTTGAGGGCAGGCCTTGTTAAGAGGAACAGAATGCTGTGCCATACTTAAAAACGGTTCCTTTTCCCCTCTCCCCCTGCCAGAGCATGAGGGGATTTTTCTCTGATATTCGCTGTGAGAATCTATTCAAGTTCCTGCAGGTTAAACTTACAAAAGTGTGAGGACCAGCCTATGACTGGGTCCTCCTGGAGTTTTTGACTCTCAGACTTGTCTACACTGAGCCTCCAGCAATTTTTCAATTATGGTTCCGGTTTCCCTTGGCCAGCACTGTTTCCCTGGTTTCTGTGGAGGTTTTTGCTTGTAGCTCTCTGCTCCTATGAGTTGTAATACTCTGTTCTCATCTGTCTCTTCAATTTGGGGGGCAGTAATTTTCCCTGTGACCAAACTTCTCTTATACATCTGAGAAGCATCATTGATTTTTCAGTAATGTCAGCTTTTTATTTGTTGTTGGGATGGAGTGGTGACTTCCAAGCTCCTTACACGCTGGACCAGAAACAAGAAGTTTCCCTCCCTTGCTTTTTATTCCTCTCTCTGCAGAGCTCAAAGATTTGCACTCCGGGTGGGAGAGGCATATTTCAGGCGCTCCTGTTGGAGGGAGATGAGCTGGCCTTGCAACATGGTAGTCTGCCTGGCTCTAAGCAGAGAGAGAAATGCCCAGTAGAGAGCCCTATGGTGAAAACCCTAGACCTATCACACCCTGTGTCTAATTTGAAGTTTTCCTTTCCAGTGGTGATTCTTCCAGTTATGCTCTAGCCTTCTGGAGATTTTTCTAAACCTTACAGCCCACTGTTTTTTCTGCTTTGGAGAATTAAGGAATGTGCCAAGGAGAATTAAGACACACGCTTGGTAAAAGGGCATTGGATATGGCCAACTCTCTGAGCACTGTTCAGCGAGGGGGTGCAATTCCCACCCACCTTAATGTGAACAGCAGACCTCGAACTTGCATAACATGAACTTGCAGCAGCAGTTCTGGAACAAGCCACAGGCTCAGGCAATAGGCAACCAGGACAGGTGTTTGGCATTTGGATGATTGGAAAGTTCCAGAAATACTTTGGATAAGAAATCTGGGGGAAAAACTGGACTTCCAGAGGTCAAATGGGATGAGGCTTCAGACTCAAGCCATTTGGGCATTACAGGGGAGGAAGAGTGGCCCCCAAGGGCTGGAGAAGTTGGGGACATCTAGGTTACACCTGTCCACTCTCCTCACCCACTCCCCTTGCCTTTATTTCTCCTCACCACAGCCATTCTCACACGCCCTATGGGCTGGCGGCCCTCACTCTTGCTCCTACCCCTCAGCTCAGCTCTCCAGGACACTGAGCTTTCCTCGTGAGATCCTGGAAAACGTCTCACTCAGCTTCCCTTTCTCATCCTGAGAATCTCGTCAGCCATAGGCTGTTTTGCTTCTAGTTTGATGTAAAAGTGTGAGCTAAGGGTGTCAAACTAAAAAGAAATAAAATTCAGAGGTGTAGTTTCATTCTGCAGCTTTGTATTCCATTTTATTATGGGCCTCTTACAAAAACCCTATTTTTTAAGCTACATGTAGGACATTCCAGAGTGAAAGCAATGCCAGATTTCCCAATGGAGCTGTTTTGGATGAAGTGATGAGCTGATAAATACTTTCAAGAGCTACTTTCCCAGCTCCAGAACATCATATGGGATTGCAGCAATGTATGGCAGGAGCACCTACTGGTTTCAACAACACGTGGTGCATATTTATTGCATGCCAGCTCTACGCCACTACTGTCACTTCATCCTTGATAGCTGTCTCCCTTACCTCTTATTTATGGTCCATCACTAAGTCTTAATGTTATTACTATTGAATACCTCTTGAGTTTCTTCACTTGAATTAGCTTCACCTTCTCATCCACCACCCTCACCTTGGTTTACTACATAGTAACTTTGTAATGGCTCTGTCCTACTCACAGTTGCCCTCTCTGACCCATCCTTCAGACAGAAACTAGAAAGATCATTTTGAAACACAAGTCTGATCACGGCACCTTCTAAAAGCACTTCAGTGGCTAACCACAGTTCTTAAGACCAATGTCAAAATTCTTAACACAGATAACAGGACCCTGCATGATCTGGCCCCACCCATTTTTCCAGCCTCTTCTCATCTACCATCTCTTTTACTTTGTACATTCTTGTCTGATGTACGTTGTTTCAATTCCTCATTTCCACCACTTTCCCTCCTGCCACATGGCATTTGCACATGCTGCTCCCTCTGTCTGCAAGGCTATTTCTCCCCTCTTCATGAAGAACCTCCTGCTCATCCCTAAGATCTCATTTAAAATTCACATTGGCAGAAAACTTTCCATGTTTCCCTGACAACGTGAGACCCTACTGCTGACCCACGATGCATGCTCATAGTACCATACATCTTCTTTGTAGCATTTCACATGGTGGCAGTTTTTAGATTTTTATTTATTCATATCCAAATAAAACATGAACACACTTTGGATAAACTTAACGCAAACAGAAAGCCATACTTGAAAATTCAGCTTCATGATTTTTCACATGATGAACATGCCTATGTGTGTTCAAGGTGAAGAAACAGATCATTCCCAGGGTCCTAGAAGCCCCCCTTTCCAGTGACTGCGCCTCCCTGCAAGGGTAATGGCCACTATTTTGACTTCTAACACATAAGCGCATTTTGCTTCAAAAAATTCCTACAATTCGCATAAAACATGAGGCTCCCAGGCCCCTTCCCACAATGAGTTTGGCATGTGTTCTCTTATCTCTTTTTTGATGCATGTACATACACATCAATGATGCCTATGTGGGTATGCATAGTTTTGTTTTCTCATTACATCATAATTTTACATTTATTTGTGTGACAATTTCATTTCTATCTCTGCTGCTAAAATGGAATCTCCATAAGGACTAAGCCAATGGCAGGATATGCTCTTCATTTCCTCCCCAGCACCTAGCACAGGGCTGGCACGTAGTGCACACCATGAATCTGGTGAATCCATGAATGACTGTGCCAGGCGCTAAGGCCACAGGAGGAATGAGACAGACAGGTTCAGCGGTCCTTCTCTCTTCCGGTTTATAGAGTGTAACCGATCAGAAATTTGTCTTAAAGCCACCCAGAAGTGATGTTCTAAAACCACAGTCTCTCCGTCCTTCCTCCTAGAGATGGCGCATACCTGCTGACTGACACACCCACCCTGGGCTAACAAAGGGGCCTCTCCTTGACTTCCCCATGCTCTCTCCCAGCCTCCACTGGGCTCAGCTCCCATCCTAGTCCCTCTGCATGTATGCCCTGACTGGAATCTTCCTTCTGCCTTCATCCTACAAAGCTCAACACCCGCCCTAGAATTAGCTAATAAGACAAATGTGGTGGAAGGGCTTCATGCTTGGGAGCCAGAAGACATGGGCTCAAGTCCCAATGCTTTCACTTTCTGTGTGAGCTGGGAAAATTGCTCCACCTGTCCGGGCCTAAATTCCCACAGCTGTCAAAGGAAGGAGCTGGACTGACAAAAACTCTAGGGTCCCTTTTAGCTCGAATATTCTATGATTTTTATGATGGAAGGTACCTACACCTAAAAGTAGACAGCTGATCCCTCTGCAGAAGGCCTGAAGGCCCAGTGATGATTTAATTCCCCCAAAGGAGGCTTAACATTTCTGAAGCCCTGTTTGGTTTCTTCATTACACAGGTCAGTCTCATCCCAACCCTCCACTTCAATAAGACATACTGCAAACAGCAATAGCAGGAGGTAGGCAAACAGTTCTTTAGGAGGGTTGACATGGATGATCAATAATATCCTTGTGAAAATGCCAGCAAGTCTGGGCATTTCCTTTTAAAAACCTCTTTCCTTAGAAAATTGTCTTTTCAAACACCATGACCTGATTTTCAGGGAGGGACTGATTACAAAGCCTGGGGTTTCTTGCCAAGGCAGCGAGTTTTTGACTCCCACTTGATGATTAAAGACTCTGAGAAAAGCAAAACAATAAGAGCCTTACATCTTGATCTGATTGCATCAGGCTGGACTGAGACCCATGGGAACTGAACCCGCTGTCTGGAGAGTAGGCTAGCCAGTCAGCATGTGCTGGAGATCAACAGACCATGGGGACCCCAGATTTCATACCCAGGCTGCTTGGCACCTGGCAACCGAAGGGCCTCCCTGTTCTGAGCCATTCCGGTATGTCTGTGGCTGCTCCAGTTCTCAGGATGAGGAATGACTCCCTGGAAGCGGGTGCAGCTTGTGCTCAACTCTCCTCACTCCCTGACACACCAAGGACCCTCCAGGATTTGGGTACTGAGAACATGGGTCTTTATGAGTTGTAGGCCATTTTGAAGCTCACCTCTAAGTCACTGTCCAATTTTTTTCTAACAGAGGCATTCAAATTAAATATTATTGGCTTCATTTACAAATGAGGAAAGAAAGTCACTTGTCTCATCGCACAGGACTAAGGCAGAACAGAATTAGGTTTCTAAGTTTTTGCCTCTAAGCCTCACAGTGTCTCCTTTATACCAAGGAGAGCTTTCAGGAGCTGCAGCCTCCCCTTCTGCTGGCCCCTGACTATGAGAAAAGTCCAGGGCATCTGCAAAGTCTGTCATTTAGGCTGTGCAGAGTAACTTCCAGCCTCACTCTGCCCCTCAGGGCCCCTTGTCCATCACTGAGCAGGAATGGGGCTGACTGGGTTCCCCTGGAGGGCGCCAAATCACCAGGTTCTTGTGGGCCTCGCCCGAGGCAGGAAACTCATTGCAGAAGCAGTACCTCTGACCCCTCTTCAAAGCAAAGTAAGTGATGGAGTTGGGAAGACTTGGCTTTGGGTGAAGGTGAGCATGAGGCAGAAGCACACCTGGAAGTAGTTTAGAGGGAAGAAGTTCAAGGAAGAAGGAAGAGTGGGTTTTTTTTTTTTTTTTTGGACATTATTTCATTCCAGAGCCTAGCCCCAAGCCTAGTACATAGTAAGGAGTGTGGGATACACCAATAAATCAATGTGTGAATGCATGAACCAACCTCGTGGGGAGAAGTCCCTTGAAAGACACCATTGGCTATCTCTCATCCTCACTGTGGCTCTGTCATCTACTGACATGCTCAGGCATGCTTTATCCTCAAACATACACTCAAAATTAACCCTTCTCCCAACACTGCAATAGCCTTGTGCTACTTCTCTTTACCATCAAACTTTTGGAAAAAAGTAGTTTACAATCACCACCTCCAGTTTCTCATCATCATCTTCTTACTCTTGAATCTCATAAAGTATAACTCACTCTATTAGAATAGGACTGAACCCGATTATTCCTTTATTTCCAGCACCCAGCACGTATTTGAAGACATGGAGTGACCCTGCTTAGAGGAGAGCCCCTGCATTCTTTAAATTTGTTACTCCTACCCCTTATAGGAACTAGACGCCTTGCTTTGCAATCTCCTCTATATGATACCCCTGGGTGCCAAAGTAAGCTCAGGTTACAGCCCTAGGTACAGGATGGGTCTAGAAAGCATATTGTGTTCCATACGAAGCCAGCAATCTCCCAGTCCCATGCTCCCATCTGAACTAATTTGTTTGAACCTGGAATTGGCAGTTGATCCAAGATCAAGGTATGTGCAAGCTAGACAACGGCCTATGAAGTGGCGGGGACTAAAAAGTTCTGCCCATACAGGAACCAGGAGGCATGATTAAAATTTCTCCCTATCATGAATTTGAATTGAAAAATATGGACAGAACCAAAGGAGAGCAGAAGCAGAAGCTGGAAGGTTATGAGAGAGAGTGGGGATCAGAAATAAGCTAACATTTTAAATAAGCTAAGGTTTTGAAGAACGAAAAATGTTAATAAGTGGAAACTTTAATGGGGATAGAGAAAGGTAAGGAAGCATAATGAAAGCAGGAGAAGAATTGAGGAATCATAGTAAGAGAAGTAGAGAATGAGAGAATAGCTGAGTTACATTTATTTCAGAACGCTAGTGAGAAGATTCTGAGCCACTGAGACCTCAGCACAAGTAGACTTGGTCTAGAATGGATTGTTGCCAGTCACAGCTTTAGGGAAATCTGCCACGGAATGCTCTGTCTTCTTGGTTACCGGGGAGATTTGAGTTCCCCTTTGGGCCAATCCTTTCAATGGAAAACCCTTCCAACTGGAACTTCCTGGGGAAGATTCTGTTACTTACAAGCACGCAAACCAAACCTAAGTGGGTTATGCAGAAGTAGATGATGATTTAGCCCCTCCACAGCCCTCTGAATAAAAAATTAATATCCCAGAGTGCCCAAAATGTTGTAATGGGTCCTTCCAACATCTCTCCACAAAATATAGGGCGTCAGATTTCCCCTGTTTTATAGAAACGTGGGAAAGTAACTACCTACATTTAAAAGACCCAATAACAGCAGGTGACATAAGCCCGCAGCCCAATGTTCTCCTCACTAAATTTTGCAAACTTTACTGATCTCAGTGATATTTGCCATTTCTTTGCCCAGTTCTTTCCTTTTCCATCATTTATCTGGGCTCAAGGAGCCCTAATATCACAAGTATTAGGGAAATGTCAGCGAGAAGACTGGAAGATCTACCAGGGACTGATGTTGTAACCAAAGCGTTACTTTGAGCCACTAGGGTACAATGAAGATGATCGTATCTGTCGGTATTGAAACAATGTGCCCCAAGGGAAAAAGCATCTAGTGACTGTTGTTTTTGCATATTCCATGCTCTGTGAACATTAATACCAAACAAAGCAGAGTTTAAGAACCCAGCTGCCCTGCTAGACCACCTCCACCTTGCTTAGACCACCGTATTTGAAAAGCCATACCTGCTTTGCATTCTCGTACTCTCTACAGTTTGTGTTGAAGGTGCTCAACTTGGTGAATCAAATCCAGAGCAATAGTCAATCAATTGCTTCTTCCAGAGAAGTCTATTTTCTGTCCCAAGACTTGGCAAGGCAAAGGTAGTATGACCTTCATAAGAGAGAGATTTGAGACTCCACTCAAGGGAAAACCGTGCTGATTAAAATAAAGTCCAAAAATCTTATTACAAGTGAAAAGGCCTTTAGCTAAATGATTTAGATCCAGGGCTGAAGCACAGGGACTTTCTTTGGCATGTACAGATTCCTTGGCAGCCTCTGCTTGGCTTATCCGGAGGAGGAGATGACCTCCAAAATATAGGAAGAGCAAAATCCAGGAAGAGCAAAATCCCTCTATATCAGACCAAACCCAAAGCAGGTTTTCCAAGAGCAAGAGATTCTTTTCTTCCCACAACCTTGAAACAATGGCTTATATCTGGAGACACGAAGGGGTAGACACAGAGGGCATTATAATAATTTCTATTAACTTCCAACCTCTAAAGGTTACTCTGAATAAGCATATAACTCAAATGAATATAGCATTCTGGCCATGTAATTGGAGTTTCAAGTTTCCTAATTTCATCCTCCAACCAGGTTGCCATGTCTGAAACCCTCTTACATAGAAATTCCAGGGGTCCCACTGCCTTGGAGGTAGTAAAAATATCCATAAAAAAATACATATTCTATCACTTAAAATAGAGTCAAGAGAAACTGTAGAGGTCACTGATTTCAGCCTTCATTTTACTGGTGAGGATTTTAACCCAGAATGTATTTAGTTCACTAACCTGGAGAGGGCACCAAAAGGAAGTTGATCATTTGTCTCGCCTCAGGCCAGTTTCGTTCGCCTGTACGCCGGCACCTTGTAGGTAGTACTGTGCAGTGGTTGAGTGAACAATCTCTGTGTTAGATTGCCAGCGTTTTAAGCTCCTCTTTGCTGCTTAGTGATTATGTAACCCTTGTAAGAGGATGGGAGAATAAAATGAATTAATGTGTACTGAGTGCTTAAAACTGTGTCAGCATAGTCATAGTCAGCGCTCACAGGATTCCCATCCGAGTCCACGTTTTGGCTTTTAGTATTCAATGAATTTCATTATGTTTAGTAAACTCCATAGAATTCTCAAGTCAGAGTGAGGGGTCACATTATCAACAAGTCTGCCATTAGAAAATACTGAGTTCACAATCCCCCCTGGGTGCTGTTTAAGTAGGTACCTGGAGCCACTGGGGTCTAGCTGAGAGTTCACATCAAGGTTTTGGAGCTCGGAGTAGGGCAAACCAGGCTGGAAGCACCTCCCCTTTGAGACTTCTCTTTGGGTTGGCTTCATGGTACACTGATCATTTGTACCTCATCTTTATAGCTCTCAATCTCAGTGGAAAGAAAGATCCTCTTTCCCAAGATTCTGGTAAAATTCCCATAACCTAATCTCGTTGGCCTGGCTCGAGTCCTATGTCCATCTCTGCACCATGCCTCTGTGGCCAGGCTGGTGTCAGAGTGGAAACAAATTACTCAGTTTAACCAGATTGGGTCATGTGCCCACTTTGATATCTGAGAGCATGGGGTTAGCCCCACCCAACCACATGAACAGAAAGAGGATGAGGAAGGACACCCCAAGGAAAATATGGGTGCTGTTATCAAAAGAAAGGGCTATGGGTGTTGGGCAGGCAAAACCAACCATTATCCACTCCATTTGGCTCCCTACTATTGCTCTGGAGGACCTTACATCACTTGACCTCTCTACTCTAGGTCACAGTTTTCTCATCTACAAAATGAGAGATTTGGGCTTGGGTAGGTATGAATCCCCTGAAGCTCTTGTTAAAACACAGATTCTTGAGCCCTAACCCCAGAGATTCTGATTCAATAGGTCTGACGTGGGGCCCCCGAATTTGACTTCATATCAAGCACCCAAGTGATGCTGATGCTGCTGATCTGGGGACCACACTTAAAGTGACACAGAGCCAGATGATGACTCAGTTCCTGGCACACAATAAGGCTGTGAGGAATTGAAACTCTTCATTCGGAGGCTCATAGCTAGGGATTCTGCTTCTGCCCCCACTGTGGGAAAGGCAAGCCTGAATTCTCAACTTAGCTCCTATCACTGGACGAAGTCAGCTCTGTCACTTCAGTAGTCACTCATTCCACATAGGTCACAGGCTACCTTGAGTGGGTGACAGCAGGAAAGACCTCTGCTTCCTTATTCCAGAGCTCCCTGGGAACTTCTGTCTTCCTGATCCATGCTAGTCATTCAAATCTCTGCCAAGGCAGCCCAAGGATAAGTAGCTTCCACAGGGAAGCAGGAGAGTAGTAGAGTATTGTGTAAAGTTAAGGACCCAGGCAGACCTGGACTCCAGTATTCATTCTTCCACTCATTAAAGACTGTGTGACCTTGGGCAGGTTGCTTAATCTCTCTGTTCCTTAGTTATAAATTTGTGTGTGTGTAGGGCTTCATGGGGTTGTTGTAAGGATTAAAATAAGTGAGATTATGCTTAAGTAAAGGATTTAGTACAGTGGCTGGCACATGTAAATTCAATAAATGCTAGCTGTGTAACTCTTTAGGTTCAAGTCCAGGATGCCCCTGCATACTCCATAGCTGAGTTTCACTTAACAGGGTGTACTCAGATCCAACCTCACTTATTAACATCGTCTTAGTTAGAACGTCCTATTCTTCTACTCCTACAGTTGTGTTTTCTCAGGGTATCTAGGTAAAGGTGTCCTGGGGTCAATGTATTTGGAAAATGCTGGGTAAAAGGAAGTTTTCTTGACTGTGGGGCTTCTCAGAGTCTTTGTTATGGTAATTTGCATTGAGAATCTCCAAGAGGGACATTTGGTATTCTGTGGTTCCCAAACCTACTGGAGTACGGACCACCTTGTTTCAAAGAACTGCTATATCAACATTTTCTGACACTCTGCAGAAAGAGGGC
Source organism: Equus quagga (assembly GCF_021613505.1). NCBI lineage: Eukaryota > Metazoa > Chordata > Mammalia > Perissodactyla > Equidae > Equus > Equus quagga. The sequence goes on from NC_060272.1 coordinate 104,957,281, forward strand.
TGGGAACCTCTGCTAAACTCTACCCAAAAGGCTCCATCCTGCAATGCCCTGGAGTGTTCAGAGATGTCCTACAGTGGCTGCGAATCAAGACTCTCAGTGTCAGGGCAAGAGCTGTGTCATGATCAGCTGCGTAGTTCCCATACTTTCCAATACGTTCAGAATTGAGGAGCAAGGTTAAATTTTGACAACAATTTAGAAAATCACTTTTTAACCAGAGGAGGTAAACGTTTCCAAACTGAGGTGCTAATGTTCCAGACTCTGTTGTGATTTGAGCCAAGGGGCAGGAGTTGGGGACGTGGTATGAATGTCACTGCCATCAGTGGGAGGAGAGGGTGGAAGACCAGTTCTGAGAAGGTGGAAGGAAGTTAGTGGGAGCAGGTAATTCTTTGCATAAGGGTAGGGAGGGGGTGTCAGTGCCTCAAATGGGGGTATAGGTAGCAGTTTCCTCTATTTCTGATACCTGTTGTACGTTCTTGCAACATCACCAAGAGGTGTCCATCTCCTTAAACAAAATTATGAGAGTGTTCTAGGTTAACAGCCAACCTTAAGTGCAGTAAAGATTATCCCAGATTTATCTAAGTTATAAAAGTGTGATACTGATGATTAAATCAGAAGAGGAAGTGGCTGCCCTTTTTCGAACAGCTCCTAGAGCAGCTGGGCTCTCTGAAAAGTGAAATGTGGAGGGCACTTGGGCCAGTTTCTCTAATTTGAAGAGCCTTCGGGCTCAGCGTAACTGCCATGTCAGCGCACTTTCCCTGGGGTTGTGTGTGAGTTGCTGAACTTATCTCAAGAACATTAAATAAATTAAATTAAAATAACAGTGACAATACCACCAGGAGCTTCTTGTTCCATGCTACATGGGTCTGTCTCAGTGAATTAACACAGGCTGAACTTTAAGAAGGCCTTGAGAGTTGAAAACAGGCCGCTCGTGGTGAAGTGCTCATCATGAAAAGATAAACATGTCGGTCTCACCGCCGGCAGCAAGGCTGTGACTCTCTTGCCTCTCCCCGTTTCCAAAGGCTCCAACTCGAACCAGCTGGGCTGTGTCATCTCTCCATTAGTGCAGGGTTTGAAAAGCTCCAACATACATGGACTCAAAATTGGGAGACCTGCCACTTATATTTACTGAGATGCATTGCTTACATTTTTGAGAGTGTGGGACACAAAGACGTTGCTTTTTAATTGCAAAAAGTGGAAAGTGTCTCTAAGGCAGTGGCATGCTTCTTGGGAATTCCTGCCAAGGGAGCCTCCTACAGAAAACTCCTTTCACCCCAGAATGGAGGTGACTTGCGTTGTTCTTTATTAAGCTACTCTTTCAGCTGCCCCCTTCCCTGTGTCTGGCTTTCTTTTCTCAGGCTCCCAGATGCACTGTAAATGCTGAGCCCAGACTGGGCTCCCCCCCACAGTACAGTGTGCTGGGAACTGGATTGGCATGGCGGATTGTTCCAAGCAGCTGGAGCATCCTCAGTCCTCTTGGGCCCAGTGTGTTCTGACAGCAGGTTCTGCTTAATGCATTCTCATTGCGTTTCTGGGGGTCACTAAAGAGAAGTCTTAAAAGCCACTGCCATGAGGTTTCTGAGGGAAGAAGAAAGGGGTGAGGGCAGGAGAATGAAGAAATACCAGAATGTTAGAAAGAAAATGTCAGCCTTGCTCCCCTGGATAATAGCAGGATTAGCTTGAGACAAACCAGAGGGAAAGTGGGAAGTGGTCATTTCTGATGATGGCTTAAGACGCTATAGTTCTTAAAGAAGGACAGTGGTATATAAGTTAATAAGACCCTGGGTCTGCTGATCCCCTGCCTCACCAACTGTTCAATACTCATCTTTCAGCATTTCTTTCCACAAGCAACAGGTAATTGGGAGCAGAGATATGGGGACTCAGGGTCCCACCAAGAAGCCTATAGGGCTGCCCTCAAAGGGCTTACATTCTAATAAAGAACTCAGCACTGACCAACATAGTGTCAGTGAACAAAAGAAGAGTCCAGTTGTGACAAAACCGAGATGATGAGGCAGTTCTGTGATGATATATTGTAGCACTGAGAATGAGTCGATGATTCACAAACCAAAAAGAGTTCTAAACTGCAACCCCTCCATTATGTACAGTACTGAGTGTGCCTGAATATTTCTTTTTGTTTTTTAAGATTGGCACCTGAGCTAACAACTGTTACCAATCTTTCTTTTTTCCTGCTTTTTCTCCCCAAATCCCACCAGTACATAGTTGTACATGTTAGTTGTGGGTCCTTCTAGTTGTGGCATGAAGGATGCCTTCTCAGCGTGGCCTGACGAGCGGTGCCACGTCTGTGCCCAGGATCCGAATCAGTGAAACCCTGGGCCACCAAAGCGCAGCACGAGAACTTAACCACTTGGCCACGGGGTGGCCCCTGAATATTTCTTACTTGATTCCCATCTGATGGCTTGCCCACTTCTCTTTTTTGGGGACAAGGATCCACATGTAGTGAAAACTACCAGTAGGACTCATCAGCAGAAAGGCTGTCAGTATGAGCTCACTGAGGGCACTCAGGGTCTTATTCTTCTTTGAACTCCAGAGGTTAAGGTTAGTGATTGGAATATAAGTGACTAACAAATATTTGTAAATGGCATTTAGTCACCACCACTTTTCATTTGTGTTACACTTTTCTATTTTACAAAATAGCTTTATATATTTATTCTTAATGGAAGCCTGGGTGACAGAGCAGATATTTTTCACTTCTTTCGAAGGGAGATGGACCAAGGCACAGAGGGGTTAAATGACTTGCCCAGCGTGACAGGACAAGTGAGATTCAGGGTGTCACGTGAGCCAGCTGCCAAGGTGGGAGAAGGGGACACTTACAGAAATGGAAGAGAATAATGAGACCTCCCAGGCCCTACATTTGTGTTCTTAACTTATATATAAGGCTTTCCATTTGTGTTTATTTGAAGCATCTTAAGAAATATTTCAAGGTTTGGGGTGGAATATCAAGGTGATAGAGCAGGAAGATCCTTCGCTCACCTCCTCCCACGGACACACCAAAACTACAACTACATAGAGAACAACTGTTGCTGAGAATGACCTGAAGACCAGCAGAACAGATTTCCCACAACTACAGATGTAAAGAAAAAGCCATATTGAGACTGACAGGAGGGTAGGGATGTGGTCAAGTCAGGCCTTATACTCCCAGCATGGTGACCCGCAAGGAATATCAGAACCATGAAGCTCCTTCCAGACAAGTGAGGGGCCCAAGCCCCACATCAAACTCCCCAGCCTGGGGGATCTCGTACCAGGAAAATGAGCCCCCATAATGTTTGGCTTTGAAAACCAGTGGAGTTTATGTCCGGGAGAGCTAAATGGCTACAGGAGACTGAAATGCCACTCTTAAAGGGCTCACTCGGCTCCAGGTCCCAGCACAGATGCAGCAGTCTGAAAAGTGCCTGAGTTATATGTGAAAGAGATTCACCATGGATTAATTTTGGGGAGCATGCCAGAGGGGCAGGGATCTGTTGGAATTTTCTCCAGGGAATGGAAGGGTTGGCAGGCACCGTTTTTTAATCTCCTTCTACCTAGCTGATCCGGCCCTGGTGGGTGCCATTTCTGACACTCTCCATCTACCTTGCTAGCACTGCTCGCCCCACCCCAGCATTCCCCTGTGGACCTGCCCCAGTCAACCCCCCTCCAAAGCAGCTTCTTCTCTGTGTCACCTAGTGGGCAGCCTGGCCAGCACCAGAGGCCCTCCAAAGCAGTTCCCACCCCAGGGTCCACCCTGCACACCAGCACACCTGCAGCAATCACAGCCCAGGCACAACAGCGAGGGCACATGCAGCCTACACAGTGGACACATCTGGACCACATGGTTCTGGTGACCAGAGGGGATTGAGCTACTAGGCCCCACAGGACACCTTCTCCATAAGACTACCCTTTCAAGACTGGGAGATATAGCTGATCTACCTAATACATAGATGCAAACACAAAGAGTTAGGCAAAATGAGGAGACAAAGGAATATGTTCCAAATGAAAGAAGAAGACAAAAACCTCAGAAAAAGAACTAAATGAAATGGAGATAAGAAATCTACCAGATAAAGTGTTCAAAGTAATGCTCATTAAGATGCTCATGAAACTTGGGAGAAGAATATATAAGCGCAGTAGAACTTTAACAAGGATATAGAAAAAATAGAGCAAGAACCAATCAAAGCTGAAGAACGCAACAACTGAAATAAAAAGTGCACTAGAGGGAATAAACAGCAGATTAGATGATGAAGAAGAACAGATCAGTGATCTGGAAGACTGGAAATCACCCAATTGGAATTGCTAAAAGAATAAAGAATTAAAAAAACAAGGATATCTTAAGGGACCCCTGGGACAACATCAAGCACATTAACATTCATATTATAGGGGTCCTAGAAGGCAAAGAGAGAGAGAAATGGACAGAAAATCTATTTGAAGAAATAATGACTGAAAATCATTAATCAACATGGCAAAGGAAATAGACATCCAAGTCCAGGAAGCACAGAGAGTCCCAAGTAAGATGAACCCAAAGAAATCCACACCAAGACACATTATAATTAAAATTTTGAAAGTTAAAGATAGAGAGAGAGTCTTAAAAGCAGAAAGAGAAAAACAACCAGTTACATACAAGGGAACCCCCATAAGACTATCAGTTGATTTTTCAGCAGAAACTTTACAGGTCAGAAGGGAGTGGCACAACATATTCAAAGTGCTAAAAGGAAAAAACTTACAACCAAGAATACTCTACCCAGCAAAGTAATCATTCAGAACTGAAGGAGAGACAAAGAGTTTTCTAGACAAGCAAAAACTAAAGGAGTTCATCACCATTAAATCAGCCTTACAAGAAATATTTAAGGGACTTCTTTAAATGGAAAAGAATAGGCCATAACTAAAATAAGGAAATTATGAAAGAAAAAAATCTCACTGGCAATGGCAAACATATAATAAAGGTAATGGTTCAACCACCTATATATAGCTAGTTTGAAGGTTAAAAGACAAAAGTAGTAAAATCATCTATATCTATAATAATTAGTTAAGGGATACACACAAAATAAAAAGATGTAAAATATGACATCAAAAACATAAAAGTGAGAAGGTGGAGTAAAAATGCAGTGTTGTTAGAACATACTTGTACTTAAGGGACCATTAACTTAAAACTGACTGCTGTATTCATAGGTTGTTATATGGGAACCTCATGGTAACCACAAACCAAAACCTATGATACGTGAACAAAAAATAAAAAGGAAGGAATACAAACATAACACTAAAGAAAGTCATCAAAGAAAGAAGAAAAGAACAGAGAAGAACTACAAAAACAATGAGAAAACAATTAACAAAATAGCAATTAGTACATATCTATCAATAATTACTTTAAATGTAAATCAATTAAATGCGCTAATCAAAAGACACAGTGTGGCTGAATGGATAAAAAAACAAGACCCATCTATATGCTCCCTACAAGAGACCCACTTCAGATCTAAAGGCACACACGGACTGAAAGTGAAGGGATGGAAAAAGATATTCCATGTGTTGAAATGAAAAGAAAGCTGGGGTCACAATTCTCATATAAGACAAAATAAACTTAAAACAAATGCTGTAACAGAAGACAAAGAAGGGCTTTATATAATGATAAAGGAGTCAATCCAACAAGAGGATTTAACATTTGTAAATATTTATGCATCTAACATAGGAGCACCTAAATACATAAAGCAAATATTAACAGACATAAAGGGAGAAATTGACGGTAATACAATAATAGTAGGGTGCTTTAATATTTCTCTTACATCAGTGGATAGATCATCCACACAAAAAATCAATAAGGAAACAATGGCGTTAAGTGACACACTAGACTGGGTGGATTTAACAGATGTACACAGAACATTCCATCCAAAAACTGCAGTATGCACATGCTTTTCAAGTGTACAGGGACCATTCTTCAAGATAGATCATATGTTAGGCCACAAAACAAGTCTCGATAAATTTAAGAAGATTGAAATAATATCAAGAATTTTCTGACCACAATAGTATGAAACTAGAAATCAACTACAAGAAGAAAACTGGAAAAGTCACAAATATGTGGAGATTAAACAAAATGCTACTGAACAACTATTGAGTCAATGAAGAAATCAAAAGAAAAGTAAAAAATATCTGGAGACAAATGAAAATGGAAACACAGTGTTCTGGACTCTATGATGCACAGCAAAAGCAGTTGTAAGAGGGAAGTTCATACTGATCTAGGCCTACCAAGAAACAAGAAAAATCTCAATCTAACTTTACACATAAAGTAACTAGAAAAAGAAGAATGAGCAAAGCCCAAAGTCAGTAGAAGGAAGGAAATAATAAAGACTAGAACAGAAATAAACGAACAGAGACTAAAAAACAATAGAACGATCAATGAAATTAAGAACTGATTCTTTGAAAAAATAAACAAAATTGATAAACCTTTAGCCAGACTCATGAAGAAAAAAAGAGAGAGGGTCCAAATAAAATCAGAAATGAAAGAGGAGACATTATAAATGATACCTCAGAAATACAAAGGATCATAAGAGATTACTATGAACAATTATATGCCAACAAATTGGGCAACCTAGAATAAAGGAAAAAATTCCTAGAAACATACAATCTTCCAAAACTGAATCAGGAAGAAATAGAAAATTTGAACAGACTAATTACTAGTAATGAAATTGAATCAGTAATCAAAAAATGCCCAACAAACAAAAGTCTAGGGCAAGACAGTTTCACAGGTGAATTCTACCAAACATTTAAAGAAGAATTAATATTTATCTTCCTCAAACTAGTCCAAAAAATTGAAGAGGAAGGAATGCTTCCAAACTCATTTTACAAGGCCAGCATTACCCTGATATCAAAACCAGACAAAGACCCTACAAAAAAAGAAATTTACAGGCTGATATCTCTGATGAACACAGATGCAAAATCCTCAACAAAATATTAGCAAACAAAATTCAACAATACATTAAAAGGATCATACACATGATCAAGTGAGATTTATTCTAGAGGTGCAAGGATGGTTTAATGTCCACAGGTCCATCAATGTGATTCACTCCATTAACAAAATGAAGGATAAAAATCATATGATCATCTCAATAGATGCAGAAAAAGCATTTGACAAAATTCAACATCCATTTATGATAACAACTCTCAATAAAGTGGGTCTAGAGGGAACATACCTCAACACAATAAAGGCCATGTATGACAAAACCACAACTAACATCATACTCAATGATGAAAAGCTGAAAGCTTTTCCTCTAAGATCAGGAACAGGACAACGATGCCCACTCTCGCCACTTTTAATAAACATAGTATTGGAAGTCCTAGCACAACAATCAGATAAGACAAAGAAATAAAAGGGATTCAAGGTGGAAAGAAAAAAATTAAATTGTCACTATTTACAGATGACATGATACCATACAGAGAAAATCCTAAAGACTCCACCAAAAAATATTAAAAGTAACAAGTGAATTCAATAAAGTTGTTGGATACAAAAATCAACATACAGAAATCTGATACAATTCTATACACTAGTAATGAACACTCAGAAAGAGAAATTAAGAAAAAAATCCCATTTACAATTGCATCAAAAAGAATAAAATACCTAGGAATAAATTTAATCAAAGAGGTGAAAGATCTGTACTCTGAAAAGTATAAGACATTGATGAAAGAAATTGAAGCCAACACAAATAAATGGAAAGATATACCTTTCTCATGGATTGGAAGAAGTAAAATTGTTAAAATGTCCATACTACCCAAAGCAATCTACAGATTCAATGCAATCCCTATCAAAATTCCAAGGGCATTTTTCACAGAAATAGAACAAATAATCCTAAAATTTATATGGAACAACAAAAGACCCCAAATAGCCAAGGAATCTTGAGAAAGAAGAATGAAGCTGTAAGTATCATGCTCTCTGATTTTAAACTATACTATTAATCTATAGTAATCAAAACAGTATGGTATTGGGATAAAAATACACACATAGATCAATGGAATAGAATAGATAGCCCAGAGGGCTGGCCCGGTGGCACAGTGGTCAGTTTGCACGTTCTTTTTCTCGGCAGCCCAGGGTTCGCCGGTTCGGATCCCGGGTGTGGACATGGCACCGCTTGGCAAAAGCCAGGCTGTGGTAGGCATCCCACATAAAGTAGAGGAAGTAGGGCATGGATGTTAGCTCAAGGCCAGTCTCCCTCATCAAAAAGAGGAGGATTGGCAGTAGTTAGCTCAGGGTTAATCTTCCTCAAAAAAAAAAAAAAAAAAAAAGAATAGAGAGCCCAGAAGTAAACCCATGCTTATATGGTCAATTAATCTACAATAAGGAGGCAAAAATATGCAATGGGGAAAGAACAGTCCCTTCATAAAATGGTGTTGGGAAAATTAGACAGCTTCATGCAAAAGAATGAAACTGGACTGCTTTCTTACATCATATACAAAAATAAATTAAAAATGGATTAAAGATTTACATGTAAGACCTGAAGCCATAAAACTCCTGCAATAAAACCTAGGTGGCAAGCTCTTTAACACTGGTGCTAGCAATATTTTTTTGGATTTGTCTCCTCAGGCAAAGGCAACAAAAGCAAAAATAAACACACAAGACTACATCAAACTAAAAAGTTTTTGCACAGTGAAGGAAACCACCCACAAAACAAAAAGGCAACCTACTGAATTGGAGAAGATTTTTTCAATTGATATATCTGATAGGGGGTTAATATCCAAAATATATAAAAAACGCATACAACTCAATATCAAAAAACCAAACAATCCAAGCAAAAAATGGGCAGAGGACCTGCACAGACATTTTCCCAAAGAAGACATACAGATGGCCCTCAGGTACATGAAAAGATGCTCAACACCACTAATCATCAGGGAAATGCAAATCAAAATCAAATGAGATATCACTTCACACCTGTCAGAATGGCTGTTATGAAAAAGATAACAAATGACAAGTGTCATCGAGAACGTGGAGAAAAGGGAACCCTTGTGCACTGTTGGTGGGAATGTAAATTGGTGCAGCCAATGGAAAACAGCATGGAGGTTGCTCAAAAAATTAAAAATAGAACTACCATATGATCCAGCAATTCCACTTCTGGGTATCTATCCAAAGAAAATGAAAATGTTATCTCAAAAAGATATATGCACCCCCATGTTCATTACAGCATTATTTACAATAGCTAAGATATGGAAGCAACCTAAGTGTCCATCAATAGATGCATGGATAAAGAAGATGTGGTATATCTACACAATAGGACACTACTCTTGCCATTTGTGACAACATGGATGGACCTAGAGGATATTATGCCAAGTGAAATACATCAGACAGAGAAAGACAAATACCTTATTATTTCACTTATATGTGGAATCTAATAAACAAAACAAACAAAACAAAACAGAAACAAACCCACAGATACAGAGAACAAATTGGTGGTCACCATGAGGGGGCGGTGGAGGAGGGAGGTTGGCTGAAATAAGTGAAGAGGATTAAGAGGCACAAACTTCCAGTCATAAAATAAATAACTCACGGGGATGAAATGTGCAGCATAGGGAACATAGGCAATAATAATAACTTTGTATAGTGACGATGGTTACTAGCCTTGTCATAGTGATCATTTCACAATGTACATAACTGTCATGTTACTATGTTGCACACCTGAAACTAATATAATATTGTATGTCAACTATACTTCAATAAAGAAAGAAATATTAAGGTTTTTTCAGTTATAAAAGTGAAAATACATAATGATAAAGATTACTGCAGATTATGGATGAATAAAAGCCCTTCTCTGGATTAAAACTCACACTAATTCTTTTATTAAGCTGGCAAGAATAGTAAAGCATTCAGTCACGACCATTAGGCACAAGACTCCATCAGGAAAAAACTAGCAATTTTGTTAATAATGAAAAATAGAAATAATCACTGCGTCTTCAGGAAGCATTTACCATTGAAGCAGTTTCTTTTGCTAGGAGCGTAGACATTTCCACTTCTCCTCAGTACTCATCTAGCAGCAGGGGATCATCAGATCTGAGAGTGTCCTCCTCAATTAACATTTTGCCTTAATTATTTCTGAAAACGATGAACAACGTAACCAAGTGGATCAGTGGCCACAATGCTTAATTTTGCACCTCCACTATTATGCTTACAGTGGCATTTTTTGCTTATTAACACTCCTGAATCTGAAATGGTACCAAGTCATATTTTTGTCACTTTATCAACAATTCTCTAAAAGCTAATTCTTATTCTGTAGATCATGCATTCTCAACAGAGCTGATGTCACTGCCAAGGGGGCAAAAATTGGTTTTTGGAGTATAAGGGGTGACAATATCTTACCCTTTTTTATGCATAAAGCACAGGTATACATACAGTACACAAACACATACACAGTATATCTGTGGTATTAAAATTTCCTGGGACAGAGGAAAATTAAGAAAAAATATATATCTCAAAAAGCTCCTTCTGGAGAGGGAGATAATGAAAAATAAGTTGATAAACACTGCTCAAGATATATAGTTCTCAAACTTGGATGCACACTGTAATCTCCTTGGGACTTATAAAAATGCTGATGCCTGAGTCATTCCCGGAGTTTCTGATGTAATGGGTCCTGAGATTGGTACATGTAAAAGCTCCCCCAATGAGTCTAAAGGACAGCCAAGTGTGAGAACCACTGCTATAGATTGCAGGTGATGTACGTCCTGCCACTTCACCCCTGGTGCTATGGTGGACATGACTAAACCATCATGACATTCTTCCCCACAGAGCGCACGTATGACTTTGGAATTTTTTCCATATATTACTACCTTCAATTGGAGTTGACGCGTGAAATGAAACATGTTTGCCGTCCACGTTCTAGATGGTCCCCCGGGCTAAAACAGAATCCAAAACTGTATTCTAATGTTTTAGCACCCAGAAGTTTCTTGTTGTCATTATGTCTTACATTCCCTTATATCCTTTTATTGATCAAGGAGAAGGAAAGAACAAAAATCGGTGGTTATTGAAGATGGAGAAGGAAGTTTGATGAACATCTAAATATAGTTGTTTAAAGGTATGTTTGGTTGTATCTAGGAAGAGCTGGCTGATGTTCTATTTTCATTATAAAATGGAAGAGGCCAATTGCGTCTTTTGCTTGTGAACAAACATATCTACCAGGTTAAGGAATAATCCCAACAGGTCCCATGGCATCGCCAGAGGAGAGCTGCTCAGTTTTATGCTAGCATCTGTGGTTAACTCGAGCATCATTTAGTGGGCATAAAGGACCAGGAGCAGAGATTAATATCAGGTATTAGTGCAGTCAGACAGACCTTCAAGTGGAAAGTCAAGTGAAATCATTTCAAGGATAAAAGTTTCTGATTAGGTCTTCAAATTAAAAAAGTGTTGTCTGTTGAGATAAATATAGATTAAACAATAAATGCATTCTGTGAGAAAATTTGGACACCAGAAAAATGGCAATATTCCTTGAATTTGATGGTTGAATAGAAACAAAACTTGATATTATTTTCATCACTTAAGGAATCTGAACTAATGTTATACACACATATATGCATGGGTGTGTATGTGTGTGCACGCGTACGTGAAATAGTAATTAGTTTTTGAAAACAAAGCAGCCAATGAAGATTTGGGAAAGTGCCTACCTCCTCAGTCATCAGGGAATTACAATAAAAATAAAACCACCAGATGGGTAAAAGATTAAAAAAGCTGAAAATACCAAGTTCGGAGAGGATGCAGAATAATAGGGTCCTTCATCTAGTGTTGGTGGGAATGCAAAATTGGTTTAATGACTCTGGAAAAAATAGTGTAGCGTTATCTAGTAATGGGGAAGATATATACACCCTCTGCCCCAGCAGTTCCACTTCTGGGAATTTCTGCTAGAGAAATGTGTTCGTCAGTTATCAGGAGACATGAACAAGGATGCTCACAGTAGCACTGTCTGTAGTAATAGCCCCAATGGGAAGAAGGCAAATATTCATCCGGGATGGAATGGATAAGTAATCGTGGTATGTTCTCAAATGTACTACCACATAGCAATAAAACTGATAAACTATTTTTCCACAGAGTAAATGGATGACTCTCACCAACATGATGGTGAGGGAAGACAAAAAGACTCCTTTCATATAAATGTCAAAAACAGACAAAATTAGACAATAATATGTAGGGATGCATATATAGGTGATAAAACTACAAAGCAAAGCAAGGAAATGATTATCAAGAACGTCAGCATAGTGGTTAGGGAAGAACAAGGTGGTTGTCATCATTAAGGAGGGGCACCCAGTGGGAGAGGGGAGGGATTCCAGCCATACGCCTAGGAGCCCATTTCCTGATCCAGGTCGTAATCACATACATGGGTACTTGCCTTATAATTATTTGTAATATGTTTTTATGTACTTTTCTGGATGTTATATTTCACAATAAAAAATAATAATTAGTTTCTAAACTTGCTGTTTTCCATATGACATGTACCAGTGTATTTAAGTTAAACAATAAGAAAACGTTTTTGAAGGGGAAATGAAACACCCCACAGAATGGAGAAGAGCTGAACAACAGGTCTTGCAAGGTACCAGCAATAGCACAGCTCCAGGGATCATGGCCCCGAGGGATCCTTTCTCTGGGGTGTGCTCCTCAGATACCTTGATCAACTTCCTAGGCCCTAGGTCTTCCCGCTGAAGATTCCGGTTCCCAGAAAAGAGAATAGAATTGGCCTGGTCACGTGCCCCAGTGGTCAAGTGACCTGCCCCACCTGAACCATGTGGAGTCAGAGACAGACAGGAGGGAGACTCTGTAGATGAAAACTACCTATGCCCACCAAAGCTGGACACCGTCAAAGCCAACAAATAGAAAACCCCAAGATCCAAGATGTACAGGTAAGGATGATAAGCAAAGACACAACTGATTAGTTTCTTTGACAATAATTGAATTGTTCCTGAAGAATTCATCCCACAAAAGGAAAGTAGTTAATTTGCTTCAACTATTGGCCCCTGGACTCCAGGGTTGGAGAGCATCACACGTGAACACTGTGAACAGTGCGTAGAGATGATTCTTCCTATTGACGGGGCCCTAACTCATCACGTCCCTTCCCTCTGAGAAATGTGTGCAAACTAAAAAATGTCACGCTGATCACCCCTCTGCTTCAGAAAACCAGGCTTCAACCATCTTTTATGCTCAGCTCTGCTGAGCTCCATGGTGGTCAGAATAACTGAAAGAGGGGAAAGTTGGTTAAGAAATGCCACGAATCAGGGCTCCTGTTTGCTGGGACCACCAGGCGGAGGACTCATCTGTCATTTACAGGTTTCCAATTCCTTCAGGGGCTTCGTTTCACAGGGCTTATACATTGGGATACTGGGGAGGGGAGGGACATGGGAAATATCACCATGCCCCTAGGAATCCTGACCGCCTCCTTTACTCATTCTGTATCAAGCAACCAAGATAATTTACAAAAAATACCAACTTACACGTAACGTATCCTTTCTACAGCCCTACCTGAACACCGAAATGGCTCTGAACCAAACTACACAGGTAAACCAGGCGTTTATGAAGCAGAATGAGTTGCCTTGGCTATAGAGACCAGTGGGGATACAATAAAATTCAAATTAAGCATGAATATCTTTATTCATGAGTCTGAATCCCTAAGAGTGAGGGTGTGGGTGCCTGTATTCTTATTTCATTCAGCAGTCACATTAATCACAAAACTCTCAAATACAGATTTGGTCTGCAGTATGTACCTACGCCTCTGGAGTCTAGAGTACTTTATAAACACAAGCTCATTAACATGAACAAAAAAGCATCTTATCACACCATGCCCCAGAGTTACCACGGCATCCACTCTAAAAACCAAGGATCTGCCTTGCTTTGAGCAAAGCCTCCTTTATTGATGGCTTCTGTGGATACAGTTGACATCCGCTCTCCCCCTTCTGATCTCATTATTTCAGATCCATACATCCTGGCTGGCTTGGCCTCCTCTCGGTCCTCCGGCCACATGAATGCGATTGTTTCATTGCTTCCTTTCTTGCAGCCGGGTTTTGTCCGGCCTTGGCTCAGGGTGCGTGTTTAAAGACGAAAACGTAGGCCCCCGACGAGAGTCTAAAACTCCCGGAGCCCTTCATCGGGTGACCTCCTCCTGTCGGGGCCATTTTTCTTGAGGGCTTCTCTTGGGGGCCCTGAACAGGACGCTGAAAGTTGGGCCGAGAGCTTGGCAGACAAGCCCCTTGATTGTTGTTGGAGACTCCAGGTCGCTTCTGGGCGGAGCACGCCTTTCATGAATCCAGGAGGCTGGGACGTGCATTCCGATGAGAGGGGAAACGTGCTGGGGAGAAGGCAGGCCTTGATGTATGCCCCGGTGGACAAAAGCTGCTAGTGTCAGCTTGATTTGCAAGATCAACATTCATGAGTTCGACCGCTTAGAAAAGGGGATTATCTGCAAACCCGGGCCTGAATGGAAGCCATACATAAGTGATTTCACACTACCAAGCAGAAAGAATATTCCCCCTCCTAAATTATTCCGAACAGCATGTTCGGCCCCTCCCAGGTTCCCACCACTGGTGAGCCCTCGGGGGGGGGGGGGGTGCTCTTTTGGTGAATCTCTCCAGCCCGAGCCTGGCGATCAGTTTATGTAAGGGGACAGGAGGCCGAACACCCAGTAGCGGCCGCTTCGCTTCCCAAGATCCACTCCGGGTTTTGCTTGGTGCTGCTCCGGGGGCCCATTCCAGACCCGGTGAGATCCAAGCAAGGTTTTTCCTCTCACCCACCGGCAGCGCTGCTCTGCTGGGGTTCCCGGCCGAACTCGCCACAGATGCACATTTAAAGACGTGCTCCAATGTGCATCCTGCATCAAAGGCGTTGGGAGGGTCTTTCATCGGCTGCCTGAGGAGGGACACGCTCCCAGCCACCCTCATTTGTAGCTGGGTTTACTCTGAAATGTAAATGTACCCCCCGATGCAAAAAGAAAGGGTGGAAGGTGTTTTTTTTTTCCACTCGGTTTCTCATTTTGCCTCGCCTTCATCCATCCTTTGTGTACGCCTGGCTGTGTTAACCCTATGAGGAACCTCATGCTTGTGCTTTCATTTCTCCCCTCTGGTTGGCATCCCGTTTGTAGCCTGACTTACTTCTTCGGGCGTCACGTACCCCTTGCAGTTCCTGGAGGTGGATTTGTTGTAGGACAGATAAAGCTGGGCAGCCACAGATGTCGGATGTCTCCGGAGCCTTGCGGGGAGCGGTGCGAAGGCCAATGCTGGGTAAACGCCCACTGCCGCCTGCGTACCGAGCAACCCACATCTGGTGGTCTTTGTGTCGCGCCTTCTGGAAGCTCCACGGAGCTCGGCGGACCCCCAGCTGCCCAGCCGGGAGCGGCCCTCCTTAAGGGGTTGCCTGGGAGGCTGGAGAGTAGCAGTAAATGGCTGAGAGCCATGCCCCCTGTCAGAAGGGTGCTGGGACGTTTAGTGCTGGTGAATTACCCAGCGGGCGCTGAGCAGGCGGGGTTGGAAAGGACTCCATTTTTAAAAAACGTTTTCCCGGGAGTCCCCCAGTGTTAGGAAAGATTCAAGGCTTTCAAAGAAACAGTACACAGAAGTGTGTTTGGGGGGGCGGGGGAGGGGGGAGGGTAGGGAGTAGAAGTTGAGCGCTAGGACATATTTAGGAGCAAGCTTTGATCCTGGAGGACTGATTTTGTAAGGGAGGGCGGCACGAGGCGACAGGGAAGTCAGGCACCCGTCTGTACTGAGGACAGGTGTCTGCACGCTCAGACCATGGGGTTCAGGCAAGACTGTGAGGCTAGGACCCTGCCCGCAGAGCATGCCTGAGAAAGGTCTACACTGTGAGCCCAGCTCACTATAGACACAGGACTCACTGATTCGCGTGGGCTCTCTATAAAAAGACGTTTGCTGCATGAATGTGAGGCTCTTCACAGAAGCCTCCTAAGTCTCTGGAGCTCAAGGAAATTGTTCTTCCTTGGCAGGAATACAGCCTGGACAGCCGGGAGATCAAGATTCTCTGATCAGGTCTGACCAGGAGCCCTGTGGGAATGCCAACCTCTTTACCTGAGGCTGCTGTGGAGCTTCTGTTGGGCACCGCACACAGACATCTGGGGCTGACCATGTTTCACAGCCCTGTTTGATAAGGTTTCTCAGGAAAACGTTTAGGCTCTCTGTAAATTCGAACATTCATATGCACAAGTTTCCTCATTGCAACATTATTATAATTGTAGATTAGTGGAAACTACCTAAAAGTTCAGAGGAGATTGGTTGTATAAATTATGACAGTGTGGGGACCTGGATTTGGCCACCCCAAGCTATGTCTCTTTGGCATGATGATTATTTGAGGCTACTTTACAGACAGGAAAGCAACTGAAAAGTAGAACTTACCCTTTGTAAGAGACATTTACATTGTAAAGGAACTGTCCATCTGCAAAGATATCTCCCTCTCTACCAGGAAGAAGGGGGGGATGACCTTATCTCTAGAAACTCTTAATCAATGGGGAAGGCAAGAACTTAAATCTGCATTTGTTTATTGTGCTTGTCCGGTAACCTCCTGTAACTGACTCCCTCCCCCTCCAACGTTGGCATTTCCTTAAGGATTAAGCATCTTTCCTTAGGCTAGGAACTGATTGCTGTGCTCACCTGTGACCATCCAGCTCGAGATAATAGACTTGCCTCCTGCTAAGCCCTCCAAGAGGACCCACTACTCATGTAATATTTGGCTGGTAATGCATAGCTTGAATCTAATAATGAGGAAACATCACACCAACCCCAAATGAGAAATATTCTATTTTAAAAAGGGTAACTGTTTTTGTCAGCATCATTAAATGTCAGTGTCATTAAAAAAAAAAGGCTAAGGATATATGTCAACTAAATGTGATGTATGATTCTAGACTGGATCCTTTACTAGAAACATCACTGGGTGTGGTAGGCAGCCTGCAAGATGGTCCCAAATAATCCCATTTCCTAGTATTTGCACCCTTGTGTGACCATCTCTTCTGAATGTTGGCTGGACTGGTTGACTTGCTTCTAAGAAGTAATGGGATGGCAGAAGTAACAGACTGTCACTTAAAGCTTAAGTTACCAAAAAAATGACCGAGGCTTCCATTTTGGGGGCTTGCTCTCTCACGCTCTCATTATAAGTTAGGCCAGCTGTAACGTTGTGAGCTGCCATATGATGAGACCCACATGTCAAAGAACTGAGAAAGGCCTGTTGCCAACAGCCAGTGAGGCACTGAATGCTGTGAACGACCACATGAATGAGCATGAAAGTGGATCCTCCCCCAGTCAAGCCTTCAGATGACACCACAGCCCCAGCCTACACCCTGATTGTGGCCTGGTGAGAGACCCTGAGCCAGAGGACCCAGCTATGCCACATCTAAATACCTAACTCACAGAAAGTATGAGATCATAAGTGTTTGTTGTTTTAAACTACCAAGGTTTGGAGTAATTTATTATGCAGCAACACATAACTAAAACACTATGTCAGTTGATAAAATTGGAATAGGGACAGAAGATTATATAAAGGTGTTATTTGTGGGGAAAGGATAGTCTCTTCAACCACATGCAAAAGAATGAAACTGGACCCCTATCTTACACCATAAACAAAAATCATACACAAAAATCAACTTAAAGACTTTAGTGGAATATCTGAAACCATAAAACTCCTAGAAGAAAACATAGGCAGTAAGCTACTTGACATCGGTCTTAGTGATGATATTTTAGATTTGACACCAAAAACAAAGGCAACAAAAGCTAAAATAAACAAGTGGGATTACATCAAACTAAAGGCTTCTGTACAGCAAAGGAAACCATTCTATAAAATGAAAAGGTAATCTACTGGGAGAAAATATTGCAAATCATATATCTTATAAAGTGTTAATATCTAAAATATATGAAGAATACATACAATTCAACAGCAAAACCCAAACAATCCAGTTAAAAAATGGGCAGAGGATCTGAACAGACTTTTTTCAAAGAAGACATACAGATGGCCAACAGGTACATGAAAAGGTGCTCAACATCACTAATATCAGGAAAATGCAAATCAGAACCACGATGAGCTAACACCTCACACCTGTTAGAATGGCTATTATCAAAAAGACAAGAGGTAACAAGTGTTAGGGAAGATGTGGAGAAAAGGGGACACTTATGCACTGTGGTGGGAATGTCAATTAGTGCAGCCACTATGGGAAACAGTAGGGAATTTCCTCAAAAAATTAAAAATAGAGTTACCATAGAATCCAGCGATTCCACTTCTGGGTATTTATCTGAATGAAACGAAATCACCATCTGGAAAAGATATCTACACCTCCATGATCATTGTGGCATTATTTACAATAGCCAAGACATGAAAACAACCTAAGTGTTCATCAATGGATGAATAATGAAAATGCGCTATACACATGTGTCTCTGTGTATGTGTATATTACATACACATGTAACTCATACACACACACATTCAATGCAATAGAATAGAATAAAAAAGAAGGAAATCCTGCCATTTTCAACAACATGGATGAAACTGTAGGGCATTATGCTAAGTGGGATGTGAGACAGAGAAAGAAATACTGGATCAGCTCACTTCCATGTCGAATCTAAAAAAACTCAAAACTAAACTCACAGAAAAAAAGAGTAGATTCATGGTTGGCAGGTGTGGAGTGGGTGTGAGGGAAATGAGTAAAGGTGGTCAAGATGTACAAACTTCTAGTTATAAGATAAATATGTCCAGGGGATGTAATTTACTACATGGTGAACATAGTTAACAATACTGTATTGTATATTTGAAAGTTGCTAAGAGAGTAGATCTTAAAAGTTCTCACCACAAGAAAAAAAGTTTGTAACTATGTGTGGTTATGGATGTGAACTAGACTATTATGGTCATTTCACAACATATATATATATCAAATCATTATGTCGTACACTAAAACTAATATGATGTTGTATGTCAATTATATCTCCATTAAAATAAAAGGTGGAAAATAGCCCTTCTACTGCTAATTAGTTGATCTTGCATAAGTGACTTTAATTTTCTGATCCTGTTTCCTCTTCTATAAAATGTGGAAAATAAAAATAACATCCTCACAGAACTGTTATGACAAGCAAATGAAAAATACATGGGAAAACACAAATAAACATTTAAGATCCTATACAAATGCTAGTATGATGATGATTGTTGTAGATTGCATATGGCGCCAATTCTTCCACCCTCCCTTCCTCCCAGTTCTTTGCTTTGCCTCTAACTTTGGGGGGTGGGGTGTGGGGGGGGGTGTTGTATTTTGCTACCTCTAGACTCTGGGCGTGGCCGTGTGACTTGCTTTGACCAATAAGAAGTCAGCAGATGTAACAGAGATGCCTGGAAACTACTTGTGCAACTGGGTTTGTCCTTTTGCTTCTCTGCCATAGTTATGAGAAGAAAACGTCCAGGCTAGCAGAGAAGACCCACCCCAGCTGAACTCAGCTTGGATTAGCTGATCCCCAGCCAACTACAGACTAGCATGCTAAATAAAGTTGTACTCCACTGAGATTTTGTGATGGCTACATTATTGCATTAACAACTGCTACAATCATAATTTCCCTGGAAAACATTGAGAAGATAATGGAAAAGTTGCAAAAAGGGTAAACAATGGAAAATTTTGTTTTTCTTCCAAAACTGAATGAAGATGGCTGAAACTTTGTGTTTTCCATTTTTAATTGATTTTTAATACAATGCTTTTTACTATGCATTCCATATAGCAAATTGATTCTCACAGAATGCTTTTGGTGAGTTTTACCAAACTCTTCTATCTATAGTCAACCTATGCTTATAATTTGATCACAATCTGACAAAATTAGACTATAAATAAATGCTTGATTACTATTTGGTTTAGCAAAAAAATGTTATTGATGAAAAGGGTAGTTCTGACCTGAATGTTCATTGTTATTTTCTTTTACATTTAAGGCCAAAATGAAACAACAAAGACATATGTTGGAACTTCACTTGTTCATCAATGACGTGAGTGAATTCTTTGCTCAATCTGATGATAGTTTTCAATACTGGAAGAATGCACCTTCCTTCAATTTCTTGTGCTATTTACTATGTACACTTACAGACATCATACACTTTTAACTGCATTAACGTTTTCTCCATGATTTAAGTCTAGAACATGAACAAAACAGTCAACCAAGTCCCGATTCGTAGCGTTTGCTAATTTCTATGATGTCAACGCTCCCACCAAGGACAATTTCAAGGCACCAACTTGATGTCACTGAACATAAAGTTGGGAAGAGATGTACACCACGATACAGTATGTCCACCATAGAGATACAATAGACATAAATAACTTCAAGAGCACAGATAGGAAAAATGAAAAGAATTATATCAATGTTAAATTTACTGAGTTGATAACTTTACTCTGGGTATGTAAGATAATATCTTTATTCTTAAGAAGTATACACTGCACACTGATATGTTAGGTAAAGGCCATGATGTTTGTAAATATATATATGAGAGAGGGAGGATGCGGAGGGGGGAAGAGAATGTCTAAGCATAAATGATAAAGCAAATGGTGCAAAATGTTAACAATAAGTGTATCTGGGCAAAGGGTTAAAGGATGTGTATGTTCTCTGTCCATTGTACCTATTCTGTATGTTTGAAATCATTTCTAAATAATAAGATTTTTCTTAAAGTATCAGATCACTCTGACATATCTTCAACAAAATATGTATAAATAAATGATTCCATGACTTTAAGTTACCAATGTAAAATGACAGAGAAAATCCCACTTTTTGTTTCTTTCTTACTTCAGGTACATCTTATAGAGCTTTGTTTTGTTTTTCTAATTCCCCATGGCACCATAAGAAAGGCAATGCTCTACATAGAATCTTGTTTCTATGAATCTCCTGTATTTTGTCCATATCTTTTCTTCATTTCTAAGATGACGGTTTTATAATTTCACTCTTAAGAGCAAGAATTCTTAGTAATTTGGGGAGAGTTATTCTTCCCAGGTTTTTCTTTCTTTTTTTTTTAAATCTTTATTAAGATACAATTCACATACCATAAAATCTACCCTTTTAAAGTGGAAAATTCAGTGATTTGGGGTATATTCACTAAGTTGTGCTATCATTATGCTATCTAATTTTAGAACACTTTCATCATTCCCAAAAGAAACCCCATCTGTACCTATTAATCAGTCACTCCCCATTCCTTGCTTCCTCCAGCCCCCAGCAACCACTAATGGGCTTTCTGTCTCTATGGATTTGCCTATTCTGTATATTTTATGTAAATAGAATCCTACAATATGTCACCTTTTGTGTATGTCTTCTTTCATTTAGCATAATGTTTTCAGGATTCATCCATGTTATAGTATTTATCAGTTGTTAATTCCTTTTTATAGTTGAATAATATTCCATTGTGTGGATATAAAACAATTTGTTTATTCATTCATCAGTTGATGGACACTTGAGTTGTTTCCACTTTCTGGCTAGGATAAATAATGCTTTTGTGAACATTTGTATACAAATATTTGTGAACATATGTTTTCAATCCTTTTAGGTGTATACCTAGGAGTGGAATTTCTGGATCACAGGGTAACTCTATGTGCAACATTCTGAGATTCTTTTCAGGTTTTCGTGTGCTTTTAAGCTATGTTATCTTCTCCAGAAGCGCCCTAGCCCGTCTTATAGCATTACTGTCCTATGTACGTTTGTTTGCCTGAACTTCTCTTTATGGCTTTATGATACGCATATTTCCTCATGAATTAAAATGATTTATGAGCAAAAAGCCCACAGGTACAAGTGAAGTCTTTCCTTACCAATGGATGCCCTTGCATGTCACCCTTGTTGTCCCTTCCATTGAATGACTATTAAGACTCAGTGTAAACCATTCTGGCACTTGCCATTTCCTCTAGGATCACATTTTAAATATTTCAAGTGCATACCTTGTCTTTCCCACAAATCCATGTGCTCCTGGAAAGCACAGTCCATGTACTATCTTTCGTTCATGTCTTTGACTATGCTCAGCCGAGGACGTGAGTTAACTAGACCCTAAACGCTAAGCAGGGACTATGTCTTATGCTGCTTTTATGTCCTTCACAGCTCTTAACTGAGTGCTGGGCATATAGAAGGTGTTTATTTAATGCTAAACAAATTGACTTGAAGTTCCTAAGACTTTGCCCTAAAATTATAATTTTGAGTTTCTACGGCAATCAGCTTGTTCATTTCCCCCGGTACCTCAGAAAGATTTCCGTTTCTCTACAAAGATGCTGCCAACACATTCAATACCAGTCTTCTGTGTGTTTGATGGGGAGAAGAGAGAGAAATGAGCAAAGCATTTTTCTTTTTTCTCCTGCTCCATAGCAACTTCTGTGAACCAAATCTGCCTTCTCTTTTTTCAACTTTTCCTCATGGTACCACTTCTCATCAATATTTTCACCACTCTGCTGGGCGATTAAGGAAGAGGAGAACAAAAATATTAAGTAAAGGTGGTATTCTGAAGACCTTGGACTTCAGCTCTGAAACACAACGTCTGGCTGGCTCTCGGAATCCCTTTGCTACCTTTTCCAAACCAAAACATCTTGCATCTTATCTTTAAGTCTAGAAATGTGACAGTGCCAAAACACTTATCTGAATAGTTCTCTGTTCTACAGCATAGTTGGGAAATGTTCTATAGCATAGTTGTTAATGATTATTCTGATTAATCAAGACTTACTACACACACACTGCCTGGATCACCATTTTTCAAACAAGTAGAACACACTAATATACTCAGGCCACAGCTGCCCTGACATAATTTAATCCTCTTTTGATGATTCAGAATGCTTTTTAGGATTTTCTTGACATTTAATTATTCTCCTACATATGTACAAGAATGCCAGGGAATAGAGGGTTGTGGAGAGTGGAATTCTAGATCCTGGAAGGGTTATTGCATTCAAACACGATGCTCATTAAGCACTCCTTGCTCACCGTGAGGTAGCACACAATGACAGGGACCAAGTGAAAACCAGAAAGTAGAAAAGGGATAGCGCTTATAATCACCATCTCTAAAAGTCATACCTTTCTTCTCTCAGAGCGCCCAGTTCTATTATTTCATCTTGCCTTTTTTTTTTTTAAGTGAGTCTATGAACTTTAGTTTGTTCATTGAAACTAAAAGCAATGAAAAAGTATAAGAAAGTTTTCCCTGGGTCTCACAATTTATGCTTACAGAGTTATTCTTCACATTTATCTTTGCTTGGATCCTTCTACTTGGCTCACCCAGTTCTTCTCTTTAGAACTGGGTGACATCTTGTCAAGTTTCAACTGCACGTTCCTCAGTCTAACAAAGGCTGTTATCAGAAAATACTTGTTTTAAGTATTCTTCCCCAGTAGGATGATTATTTAGATAGAAGTTGTCCTCGGTATCCCCGTGAGAAATTTGGAACATAAAGACTCTCAAGAGGTTGAACTTTGTCTTCAGTCAACTATGAACTCACTTTGCTCCTTTTGTACACCCAACTGTTTGCATGTCAGCAATTTTTTCTATCTTTAAAGGGACTATGAGAATGTATCTGTGTGTCATTATTCATTAGAATTCCTAATTCGTTAAAAAAATTTTTTTTAAGAAAGAGTCATCCGCCATTCAAGAGATCATGTAGCCACATTTTCAAACCAATTTGGCTATTGAAGTCATTAGGCAATTGGAATATTCTGACCAACTTTGCAAGCCTATCTGCATGGCTCACTCCCTTGCTTCATTCAGGTCTCTGCTGAAATGTCACCTCCTCTGAGAGCCTCCCCTTGACTGCCCTATCTAAATTACTTATCCTCTCCACACTCTATTCTCTTATCCTGCTTGATTGTTCTTTCTACCACTTGTCACTATCTAATATAATATCATATATGTGTTGATTGTTCTCTTTATCCTCCAGAATGGAAGCTTCCTAAAGGCAAGGAATTGCTTTACTGCTTGTTCTGAAGACCTGGAACCTAGCACATAATAGACGTTCAATAAATATTTGTTGACTGAGTGAATAATTATTTTGGCTTCATTAATGATACAAAGGCAACCTGAATTTCAGAAATCACTAGTTGACATTAGGGGCAGTAGAATTTTTGTCGAACATCCCAATGTTTAGTTTAAAAGCAATGTGCTGGCGAGACTACAACAGAGCTATGGTCACTGTAGGGATCACCACAAGAAAAGAAACAGCAGATGTGCAGAGGAATAGAGCTGGATGCAGCCGAGTGACCGAGGCCCAGCCAAAGGACTGTGGGTGGAAATGAAGTGAGCTGCTTCCACGCCCGGCCCCTAGGACCTCCCACATCATCCTCTACTCTCTCTCCCTCCCCACCCCGGCGACATGGAGAAGACTCCAGAGCCTGGAAAGGGAAGGAGTTGGATCTCTGGATGAATATGTGGAAGGGGGCATGCCACAGGGACACCTGCTCTGGACTTCATGTGGCAGAAAACCAAGTTTCCTCATGGAAAGTGACTAAGATTTAGAAGGGTCTTTGTTTCAGCCGCTAGTCTTACTAACGTGGGGGAAGTAAAGAAAGCAGAGATGCTGAGTGGATCACTGAAGTGGGCCCTTGCACCCTCTCCCTCCCCCACCTCCCCACATGCCGTCCTGTAATGGAGAGAATAACAGACTTTCAGAAATCTTGAAGCAGAGACAATCATCCGATCTTAAGGAGAGACAATGAGAGTAATGAGACTCCAAGGTTGTCCTCCACTCAGCACAGTGCAGGAACAAATGAATGTTGGCAAGGGGTTTCCAGAGAAATGGGCCTGGAACAGCCCTGGAGTGTTTATCATGAGGGCAAAAGTGGTGTGGTTACAGCTGGAGAGTCAGCAGAGCTCATGAGGCTTTGAGGTCAGATCAAGAAGGACCCAGTAGCACCTGCACAGATCAACACACATATCCCCAGTGTCTGACACATCATAGGAGCTCAACAAGTGTTGATTAGATGGGTGGGTGGATGGATGGATGGATGGATGGACAGGTGAGTAAGTTCTGGGTGTGCTCACGCTCTTAGAAGAAAGCATAAGGGGAACTTCACAACACTGGATTTGGCAGTGATCTCTTAGATATGACACCAAAAGCACAGACAACAAAAGAAAAGACAAATAAATTGGACTTCACCAAAACTGAAAGCTTTTGTGCATTAAAGGATACTATCAACAGAGAGAAAAGGCCACCACGAAATGGGAGACAATGTTTGCATATCATATATCTGATAAAGTATGATATCCAGAATATATAAAGGACTCCTATAACTCAACAACAAAACACAAACAACCCAATTCAAAAATGGGCAAAGGATTTGAATAGATATTTCTCCAGAGAAGATATACAAATGGCCTAAAAGCACACGAAGATGCTCAACATCACCAGTCATTAGGGAAATACAAATCAAAACCAAAGTGAGGTACCACCTCACACCCATTAGGATGGCTATTATCAAAACAGAAAATAACAAGTGTTGGGGACAGCCCAGTGGTATAGTGCTTGAGTTTGTGTGCTCCACTTCGGTGACCCAGGTTTCAAAGGTTTGGATCCCAGGTGCAGACCTATGCACCACTCATCAAGCCATGCTGTGGCAGTGTTGCACATACAAAATAGAGGAAGATTGGCACAGATGTTAGCTCAGGGCCAATCTTCCTCACCACAAAAAAGAAAATAACAAGTGTTGGTGGGGGTGTAGAGAAATTGGAACCCTTGTGCATTGTGAATGTAAAACGGTGCACCTGCTATGGAAAACGGCATGGTGGTTCCTCAAGAAATTAAACATAGAATTACCACCTGCTCCAGCAATTCCATTTCTGGGTATACACCCAAAAGAAAGGAAAGCAAGGACTTGAATGGATATTTGTATATCAATGTTCATAGCAGTATTATTCACAATAGCCAAAAGGCAGAAACAACCCAAATGTCCATCGCCAGATGGATAAACAAATTGTGATATATATACCAGACCATACCAAAACATTTTGTTTCTGACACATGCGACAACATGGATGAACCTTGAAGACATTAAGCTAAGTGAAATAAGGCAGACACATAAGGGCAAATATTGCATGATCTCACTTAAATGAGGTACCTAGAGTAGACAAATTCATAGAGAAGAAAAAATGGTGGTTTCCAGGAGCCAGGGGGAGAGGGAATGGAGAATTAGTGTTTAACGGGCACAGAGTTTCAGTTTGGGAAGATGAAAAATTATGGAGATGGATGGTGGTGATGGTTGCACAATAATGTGACTGTACTTAATGCCACTGACCTGTACACTTAAAAATAGTTAAAATGGTAAATTTTATATTATGTATATTTTTCCACAATTTAAAAAATCAAGAACATCTGTTCATCAAAAGACATCTGTGAAAAGGCAAGCAACAGAGTAAGAAAAGGAATTTGCAATACCTATAAGCAACAAAGGATTATAATATTTTCAAAAGGGGTTGGCCCCGTGGCCGAGCGGTTAAGTTCGCGAGCTCCACTTCGGCAGCCCAGAGTTTCGCTGGTTCGGATCCTGGGTGCGGACATGGCACTGCTCATCAGGCCACACTGAAGCGGTGTCCCACATGCCACCACTAGAAGGACCCACAACTAAAATATACAACTATGTATTGGGAGGATTTTGGGAGAAAAAAAGCAGGAAAAAAAAAAGAACATTGGCAACAGTTGTTAGCTCAGGTGCCAATCTTTAATATTTTCCCAAAAAACGCTCTTATAAATCCATAAGAAAAAGACCAACAATCTAATAGAAACACAGGCAAAGGGCATGAATAGGCACTTCGTGCAAGAGAAAATCCAAACAGCCATAAACATGAGAAAATACTCAACCCCATTAGTAATCAGGGAAATGCAGACTGAAAGCCATCACGAGATATCATTTCTCATCCATCAGTTTGGCTAAATGTTTAAATCTGATAACACTAAGTATTGTCAAGATTGGAGCGACGGGAATACTCATACCCCATTAGTAGGGGTGTAAACTGACACCCCACTTGGGAAAATGAGATGGCTTTACTTGGTAAAACTGAAGATACACAAAGGTGACCCAGCAATTCCACATGTAGGTGAGCATGAGGGCAGTGGCTCAAGCCGGAGGCTCACCCAGAGGGCCTGTCACACACAGACTGCAGGCCCCAGACCCAGAGTTTCTTGTCCAGGAGGTCTAGGGTGGGCCTGAGAATTCACATTTCCAACAAGCTCCCAGGTGATGCAGATGCTGCTGGTCTGGGGACCACACTTGAAGAACCAGCAAAGGGTTTCGCCGGTTCGGATCCTGGGCACGGACATGGCACCACTCATCAAGCCCTACTGAGGCGGCGTCCCACATGCCACAACCAGAGGCACCTACAACTAGAATACACAACTATGTATTGCGGGCTTTTGGGGGAAAAAGGAAAAATAAAATCTTTAAAAAAAAAAAAAAGCAATGTGCTGGCTACTGGAAGTAAGAAGAGTATGAGAAACAGGCTGAGCCCTCAAGGCGCTAAAATCCAGTACAGGACCGACAGGTATGCATGATCAGTAACAAAGCCAGGAACCACTTTCTAAGGATCATAAGAGTTATAGGGGAGCCCTACAAGCTCCAAGAATTGAAAGGACGGATTGTTCTTGAGAATTGGGGTGGTCAGGGAAGGCTTCCTGGAGGCTTTTGCATTGCATCTTGAAGGAAGGTGGGTAAGTGAGCTACTGCAAAGTTAGGGGAATGGTCCACACGGGACCAACTCACTTCCAACACCAACTCCAAGTTCACGGGGTTCCTGAAACCACCCTGGGTTTTGATAAGTCACTAGAAAGACCCACAGAACTCACTGAAAGCTCTTATATACTCACAGTTGTGGTTTATTGCAGGGAAAGGATACAGATCAAAATCAGCCAAGGGATGAAATGCTTAGGGCAGAGTCCAGGAAAAGTACCAAATGAAGCTTCTAGTTATCCTCTCCCTGTGGAGAGAGGAAAGTGTTATTTCCCTGGCGCTGAAGTGTGACAATATGCACCATGTATCACCAACCAAGGAACTCACCTGAGCCTTGATGTCCTAAGTCTTTATTGGGGGCTCCATCACGTAGGTATGGTTGACTGTGAATGTAGCTGATGTCAGTTTCCAGCCCCTCAGAAGTTCAAGCTGATACTGTATGACCCAAAGCCCCCAACTAAGTCATGCTGTTGGTGTGGCTCAAAGCCCTCACCCTAAATCACAGTGCTACTATCTGGCTGACCCAAGACCTCCAGGCAAACCAAGACCCTCCTATCAGACATGACACTCCAAGAGCTTAGAGATCACCTCCCATAAGCTGAGGGGAAAGGCCAGGCCTCTCTTTGGGCAAGATTAAATTCTTTACTACACAGATGGGGAGAATTTAGATAAGCCTATGATCAGTACAACAGTGAATCACCCAATAATGGATGATCAACAAGCCTGTGACTACATTGTTCCAGAAAAAGTAGAAATTTGCCAGTTTTGCAGATATTTTTTTTTTCTTTTTTTGTGAGGAAGATTGTCGCTGAGCTAACATCTGTGCCAATCTTCCCCTATTTTATGTGGGATGCTGCCACAGCATGGCTTGACGAGCAGTGCTTGGTCCATGCTTGGGATCCGAACCTGTGAACCTGGGGCCGCCTGAAGCAGAGTGCATGAACTTAACTACCATGCCACTGGGCTGGCCCCAATTTTCAGATAATTTTTATAAATATACCTGCTTTTGAGAAATAGAGGTGGACGTTCAGGGTGAGCTTATGTGGAGATTCAGATCGTTTGGCATTGGAATAATCCAGATTGTTTAAATTTTCTAAATAATTTCTTCAATTCTTTTCATATAATCTGTAAGATTTAGTCAGTATGAATGTCCCATTGATCGAATATTTTCTATAACTGAATGTGAGTTTCTTGGTTTCTCCAATAAATCAAGTACTAAAGCAGCAGTAAATCCTGCGGCTGTGGTCTGTTACTGTGTAATAAACCACTCCAACACGGAATGGCTCAGAACAACCCGCCGTCTTATTTGCTCCTGATGCTGTGGCTCAGCTATTTGGGCTGGGCTGAGGTTGGCAGTTCTGTTGCTGCTTTAGCCTGGGGTCACGCGTGTGGCTGCAGCCCTCTAGGGTGACAGGGCTGGAAGGTGCAAGGTGGCCTCACTCACATGGATGGCGGTTGGCAGTTGGTTAGGGTGCCTCGGTCCTTCTCCATGTGACCTCCCCTCGTGGACTAGCTTAGACTTGTTCGCATGGAGGCAGCATCTACCAGGGTGAGAGCAGAAGCCATAAGCCTCTTGAGACCAAGACAAAAAAGTCTCACCGCTTCCTTTCTGCTGCATTCCACCAGCCAAAGCAACCCTCCAGATTCAAAAGGAGGGGAAGGTCTGCCTCCTGAAAGCAGCAGCTGCAGAGAATTTGTGGCCATTTAAAAAATATCACAACTCCTAGGGGCCAGCTGGTGGCGTCGTGGTTAAGTTCGCGTGCTCCACTCCAGGCCGGCTGGGGGTTCGCAGTCCCTGATCCCGGGTGTAGACCCAGCACCACTCATCAAGCCACACTGTGGTGACGTTCCACATAAAATAGAGGAAGACTGACACAGATATTAGCTCAGCGACAATCTCCCTCAAGCAAACAAAGAGGAAGATTGGCAACAGATGTTAGTTCGGGGCCACTCTTCCTCATAAAAAAAAAAAAATTCACAAATCCTAACCACAATGTTTCTTCCCTTAAATCTCTAATACAGCTTTGTAAATAGATGGTGAGGCCCCGGCTTTCCTAGAAAAAAGAAGAGTTTTATGCTGCGTAAGTAGGAAACAGCATTGGTTTAACTTTTCTAGGTTGCCGTTTAAAAGCATTTTCAAAAGCCTTTGAATGACTAGTCAATGTGTAGTGGTACTTTCCAAGCTGTTAATAATCGGTAGGTTTTTTTTTTTTTTTTTTTTTTTTTTGTATTTTACTCAGGCGGAGTCCTTTTATAGTGGAGAAACTTGCATGTTTTAGATAGTCTCTACAATGCCACCCCCACCTGCCCGCCATGAAGGGACGTGCTTTTAGGACAAGGTTACATAGGGGGCTGCCCTGGAATGCTGAATGCTGTGGGGGAGGCCACTTCCCCTAGAACAGGCTCTGAAAATAATCCTTGCCATGTGGGAGAGGCTTCCCCGAAGCAGCTAGAGCCACTCTATAAAAGAAAATGTTTAATCGATACTGCAGCTGGGCTGTCAGACGAGTTTAATTCCGAAGGATGGAGCATTGATTTGAGGCTGAAACACTCAGGGGGCCCGGAGGCGGACAGGCAACGAGTTAAGCTGGGAGGTGAGCTGTGCTGTGGGCTTTTACCAAAAGCTTTGAGCGCTGCGTTTTCCCGGCACCCTGGGACTTGAATTTCCAGGGACGTAAGAATGAATCACTCAGAGAACAGAACTCAAATTTCAAATAGTGTTAGTTGTTCTCAGTGATCTTTATCAATGCATCCCTGAATCTTAAAATAAAATGCTTTTTTCCCCTGTGGTTATTAAAATTTCATTTCTCCGAAGGACACCTCCCTTTTCCGGCTGCCCTGGGGAATCAGCTGTATTTGTCTCCATAGTCAGCGGTCAGCTGGATTGCTGTGTTTTCTGATTTCTGCTTATTCAGATTTCTCTCTCCTGCTGCCTTCCTGAGCACGGGGCTCAGTTTGGGAGCAATCTCCTCTGGTGCAGGGGAAATGATTAGGAGCCGAGAAGAATCGCCCTGCTCACATCAGCAGTGAAATATTTTCAAGGAATTGACCTTGGAGTTTCTGCCAGTTGGAAACCACGGCAACCACTGCTTGCCCCTGGAAAATGATTTCTCCTTACGGCATCCCTGTCAATCAGCGCGGGCTTCTTCCACCTTCCAAAGCTGCAATCCTCGGGATATGGCAGCCAAAATCCACTGTCCTAAGATGAGGATGATTTGGCGTTCAGAGACCCAGGGAGACATCAGCATTTCATGCTCCAACCCAGAGTCCCTAGGCAAATAATAATAGCTAGTATTTCTATGGCACTTAATATCTACCAGGAACTTTTTAAGGCATTTTACGCATACCATACTAGCTCATTTAATGCTTGCAAAAATCCCATAAGGGAGGTACTATTATCTTTATTTTACATGTGAGGAAACAAGCCACAGAGATCAAGAAACTTGCGTGGGCTCATTGAGGCAGCCTGCTCTGGAATGCAAGTGGGAACCCTGCACTGTTTTGCCCCTCATTAAAAACAGTAACAGCTTTCTGGCTTGAAGGGAGCTTGCAGCCCTTTGCCAGCAAGCTTTCCCCCTTAGCAGATGTCACTGCCTGCCATCTCATTGTCTTGGCTTGTCAAGATGCTTGTATTTGTCTGTGTCTAACCAGGAAAACAGAAAACATTTGAAATATTTATAAAAGAAGGAATTTACTATAAGACACCTGTCACTCAGGTGATGGAGAAGTTGAGAGCCAAATATGGGGTGGCAAGGTAATCCAAACCGGCCACAGCAGGCTGGAGAGCCAGAGGAAAGCTGTTGTGTTCCAGGAGTGCAGTGCCTGAAGTCACCCAACAAAACCTGGAACCACAGAGATTTGGCTGGAGGCAGCTGGAGCCACAGCCACCACCACTAGTCTCTTAAGTCTCTCTCCTTTCCAGTTCATTCTCCATGCCACTGCCCGGCTGATCTTTGTAATCTCAGATCTAATCCTGTCTTGTCCTAGTTTACAAACCTTTGCTGTTTCTCCTGCACGTCCCCCTACCCCCACTCCAAGTGCCCTACATATCCTAGCATGTCTGAACAATATGATGACTTTCAAGGCTACAATAGTTTTTCACTCTTTTTTAAAAAATTTTTTAAAAATTAATTAATATTTTTTGAGGAAGATTAGCCCTAAACTAACATCTGCCACCAATCCTCTTTGTGCTGAGGAAGACTGGCCCTGAGCTAACATCCGTGCCCATCTTCCTCTATATGTGGGACATCTGACACAGCATGGCTTGACAAGCGGTGTGTAGGTCCGCACCCAGTATCCAAACCAGTGAACCCCAGGCTGCCGAAGTGGAGCATGTGAACTTAACCGCTGGGCCACTGGGCTAGCCCCGGTATTTTTCATTCTTTTTGTCTTTGCTCAGTCTGTCCACTCAGCCTTGAATGCTGTGTCAGTCAGGGTCCTGGCTGGGAAGAGACTGCACACTCAAACTGATGTCCAAAGGGATGATGTGCAAGGGGAAGGAGGCACAGGAAGGAGGAGCGCAAGGGAAGAGAAGCTCAAGCGCTAATGCAGTAATGTAGGGTCGGCCACAGTGGAAACATGCCACTCCTCTGCTGTTCTCACCTAGGGGAGAGTGTTTCCTGGGATGCAAAAGGAGAAGGTCTTGCAGAGGCCACCTTGAGAGGAGCAGTGACCTTTGCTTTAATAAGAAACAACTAGCCTGAAGCAACTTCTCAGGAATGAAACCAGAGGAATAAAATACTCTGACCTCGCTCCCCACTTCCTGCTGGGGTTACCCATTGACTGGTCACAACTTACAGCCAAAAGGCACGAAGCCTACCAATATGGCTCATCTAGGTCTGCTGGTCTGGTCACCCTGGCAGAGAGCAGAGGTGAGAAGAGTGGGATCTGGAAGGGCACACAGGAGATACCCAGCACACATGCCCTCTCCTGACACCTCTGCTGCCAACTTCTACTGCCCATTCCTGAAGACAGAGCCCACACGTTACTTGTCATTGGTCCCCTAGCTCTCCCAAGCTGGGACAGCTCCTTGTGGTCTCCCATAGTCGTTTCTGTCCCTGGTGTCTGCGTTGCAAATGGTACGCACCCAGTGCGTGTTAGTCTCTCTAGTACACAGTGAGTCCCTTGAACACATGCACCATCTCTGTTTATAGTTACAATATCTGTACCTGATGCTAGAGTACTTCTTGCACTCAAAAAATCTGTGGTGGAAGAAATAAGTGAATGCACTAAGATAACTCTTGTTCTGCCCAGATGACACTTTCACTTAGCACTGAGACAGCATCTTCTGTCACCAAAAAATGTTGCCTCTTGATATAGCTTTTATGCCTCTAATTTAAAAAAATATATTTTTTAGGAATCAGTTGACTAAAATCTTTTTTTCTTGTAGAAAAACAGCTAGACTTGATTAACCATGAGCATAACCCACCACAACTGATTATTATATTTACAAAAGAAAAGTTCCAATAAAATCTGCAATTTATACCCTTCATCTTCCTAAGGAGATGTCGATGTTTCATTTTAAGACAAGATTTCCTGTCACATCTCTCCTAAGAGTCTTAGTAACTAGGGTATGTAGATGAATTTAATAGGATTCTTTCTCACCAACAATCAAGCATGTAAACAGCTGTGGATTCAGTCCTGGGGCGGTGGTTGGGGGAGGGGGGTCTATCTTGGACTAGCTCACTTAGTTTTCCATTTGATTTAAAATTAAATATCACTAGGCCAGGAAGTTAGGGGCAAGGGAATTTGTGGCCACGTAGTGAACCGAAAATGTTTTCTGAGGAAGAGGATTTGGGTCAAGAAAGAATCTGGATTTGCCTGGTGCCTACACCTCAAATAAAAGCTCTGTTCTCTCCTTTCTCTGGACTGATTAGGACCGATTGCTAATGAGGCAAAATGATGAGTTTAATCCTGACGTGAGGCAGGTGGCTTTGTGTTTATAGATTTGAAATATCTGAGCTAGAAAGGGTTTTGGAGGTCATCTAATCCAATTCCTCCATTTTATAAATTGGAAAAAGAAAAAAATGAGAGTCAGAGAGGTTAAATGACTAGCTCCTCGTCATAATTATGTCTGGGGACTGCTTTTAACCCTGAATCTTCAAGCACCCCATCGCTTTTGGAGAAAAAAAATTTCAAAGCACATTCTCCAATGCTGTGCATCCAATGTTTCGTTGTTCACTTAGAAGGATAGTACATTGCTCTGGGGTAAGATTTGAAGGACCCACATACAATAGGAAGATATGCTAAAGCAACATCCTGGCCATGTCGATTTCCTTTTGACTCTCTGACATCTTGGTTCTTCAATGTGTCTGCTAATAAAGTGGCTCATAGACTTCATACATTGTTTTTTTAATGCTTGGGAGCACAGTTATGAATAATGACAAAGAAACATGTGATGCCATGGCTGTTTTCCCTGAGAATGCATCGGACTGAAAAATGTACTACCATTAGCAAGCGTCTTTCATTTCTAGACTTGCTGACAATCCCCAGGAGCACCTGGGTGTTGATGAATACTAAGATCCACAAAGAATACCCTAATCTTATTTGAGCTATAAGGTGACATGGCTAGCCACTTTATATGTCATTTATTTTATCCATACTCCTTTTCTTAAGATGATTTTAATGAGAGAGAGGAGAGGAGAGAGGAGGATGAGGTGAGAGAGGAGAGGATTTGGACAGTGGATCAGGACGGGTGATGAGAACTGGATATTTAACTGTCCTCATTTTGTCAACTCTGTAATTTGGGGAATTTATTTAAGCCATTTATGTCTCAGTTTCCTCATCTATAAAATGGGACAGGCTGGACTAGGTAAACTTTAAACCCTCTCTTAATGTTAATATTCTTTATTCTTCTTTGAGAAAAGTGGAGTAGCAGCAATAAGCCGATGATCTATAGCAGAAAAACAAACTTGAGTCTACTCCCCATTTTAATGGCGTGAACTGCAGCTCTTCTGCAATCCTTGTCTATTTCTTTCAACCGAACACTGTACACATATATTTACATAGTTTTGTTCTTTTGTTATATTGGTATTCTAGGTTCACACTAGAGTGATGACAGCCAACAATGGAGGTTTGTCAGATGATAGAAGAAAACTGGGGGCGACCTAAAGAATTAGACCTTTCTCTGTAGACTCCAATGTCCTCAAAACCCCCCTTCAAAAAATAAATCTCAAGCACCATATTTTGGACTGCCTTGCCTTGTACATCATCTTGCTCACCACGTAGTTTTTAGCAATTGAAATTAGTTGGTCTTTTCTGTGAAATACCTACATTTCCATGTCTGTTATCTTGGCAGACTTGAAGTACTCCTGGCAAGTAGAACTAGTTATCTTTTCCCCCATAACTATTTGTATCCACTCATAATCATGGAGACTTCTGGTCTTTGGGTAAAAGAGCATGTACGCTGTTAAGTGGTTGAGATTTGTGAATTGTTACTATAGCAAATGCTAGATATTATACCAACTATAACAGCTAGAAGCTGGGCATGCGAATGGAAGACCCTCTTCTTCTCTTTGCAATATAAACTTTGTCTCAGGTTGCCATCAATACCCATGTTCCACCAATTCTGCCTCTCCAGAGTCCCCATTTCCACTCCACCATGTTGTGTTAGGTACCCGGTACAATAACCTCTAACTTTTTTCCCTGCCTCCAATCTTCACCCCCGCCACCAAGTCATCCTTTATCCCGCCACTGGAATTATCCTTGTAAAACATTACCTAGAGTGTAAAATACAAACTTATTAGGCATTAAATTCATCTAGGAAGAGCTCAGGAACCGGGCCATCAAGTATGTTGAATAGGCTGGTGCCCCTAGCCTCCCAGCACAGGCATCACCACTGTCGCTGTGTGTACCTGCTGACAGCCCAGCCCTCTCGATGAAGTGACTTCTCTTCATCGGCCACTGCAAATAGCAACTTCCTTGAAATCAGAAATAGAAAGTTCAAATTCCACTTAAGTCCATCGAGACAACTTTATATTCTAACTTAATTAAAGTACTTAAAAAATAGTCTCAATTCCCTGTCTTTTCTTTCTGAAAATACTCTTTCTGAGTATTTGTCGATCTTAAGCAAACTATATTTGCACATGGTATTTACACTTTTTTAAAAAGGTGTTTTTCAATAGTAATTTTTGGTTTTTAATCTGATGATCAAGGGTTTTTATGCATTTGAGTAAGGTCAGTCAGTATGCAGATAGAGAGGACAATCGATAGGTTATTTTTAAAAATAGATTTATATGTGTATTTATGTATATACATATGTATGTGTACATATAATATATATTAAATATATATAAATAGGCATTAAATATATATAAGTATATATATTCTTTAGTTATTGTTCAAAATGAGCGTTAAGTTTTATGCCTTCTTTTCCACCTAATAGGGTCCGGCATGCTGGGTACAGAGAGGGTCCTGCTCCTCTATGTGTAACCTTCTGTCCCACCACAGCGCTCGTCCCACACAGGACAGTATTTACCTAGTGTATGTTTAATACATAACTAAAATAACTCACTGTGGTTCTTCTCACACTGCACGTGTGTGTGGCCTGCCTCTGTTTAGTGCCCTGGCTGGCATTTATGGGCCATGTCAGTGTTTGTGGCTCTGCTTTTCTGTCCTCTAGAGCTTCTGATGCTTTTGCTCAAAATGGCTGAAGGCCAGCTAACCCAGTCCACTATTGTCCCTCTTCAGCTGTCTGCAGCCACAGCCACTTGTCATGTTGCTTCGTGTTCTACTTCAGTGCATCTTTGGACTAGCCATTTGCCCCCTTTGACTTGGCAGTAACTGGCTGTATTTTATCAATTAAATGTAGCAGGGCTTTACACAGCACTGCAGTCCCTCTGAGTCACCCTGCATGAAAGAAAGGGATGAATCAGGGATGACAACAGTGTGAGGCAGTAGCTGACTGGCACAGAGCAAAGGGACCATGCCGTATTTAGGGAGGGCTCTCTGTCTGGAGACTTGGCCCCTTGGGGACAGGCAGTTGCTTGTTTTGGAGTTACTGACAGTTATTTTTGTTGAATTAGAGGTGTTCTATTCAGTCCCTGATGACATGAAATCAATGAATCTCAAGATTTGGGGCAGGCTCTGGGGCTTGCCACTTCAGAGGGAAATGCTGATTAAGGATTCATGTGATCTTGGGAACACCACGTCGAACAATGGCCTTGACCCAGTGCCAATATGTGGCTGGGTTAACCCAGCAGCATTTTTTTTTTTTCTGGGATCCACTGAGAGCTGGGGCTCTTTGATTCCTAACCTTTGAACAGGGTCGGGGGAAAAAGACTTTCTGGAAAGCCTTGATTCACGCTGTGGTGGTGGTAGTAAGCTCAGGATCAAATGGCCACTTCATCTTCAAAGACTCCTGAGGCCTCACAGCACTGAAGGGGACAGGGGTAAGAAGTGTTATTTTAATAGTCATTTGATCAAGGGCTCAAGGAACTTTTTCTAAGTCTTGTGCAAGTGGATAGTGGACCTCTCTTCTCTGTGTAGACCCTCAAAACGGTCCCGTTGGAGAAACTTCAGCCCAGGTTATCAAGAATTGTCCTAACCCTCAATGGAGTAGTTCCCGATCAGATGTGGCCGTCCTTGTGGAGACCCTGGGTAGCATGTGTTCAAAGATCTGTCATCCTCACCAAAGATGTGTGTCCTCATTTCTTCCTTCCTGGTGCTCTTGAGAGGATGCAAGATCCGCTAGAAATCCATGCTTTTCTCTCTGACTTTTGAGCAGCTGCAAGTGAACCACGGAAGTCTCGGACATGGTCCGGGACACCCTCTCATTCTGAGGAGGTATGGTAGGGCCTTCACCGGAAGACAGTTTCATTGCCACAACATTCCTCGGATAAGTTGCCCACATTCTTAACAGAAGTCTCCCAGTGCTTTTGTAATTCTTGATATTATGCCAGGGAGAAAACATCAGATAGATGCTTATGACTTTTAATATCTCTCTTTGATCACCCTGCTCATCTGGCTCAGCTCAGGACTGTCTGTGTTTGTCAAAAACCAAGAAATAGTAAAGTCTGGAGTGGGTAATGCACCAGGAGACTCTATGCAGAATTTGAAACAGATTTGGAGAATATTCTTTCCCCTTCTTTTTCTAATTTCATTATTTTGGGATAGTAACTTTACTTCTTTGGCTTTTATTCAGTTTTCTTACCTGAAAAATAAATGGGTTAGGCTAAAAGGTCCCTAAGTGTCCTTGCAGTTCGAAACAATCTCAGCATTTTCCCCTTGCATTACTCATTCGTTGTCACAGTTTGCAATATTTGCAGTGTTCTTAAGGCAAATAAAAATTGAGATTGTTCTCAGGACTCTTCCATTTAAAAAGCATATTTGAATATATTATTTGATTTGATCTTCCCCCAAAATCATGTAAAGGACGCTGGGTTGGGATTACTATCTTTCCTGCTTACAGATGGAGAAACTGAGGCTCAGAGAGGTTCAGGACTGGTCAGTGATCTGCCTTTGTGAAGTCGACTAAGGACTGAAATCAAGCGATGTAACTGCAATACCCAAGCTCTTTCATCTCTGCCCAGCAACCTACTGGATTGTTCTACACATTAGCCAAAAGTTGATGATGAAGGGTCACAGAAATTCAAGGGGCTGCTAAAAGATTGCATATCACAAAGTCACTGTACCGTCTGTAAATCCATCTCGTATTGCGTATTCCATGCCAGCTCTTTTTGGTGTTGTTAGAAGAGGGGAGGAAGGTGGTGAGAAAGCTAAAGCTCTCTTCGTATTCACTCCCCCTTAGCAACTCCTTGCAGCCTCTAGGGCTTTCCCTTTAAAAACAAAATCAGCGACAAGGCAGGAGTGGTTTGTCATGGTGAGAGCTTTGGAAGAATTGCTTGGAAAATGAACTTTGACAGCTCCGCAGACACACTCCTGGAACAGGCTGCTGCACTGTTCTCCTCTGTCTACCTTGCATTCTTCCAGAACAAAGGCTCAACAGTTGGAGGAAAAGGGGACTTGAGCCAATATAAATAACTGTGCCCTAAACCCAGGCTTCAGAGGTTACTCGAGGTTTCTCAACGCTCTGCCACTTAGAGATGGGTTTCTAGGGAAGAGGGCAGGAAAGTGGTTACTCCAGGGTTCAGATTAGAGTTGGGCCCCAGGTGAGTGAGCAAGCTGAGAATTGCCCCGGGGTGAGGCTCGGGTAATGGGGTGTAAGGTTTTGCGCTCAGGTGCACTTGTTGAGTGGAAAATAGTCTAAAATGTCACCAGTCTTGAAGTGGGCTGACTGCAAAGCTAGAGTCTGAAGTCAGCCTGGAAAGGGTACTGGTCTGTGCAAAAGATCTGGGTGCTGGGCACAGATCTGATAGTAAATTGATTTCTCTGGTCTTTCCTTTTCTCCTTCATCTGTGAAACGAGGGTTTTCAAGTAGCATCCAACCAACACCTATATGGCACTAGCTGTGTGCCCTCCACTGTGCTAGGCATTGATGGTATAGAGATGGACAAGATGAAATTAATGCCTTTGTTAAGGAATTAATTTGTCTTTTTTTATCATTGTCATGCACTTTGATCTTACGTGTTTTAAATCCCACTGTCATTTTACTGTTTTATACAGTCTATATTAATCATAAATTACCCACATTTTTTTCTTTCTACTGTTTTTTATTCCAGCCTGTATTTCTGTAATTCCTTTTGAGCTCATCTTTCTTCTTCCTGAAGAAACCTCGCTTCCTCCTTCCCCCCCCCCCCCCCCCTTTTCCTCCCTTTTGTAAGTACAGTTCTGCAAGGGGTGAAGAGTATTTTTCTTTCATTTTGAAGGCTATTTTCCCTGGTCATAGATTCAAGAGTAGCAGGATTTCTCTTTTCGAACGTTAAAGGTGTCATTCTTTTGTCTTTTAGCTTCTATTGCTTCTTTGGGGAAGTCTTCCCCCTAATTTTTTCCCCTGTGAAGGTAAGTGTCTTTTGATCTGACAGCTTTTAAGATTTCCCTCTGCCCTTAGTGTTCTCTGGTCTTATTATGATCTTTTTAGGTGTAGTTTGCTTTGTATTTGGCTTGTCTGTATTAGTTTATAGGACTTCCTGAATCTGCGGCTTGATATCTCTCGAAAGTTTTGGAAAATCAGCTGAACTTTCTCTTCAAATATTGCTTCTTTCCCATTCTCTCACCTCCCTCTGGGACTCCAGTGACCGGTATGTTAGACTTTCCCTGTGTTTTGTCTCATGCTATTTTCAGATTCTGTATTCTTTTTTCTGTGATTTAGCTTTGATATTTTCTGCTGACAACTTTTAGTTCACACACCTTCCGCTGTATCAACAATCTATTGAATCCTCTTATTGATATCTTAATATCAGTTATAGACTTCTCATTTGATCATTTCTTAAATAGATTCCAGTTCTTGGTAAAATTCTCTATTTTGTTGTCTATTTTCCAGAAGATAGTCAAGCCAATGTTTGATAATTCCACTATCTGATTCACCTATGGATCAGCTTCTCTTTTCTGTTTTCACCTTTGTCCTTTTTTTTTGTATTCTAGCAAATTTTGATTGCTTGCTAGACACATCGTGTATGAAAAATTGGAGGGGCTCTACATGACATTATCTTCTTCCAGAGAGAAGTCACTCTCCCTCTGCAGATAGCTATATTAGGGCAGTTCCTCTCAATCCACTTAGGGACTAAGTCAGCTTCAGTCTACCTCTGATTTTTCCCTGCTCCTAAGGTGTGCTCCTTTAGGGTTCTCAGATGGCATCCTGGCGTATTTATTTATTTTGAGAGGAAGATTCGCCCTGAGCTAACCTCTGCTGCCAATCCTCCTCTTTTTTTGCTTGAGGAAGATTGTCCCTCAGTTAACATCTGTGCCAATCTTCCTCTACTTTGTATGTGGGATGTGTCCACAGCATGGCTGATGAGTGCAGTGGGTCTGCACCCAGGATCCAAACCCATGAACATGGGCTGCCCAAGCGGGGAATATAGAACTTTAACTACTCGGCCACTGGGCCAGCCCCCAAGATCTGGGGGTGTTTAATATGGCCTATCCTGAATGCTAATTTTTGTCTCCCTGGGATTAAGAGACTGTTAAAAACTCCACTCTGATTTTTAGATGATATTAACTTGGCTTTAAGCCTTCAATCAGCTATCTTGAGGGGAAAAGCCTCCCAGTGTTGGGCTCACTTCTCTGCATTTCCCTCCTTTCAGAGCTCTGGATGACACAAGTCCTGGGTGCCCCAAGCTCAATTTTTTTCTCCCTAGTTCCAGAAGATTGCCAAAAGCTCAGCTAGCCTCTCTACCTCTTAGATGTCACCCTTTGCCTGGCTTCTCAGCCTCTCCAACCAGGTCAAAAAACTGGCATATACCCTGAAGAGAGATGCACAGTGTACAATGTTGGGGTCACATCATTGAGCTCTCCTTCTTCTTAAGATCTTGGCCCCTCAAATCCTGATTTTCTTAGTTGCTCTCTGATTCCTTGAAACAGATGAATTTTTAAAATACAACCTTTCTGGAATCATTGGTCTGCTACAAGATACTTCTTAGTAAGAAAATGAATGAAAAGTAAAGCAGCATCTAGAAGCTTCCAACATAGAGTATTAGGGGTGAGTGTGTGTGTGAGAAAAATGAGTATTTCAGTATATTTTTCTGGAAAAGGCAAACTTTAAGCTGGATTTTAAGGAAAAGGAGATAATTATGCAAAAGTCGTAGAAATCATAAGGGAAGTATGGATGCATATAAATAAATCTTTTTCATTCATTCATTTCTTCCAATAAATATTTATCGCAATCTTGCTGTATGTCTCCCACTGGAATAGGTGCTACTGATGAAACAATAAATCTCTTGGAGTTTATGGGATATGGAGCATAGAGATAAGCAGGAATTACAATATATTATCATTAAGTTCATAAGACAAGGATCTGTGTGGTTGAAGCGATGGCTCTAGCTAGAGAACAAAACAAAAAATGAGCAATAAGGTGGATAAAGTGTTAGAGAGAGGGAGAGCAAACAATGAGATAAGATGGAGGAAATGTGCTAGAAGGCTGTGCTAGGGGAGGGGTTTGGCTTGGCCCGGCCCGGGGAGCAGTCAAGTTTCACTCCATGTTGAACTGGGGAGAGTCATGGTGTAAGGGAGACTGTGGCAGCAATGGAATATTCAGATGGATTGGAAACCAAACTAGAAAACCATAAGGATGGAGACCTTTGGATTATCAGAGTACAGCAAAGGCACATTAGAACTTCCCCCAAGTAGATTTATATGAGTCTAATACTTTGGACCATATTCAATTTTCAAACGATGCTAAAAGATCCAGAAGCAATGAGGCCTCTGCTCCCACTTAGCTGTCAACTGTGACCTCCTGGGTCCTTTCCTCCTCCACTCTCTTTTCTGTTCCTTTCTCTTTTCTGTCTGTCCTCACTCCTTCTTCCCTCTTTCTTCCTATCCTCCTTCATTTTCACTTTTTTTCTGGCTTTCATTAGAAGCATCATCATTTGAGTAGTTTCAAATCCTCTAAGAAAACTAATTCTGGGAAACCTCATGTCATGCCTGTATCTTTACAAACCAGCATAGATGTGTTAGTTGCAGCCCTCAGGAGTTTTCTGCCTTTTGCACTCCATTGTGTGCTTGGCTAAAAGAACAGTGCTTTTTGTGCTGCATGTTGGCCCTGGTTTCCTTATTTTGCGTCCCTAAAGAGACACAGACAATGGGAGAACCAAGGCCACACTGATCTCCTGCAAGGACTGACTGGAGCTGGGTTTTGAGAACACATCCTCCTGAATCTGTGTCAGCAGCTCAGTCAGCTCTGCTGGAGAAAACACGCCAGGGTCATTCTCCATGCATTAACCTCAGTGGCTCCCTCTCTCCATCTCTCATCAGCTATTTCTTTACCGTTGAAAGCACACACAGTTCAGATAATTAAACACTTGCGAGGCATTTTACATTTTCATGAATCAATCAGCAGGGAATTATGTTTGAATACGCTCATGCCATATACGCCGCATTTCTTTCCTGTACCTTGAAGACAGGCAGGGGTGCATCTGTGATGAAGCAAATGAGGTTACAGCTGGCCTGGGACTGGCAGGAGCCCTTCCCATGGCCCCAGGGGGAACCCTGGCAATTTTGTATTCATATTTTATAGATTTTGTCTTAATGATAGTCTCTGCCATCTCCAACATCCAATTTTATAAGCTTGAGATCCCACCATAACTGAATCTTACCTCCTGGAGAAACTAAACTATTCTTATCTGGAGATTTATAAAATGAGAAGTAGTACCACCCTCACCAGGAAGACTCTCTCTGATACCAGGCTAATTTCATGGCTATCTGCATCCTATTTGTCTTGCCTTCATCTCAGATGTAGAACTCTGGGTTTCTAGGCAGTGTGTTGCTCATATGTATGTTAGTTTACTTTTTATCAAAATCTGTTTCTTGAGTGTGGTGGCCATAAGAATGTGTCTTGCAGAATTCCAACTACAGGGAGCTTGATTGTTCAAGGGGCCAGCAGCCGAGCTCTGACACCCATCGCCGTCTTTAGACCAAGGCCATGCTTCCCATGGGCTGCTCCCAGCCAGTAACCGAGTGCAGCAGGAATACTTGGCCAGAGCTGGTCCTGGGAGACGCAGGACTCCTCTGAAGGCTCAAGGACTCCTGACGGTATTGCTGAACCTTCCTTAGATTTGATGGCAGCTGAGGAAGCTTCTACCAAACTTTTCTTCCCTTTCTCCTTCACTTGGGGTAAGACTTCCATAATGGTCTGATGACTTTCCCGGCTTTCCCTGGTTTCTCCCCATTTTCTGTCACAGAGGCATTTCCCTTAATAAAATCCTTATACATTGAAGCTTGTTTTAGTGTCTGCTTCAGAGGATGCAAACTCACCGAACTAATAGGAAAAAACAGGACTGGATATTGGAACCATTAATCAAAGTCCCCCTGCTGTGAGTAAATTAAATTTCGAAAATAAAAATACTCATTGTCATTCACCTCCCTGTCTTTCACTTTTGCTCATGCTTTAAATTTTCTTTCTTCTCCTCTACCTAAATCCTGTTTATTACTCAAAGCCCATCTCCATTCCAGCTCTTCCATGAAACCTTCTTGGTTCTCCCTCTTCTGAATTCTTATGGTCCTGGTTCTGTGAACTTATACATCATTGTAATTCCCAGTCAACTGGTGGTGATCAACCAGTCAGTCTTCAAGCCCCAAAAGGCCAGCTCAAGCTAACTGCCTTTACATGCCCTTCTCCTGCAAAGCTTGTAGACCAATGTTTCCTAGATTACGTTTCAGTGACAGCAAGAGATAATGTGTGTTTTAGGAGAGAAGGGTTCTGTGGTCAAATAAATTTTGGGGAAATACCTACTATGTACTATAGCTCTTTCTCAGATATTTAAATGCATACTGGTACACTGAAGGTTTAGAGACAATGTATGGGCCTGGCTTTGATTAACTCTGTATTCCCCACACCTATTTGACTATGGATATATTTTCCTGTAAAATTTCTTTTAACAGCCACAAGATTTATTTTCTGTTTTGCACCACAAGTTGAGA
This sequence comes from Equus quagga, assembly GCF_021613505.1. Taxonomy (NCBI): domain Eukaryota; kingdom Metazoa; phylum Chordata; class Mammalia; order Perissodactyla; family Equidae; genus Equus; species Equus quagga. The sequence continues at coordinate 105,001,357 of NC_060272.1, forward strand.
AATATGGTTGAAGCTCTCTCGTTCAGGGATGCCTTTGCGTCAAGCCTCTCTCTGAACACAGTAAATGGAGATAGGGAGGGAGCAAACCACCTGGTAGCCTTGGCAGGCTGGGGGGTGGCCTCTGGACCTCAGCCATGAGATCAAAAGGAAAGAGGGTCAGAAATAGAATAAAGCAGAGTGTGCAAGGCTGATGTGAGCTTGTTCCTACTGGCTGATGTTGAAAGGGGATGGCAACAGATTCTTTTTCCTTCTGCACAGGAAGCACACAGTCATCGCTTGTAGGAAATACCCTTCAAAGAAAAACTAAGAGCTTCCGCTATGCTGCCTTGCTTTGCAACCTCTCTCAGTATTCATAGAGTTTGCTTTCCAGCTCGATTATACAGCACGATCAGGGAAAACGTCTTGCCATTCTTTCATTTGCCTCAGCATTTAGCCTTCTCTCATTCCTTCACTCAGTTATTAATCCAATAAATATTTATAATGCCCCTACCATGTGCCGGGCACTGTTCTTAGTGCTGGGGACGCAGCAGTGAACAAAACCCAACAAGGTTCCTGTCCTCATGGAAATTACACTCTAACTGGGTAAACAGACAATAAAACCAAAACAAACTGAAATAGAACAGTATTCATAGCAAGTGCTATGAAGAAAATTAAGCAAGATCAAGGATTAGAGAGTGTCTAGGCAGAGTGGATACCTAATAAATATTGATTGATTGATGAGGTATGGACTTTTGATAACTTCAGTGGCTCTCTGGTGCCTTCAAAAAGGATGTCACAAGAGGAAAGTGCTACCTGGGGTTACACAACTGTGATCATTTCCTGAACTGTGAGAAAACTTCCGAGTGGACAATACTTTGATGTCATATATAACTTTGTTCCCGCTTTTCCTCAGCAAGCAAAGATTCAAATGTTGCATCTGCAGCTGTCAGAGCCACACATGTAGCACAATTCCTCTTGGTGTGAGCATCTTGAAAACGCGCTACCTTTCCAACATCCTCCCGCCCATTACCCCTTGTAATTACCGCAATGATTTCAGATTAAGATGTTCAAGTCCAAAATGTTTGTGAAAAAAATTGGCAAGCTGTCACCTCTGAATACCCAGCTGAATTGCCGAATGAATAATAAGACAAAAACGCTTACTGAAAGAAGAATAAATAAAAGCTCATTGTTGTGCAATAAATCCTTTTCTGTAAAGCACCTCCGGGGAAACTGGCTCTGGGTTTATCACATTTCCCTCTGAGTATTCAGGCCATTTTATTTAACTCTTTTCCACAATTTATTCTTTCACAGAAGCTGGGGAAGGGTCCTACCCTATTGTTCCTCATGAAATATTAATGTTTCAGGAGTGTGGGGAGAGATGCCAGCTACATGGCTGTTGATAGGAGGGGCCAGTGACTAGAAGGAGTGATGAGTTCAAACGGAAGTGTGCATGTGGGCAGAGAGTTATTTTACTATCCTTTAGCCAAAAGAGAAGGCCTTACGTTTACTTATTTTAAAGCTAAGCACCTAGACTGAAGGGCATCCATCTTGCCCATAGTAGGGCGGCTCTGCTTACGGAAAAGGAGAAGGACACTGAGGGTGATCTCTTTACCACATGATCCACTGGGGTCAGATTTGGATCTCCGTGAGAGGCTCCACATAGGCCCTTATGCTTGGGGCAGACCTTGGGCTACCCTGTAAACCAGAGGTCATTGTCACCTCTGAGGAACTGACAAGGCACATTAGATAATTAGGCAATAACTACTATTCTGTATATTCTACTTTGCCTGTGTATGTAGGATTGGTACATATATGGTAAACTCACTTGATTTCCCCAAATAATGCTGTGAAGTAGGATTATTTTGCCCATTTTAAAGATGAGGCCAGTGAAATTCAGAGAAGTTTAGTAATTTGCCCAAGGTCACACAGCAAAGGGCAGGGTTAGGATTCAAAGCTAGGTCTCCCTGACTGGCTAGTTTGGGCTTTAGCTACCGTTTTATGCCATCCCCTTTTCTTAGCCAGGCTCAGAGAGGGAGCAATAGACAATAGACAGCTTCCTCCTCATCCCCTCCCAATGGCTCACTACTGTTTATTATGGTCACCTTCCCAATGACTTCATTTTCTCAATGGAACCTTGTTAAATCAAAGGAGAGCCTTCCTAATAGTGGGATGAGGGCTGTTTTTTGAGAGCGTGGTGGTGGGGCAGGAACAATGGTGTAAAGGTGTTCCCTAAAGCTGCCTACGCCACCTGCTCAGGTTTAGATTCAGCTCATATTAACAGGGTTCAAATAAGAGCCAACTCCACATTGTTCGTCTCCTTCCCCTTCACAGTCAAGGTCTGGAGGACAGAGGTGGCCATTTGAATGTGTAAAAATATTTAGTTCACGCTGCTTTTAACCAGAGCAAATTAGGGGAAAGAAATCACTATATTCTGTTCAGCGAGTGCCAGGAATTCCACACTCTTTAAGTCCTTGGTCTCTCTGGAAGCTGCCGACTCATTCCAGTTGCCTGGTGTTTCCTAATCAAGCATCTTTAAAGCAAGGAAATGTACTCATTTGCTAAAGGTCAAAGTGTCTCTATACATCCAGAAAAAGCAGTAAATCCAGACCTGAGACCATCATTTTAACCTAAAGCAAACTCTTGCTTGCCTTTGAGATTAAAATCAGCATGTCAGGGGTTTGCTAATACCAACAACATCGATGACGGTGATAACTATGACTATGACAATAGAGATGATCACGATGCTAAAAGCTTGTTTGTATTACAACTTCCTAGGTTTTATCATTGTTTCAAAAGCCACCAAAATTTGTCAAAATTCTTAGAAACCCTTTACTGAATGATCTACAGCAGTATAATTTCGGAGCAAATACTGCTACAGCTGAGATGCACACACGCTGCTCTCTGTGCAAGACAGAGAAGCAGGAAAAAAATGAATATAGATAAGAACCTAGTAAAGAAATTAAGGACGAGACACTTAATTGAGAAAAGAATTGGAAAGCCCTTTATTTGATGCATATCTGTCTTCAAATCTATTTACCATAGTGATCATTTCCCTTTTTCCTTTCATCTATCTCTCCTATTGTTCTACTGTTCTTTTTCTTTCTCTTTCTCTCTCTCTGTTTTTTTTTGGTCTCTCATTTTTCACTTTCCTTTTCAGCAAACAAAACTGTCAAAGAAACAGCCTCCTAGATAATGAATTGCATTATTAATTTGGTTTGTTTTCAGGGATTCTGGTTCCGACTTAACATATTAAATGAAGTTCCAAGATTTAATCAAGGAATGGAGTCTGTCAGGAAAAAGAAAATCAACTCTGCAGGTGAGGAAGTTGAAAATAATTTGCATTTGGAGCTGTAATTTAGGGATGTTTGGTCCAAGCTCTTTCATGAGGAGAGAAAATGAAAATGATGTGCTTTGTTAGTTCAAAAGTCATATCCTTATAATAACAGGAATAGTAGGAAGCTTTTCTGATTTATTCTGTTGAACCATAATATCTGGAGTCATTTGCACTCACGGACCACTGGGAGAACATTAATTAAGAGAGGCAGCAGTTATGGTCTAGGCAGCTTTGTGCATCCTTCTGAAATGGCTTATCCTGACCTGGGTTCTTCATCCTGTCCCCTCACAGCTCAAGCTTTTATGAGACAGGATGGATCTATGGTCCAGAGGTCAAATGGTGCCAGACTGGGAAGCTTTATCAATTCCAGAACCTCACCAAGTGCCTCCTATGAGGAAATGTGAGAGTGGGTACCTTGGCTAGCATCTCAAATGCATACTTGTGGGATTTTGCCTATAGTTCAAAGCAAACAGAACAAAAAATATTCCTACTGTGTTACAAAAATTGAAATGGAAAAAGGACTGTTGATTCTAATTCCTCAACCCAGGACTTCAGATGCCAATAATGACTGCCAGGAATAAGCACCCACTGAGAAGTCCCAGAAACTTAATTGTTTTCTTGTTATTTAATATTTACAGTCCTCGGTGTGCACTGGCACTGCTGGGCTCATTTAAAGAGCCGTGCCTGGAGTCCTCAGTCCTCGGTGCACCTGAAGTGATGGCTACACATGTGAGAGGTTAGGAAACGCTAATAAGGAGAGGAAATTGCTTTTCCTTTTCCTTCTTTTCGGTGCTATCCTAGGAAGATGCAAGCCCTCCTGGCCTTCAAGATAAAGCTTCTGGTTCCCATTCTTTGGGCTTCCATGTCTACTGGGCCATCAGCATCTACCGAGAAAAAAGGAAGAAGGGATTTTGAGGAAGAAGTAAAAAGGAGGAGGAGATGTTCAAAGGAGGAAGTGCCTCAGGGGAATTGGGAATTTCCTTCAGAGCAAAAGAGCTATGAGAGGAGAGGAGGGAGAGAGAGAAAAAGGGACCTACCTGACGGATAACCCAGAACTTGGAAGTGATTCTGGGTAGGTCACTCAAAAAGGAGAGAATTCCTATGTTAAAAAAGTGGGTGGGAGGCTGGCCCAGTGGCGTAATGGTTAAGTTCACGTGCTCCACTTCGGTGGCCTGCGGTTCACAGGTTCAGATCCCAGCAGAGGACCTAGCACGGCTTGTCAAGCCATGCTGTGGTGGCATCCCATATAAAGCAGAGGAAGATTGGCACAGATGTTAGCCCAGTGACAATCTTCCTCACAGACATACAAAAAGCAGGTGGGTGGGTGGACGTTCAGTCGGCTCCCTGGAGGGGAACGATTTGAGCATTCAGAAGCTACCTGGGTGCTGAATCATTGCTCTCCTCACTTAATTTTTTTTTTTTTTTGCTTGAGGAAGATTAGCCCTGAGCTCACATCTGTGCCAATCTTCCTCCACTTTATATGTGGGTTGCAGTCACAGCATGGCTGACAAGTAGTGTAGGTCTGCACCCAGGATCTGAACCTGTGAAACAGAGTGCCCCGAATTAACCACTACACCATGGGGCTGGCCCCTCATTTCGCTTTTGCAAGAATAAATCCGTACCCGTTTGCCCCATTGCCTGTGCCTAGGAACTATGTAATAAAGGACTTCATTTTATTAACATCCTGTGCCACACCTTGGATTTCATAGCAGGACTGACCCTATCTGTGCCTGGGATGTTTGCTGGACCCCTTCTAGTTTATCCCTCATGGACATTATCCACCCTCCCGACACCCAACTTTGCAGCATATGCATAAGGCCAAGAAAAGGAGAGGGGTCCTAAACACCAGATGTCTGTATGTGTACGGGGTGTTGGGGCTGGGAGGAATCTGCTTCATCTCTGCTTGGGGCTGCTGAATGCTCATTACACCCACAGAGAAGGGTCAGTAGTTAACACAACCCTGGTTAAAACACCACCACCACATAAACCCTAGATTGTCAGCCTGTGATTTGCTCACCTGCCCCTTCTATTGAGGGGGGATTTAATTCTGCTTGAATTAAAGCAAATGGCAACCACACAAACTGCCATGTTCCCTGACTCCTTGGTCAGCTCACCATCTTACATTCATAAGTCACTCCACTTCCGCCTGTTCACAGGAGGCCGGACTGGGGAGTCCTGTGGGCTGATGCTAGCATGAAACCATGGAGAGAAATGTATGCTTTTGGGGAAGCATGGTTGGGTGAAATCTCTGGCTGGTTTATAGCATCTTAGAAAGTTATAGGACCAATGATTTATTTTCTGCACTTTGGTATGAAACTGGGTAAAGAGGCTATAAACTAGGAAATCAGCAAAGTGCTTATTTCACAGCGATATTTGCCAATCATTTTTAGGTTTTGGTTTATAAGACTAGGGTTAGTGAGATTTATTATTTCCGCCTAGATACTCTGCCTTTAAACAGTACCTGGAGTCTGGCCTCATCTGCAAATCCAGCCTGCCTCTGTACAGGGTCTGAGAAAAAGGTAGATTCCAGTGCCTGATGTTCCCCGCACTTTCAGCCCTCAGCCCACAGGTGGAATTCGTCAACTGTCCAACCAGTCACTTGCCTTGGAGCAAATGCACCTGCTGTGGTGATAGAAACAGGCGAGGCAGGGCCTGCCCTCCTCCTGCACATGAACCCCACAAGCATCACCAGGCAACTGAGAATGTGTGGGTGAGGGATAAATGTTCTGACTCCTGTAGTTATTTCAAATAGAGCGGAAATTAAGGACCCATGGCAACAGCCAGTCAAAGCATCTGTTATCTTGTTTGCAACTGATAGTCAGGCTTTTTCTTAATCTTTGACAAAAACATATTTCAAAGAGCAAGCATACAAAATTCTCAAAGAGAGAGTTTTAACAAAGAATGTTCAGAAATAGCATAATTACTCCAAAGAAACTTTCCTCACAGGAACTTTAAACACTGCATTGTTTTCCTTCCTTAATCAGAGAGGCTGGGTGATACCGGGAAAGAGCTCACAGCCTTGTCATTCTCTGCTTATGAAAAAAGAGATAAAAGTCACTCTGTTGATCCCAACTGCTTCCATTGGGAGAATAAATTTCTTACATGGGGGTGTCAGGAGTGCAGGACCTAGGGCTCCCTATGACTTCCATCTTGGGGACAGTTCATTTAGTGTTAGAGGAGCCATTGGCATTGCCATTTCTGCACCCAGGGTTCCGGGTGTACGATGTTTCATAAGATAATCAAGATGGATACTGATTCACTGATAGTCTTAAGCCCTACAGCCAAATTTAACATGAGGATGCAAGGCTTTCACTGCCAGAATTCAAACACTAAAGTCAAATTCCAATTTCATGTTCACTTGGAGGGAAAAAAAAATGAGACCCTGGGATTTTCGAAAAAGTTGGAGGAAAGGAATATTAGATATGGCCCGAGGTCTTTTTATCAAATATGAGTAGGTTCAGCTGCATACAGTAGAAAATCCAAAAAGTAGTGGTTTAACAAGATAAGGGTTTTATTTTTCTCTCAGGAAAAGGAAATCTGGGCAAGTGGGATGACTAAGTTAAAAGGGTTCTGTACCCGATTCCACCGTGGAGGGAGGGGGCTTCCCCACAGCAGCAAGTTCTTGGACATCAGCTGGGCGTCCTACAAATTCACTCAAAACCCTGTCTACCTGGAGATAGCGTCAGATCACACATGCTAAGGGCTCAGTCCTACCAGACGGCCCTTCTCCCTCCACCACCACTTCAGACGCCAAATGCAACCCCAGGCTGTCACCTGACCTACTAGCTAGGTTGTAATGACCTCCTCCTTGGGTTTGATTAATTTGCTAGAGTGGCTCACAGAACTCACAAAAACATTTTACTCACTAGGTGATCGGTTTATGACAAAGGATATTAAAAGATACGAATCAAGGGGCTGCCCCAGTGGTCAAGGCCACCCTTAATGGTTAAGTTTGTGTTCTCCTTTGGCAGCCTGGGGTTCATAGGTTCAGATCCTGGGCCTGGACCTAGCACCATTTGTCAAGCCATGCTGTGGTGGCATCCCACATACGAAAGAGAGGAAGATTGGCACAGATGTTAGCTCAGTGACAATTTTCCTCAAGCGAAAAGAGCAAGATTGGCAACAGATGTTAGCTCAGCATCAATCTTCCTCACACATGAGAAAGATATGAATCAATAGCCAGACGAAGAGATGCAAAGGGCAAGGTACGGGGACAGCGAAGAGGTTCCATGCCCTCCCCAGGTGCACCACTCTCCCCAAATCGCCACGTGTTCATTAACCCAGAAGCTCTCCCAACCCCACCCTTTTGGATATTTATGGAGGCTTCATTATGTAGGAGTGATTGATTGAATCATTGACTATTGGAGATCAATTCAACCTCCAGCCCCAGAGGTCAGAGGGGTGGGACTGAAAATTCCCACCCTCTAATCACGGGGCTGTTCCCCTGGCAACCAGCCCCCATCCTTAGGGGACCTAGAGGAGTCCATACGTCGCCTCATTAACATAACAAAAGACACCGTTAGCTTTCTCACTGCGTAGGAAATTCCAAGAGTTTTAGAAGCTCTGTGCCAGAAACGAGGATGAAGACCAAAAATAGATCTCTTATACATCCTAGTATCTCAAAGTTAATGTCAGAAATCCAGATTCCTTCTATCTTTATGTTCCACAATCCTTGGGACTTAGCTCCTATACTCAAGGTCATCTTTTGTTCACAAAATGGCCACTGTGGCTGCAGCTATGGGGCAGTGGTTCTCAAAGTGTGGTCTCTGGACCAGCAGTGTCAGCATCACCTGAGAACTTGTTAGAAGTGCGCATCTTCCATCCCACCCCAGACCTGCTGCATCAAACTCCGAGGTGGAATCCAGAGCTTGGCGTTTTAACAAGCCCTCCAGGGGATTCAGAAACACCCTCAAGTTTGAGACCCACAGATCCAGGGGGCAGGCAAAAGGGTGTCCACCAGGTGAGTCAGGTCCAGAGAAAGAGGTTTCCTGGAAGCTCCTTCAAATGACTTGTAGTCTTTGCAATCTCCCCAACCTCCCCAACCCTCCCTCCTACCCACTCCACACAGCAAGGGAACCTGGGAAATGTAGGTTTCAGCTGGCTACATCTCCACCCCCGACAATAGGCAGATTCAATTAGAAAGAGAAGGGGGAGTGATATTACGTAGGTAATTAGCAGACGAAAACTATTAAAAAAGTAAAGGGGCTGGACATATTTTGATTATTGTCTTGAGCCAGGCATGTTGGCGGTCAAATGAATTGTTTCAGTGGGTAGATGGTGATGCGTTTTCCAGTAACATCCAACACCAGTATAGACCATGTATGACAAGATTCAGTCCAGCTGCATGCATATACTCACGAGACTATTTATTAGTAACAGGACATTTTTTTAAAGTTTAGCAGCATTTTCTCTATTTGGAGCCCATTTAGATTTTTCAAAAGTAGGAAAAGTGGATAGCCAACCTGACAGAAACTTCTGAGTTACTTTTGGACATCTATCCACACTTAGTTAAATATCGTTAATATGCTTGCCATGTCCTTGCATGCAGTAATTGATTGGCTCATGAAAATGAGAGATAACCAAAATAGAGCAAAACCAGATTCAAATTCATCAGAATACGCTCTACCTCCCTGCCTTTTCTCGTCAGGGTCCTGCTTTTAGAGGAAAGAACCAAATGATAAAAAGTGACCAGCATAATCAGGTATTTAATAAAAAAATTAACTCACCGGTTATGTCAACTGGTCAGAACTGTTGTCACCTTTTACTTCTCCATCTACAGATCTGTATAAGGTAGCTCATTGTTCAGACTTGTCCTCAGTTGAGTTCCTTGAGGGGAGACCCTGTGACTCTGAGATTTGTGTCCTGGGTGTTTATTCGGTGGTGTTCTCAGGGTCAACAGCTGAGTGGCGTGAGGCAAGCAGGTTTGGACAGACTGAGATGATAGACTGCAGTACAATTGAAGCAGAGGGCTCAGCCCATCCTATAGGGGGCTCTGAAGCTGGGCAAACCCTTATTGTCATTTCAACTGAGGTGAGGGGGCCTGAGCCCCAGCGTTGTACCCTCACACTGACCACTCATTGGCTCCCACTGGCATGGGAGGGAGTACGAGCTTGGGCCAGGCAGCTCCCGTAAGCCAATAGCTTCTGGAGAGGGACCAGGCCTGAGTCTCCAGTGGCTAACACTCCCCGTAGCTGCGGGAGTGAGTCCGTAGGTCCTGAGGGGGATCAGGGTGTCTGGGTGGTTCAGCACAGTGTCCACTATAGAAATGATCAGAATATCTTTAGATTCTAGTGTTAGAAAATACCTGTAATCATCAAAGACTCTGAGTAAAATCCAAGTCCTCCATGACCTACCTATCTCACACATGATACCACTTCTTGATGTCACCTCCCAAACTCTCACTCCTCTCACTCTGGCTTTGTGCTCTTCAAGTGTGTCAAGCACCTCAGGGCCTTTGCACTTGCTGTGCCCCGCCCCACCCCCCCCAATCATGCTTCTCCCTAGATAAGCATATGGCATGCTGTCCCATTTCAATCTATATCTGCTCAGATGTCACCTCCATAGAGAGACTGTCTTGACCTTATCTAAAGCATTCCTATCACCTATAGTCTCTTTATCTTCAGTTATCACTAAGTGACATTATAGAATATATTTCCTTCTTTTTCGTTTGTTTGTTTTTTGTCTGTCCCTCAACTACCTCATGGAAAATCCTGGTCTGTTGGTCAATCCTATAAAACCCCTAAAATAGTGCCTAGCACACGATAGAAATTAGGTAATAGGAGGTGAATAAATAAATGAATTCATTCAAATGAATTCTCTCTGATGAATTTACTGACGTTGAAGAAGTTAATTTTAGGCAGAAATGAAGAAGGTTAATAGTTATGTTTAGATAACCAAAAAATTTCAACAGACACATCACAGCCGTCGCCAACCAGTCCTTTGAAGGCATCGTTCCTGTGGTAGCTCGCTCTCTTGCGTCAGCTTGCAGTGAATATCTACAATATTAATTTACCTGTGGTAAACCTTCTTCTGCATTCCCCTTTGGTGTATTTATGTCTTTGGTTGGTTTTACATCTTTCATCACTTTTTATGCCGCAGTCTTCTTAACTACGTCCTCGAGGGAGGAACACTGTGACCCAAACTTGGAACAAAATTAGGGTGCTATTGAGGTTTTTCTTTTTTTCTTGCAGGTTAATGAAAACTTTATTTTAGGTTTATGGCCCCCTAAGGCCAAGCAGATGACTTCAGCAGCTCTGGTGGCACTATAGCAGGGCCTTTGGCTGACGAAGCTGACGTTTGTTTCCTGCTGGCCAACAGCTTTCCTCCATCTCAGATCTGATAGTGCCCTGAGGGGTCTTCTCAAAACTTGGGGCATAGGGAGGAATGTTTGGAGCTGGGGCAGCTGAGGAAAAGGGAGATGAGGACCTTGCAGGGATGGCCTGGTCTCTGTGCCCTGACAGATCAGCTTAGTGTGTCAGTGGTGTTTCAAGCCAAGGCTGGAAGGTGACGGTACTGATTTCATGAGGGACTTTGCAGGACTGACCACACACACAATAGCTGCTGGGCCCAGAGTACAAAGCATGGCCACAGGGTTGGGGGGCCCACTCAAGCCACTCATGGCTGTTTTGGCTCCCCAGGAACGGTCGGCTTCAGGGTCACTGGAGACAGCACCCTTGGACATGAATGCTGGCATCCCATGATAGGCACAGCAATAGCAGGGGCACTGGTGAGTGTCCCTTATGAGCCCAACCGGGGCCTGTGGTGTGGGGCAGCAGAGATAAACAGGGAGAGGGCTGTGTGGCCTCCTCATTCCCAGTCCCCATGGACACACGGAGACACCCTTCAGAGCCCGCCAGCAATAATTGAGCAAGGGGCACTGAAGATTTGCTTCAGTGTCTATTGGATTCAGAGGCACTGTAATTATGGTGTCAATTTAGATGTGACCCCATTGGTATCCACAGCTAGGTGACATTTGGGTTAAAGAGTGAGCGGTCTAGAGTCCTTGCAGTGCAATTATCCTGGAAAAGCTACCTGTTAAAAGCCTCTGAAAAGGTTTAATTTACATCACAAATAGAATGCATCTGTTTTTCAGATTCTGATTTTTTTTTTTTTCTGTGTTTCTGCAAAGGGTGATTTCCATAGCTTGAATGCTTGAAGAATTAAAGTTCTAACCTTGCAGAATTGAGCCAATGTAGAATTAAAGGAACCCCAAATTCCTTTGCTTGTGAAGCATTGCCCTCAGGAGGTATATATAGCTAGAATTTGTACTTTTCTGCAAATGCCGGTTTCCCAGGTCTCACTTATAAAAAGATGCCTGGCAGTCTCTCTCTTTGCCCTTACAATAATGGATAATTTTCTTTGCACAAAAACCTTCATCTTTACCTCTTCCTCTTTTAATCCTTTCTCATTTAATCTTACTCACCCAATGAAAGAGGAGATAGTATTTATCCCATTTTACGGAAGAGAAAACTGAGGTACAGGGGCCCAAGTCATCCAGCTAGGGAATGATAGACTGAATTCAAACCCAGTCTTAGAGCCTGGTCCTAACCAGCACGTGCACTGCCTCTCAATCAAGAGTCTGTCAGTCTAGAATTCTTTAGAGCCGAGTTCCTAGCTGTCCCTCTCCCACATTCTGTCCTTGAGTTCTAATCCTAAAAGACACATGGTGGCTGCTCAAGGAGCTTTGGGCACACTGTGTTCGGTGAATAGTTTACTTAAATGACTGACCAGCCCCCTTTGTGAGTATCACCAGCAAACATTTTATGAACAAACCACTTGCAAATGGAACCATGAACCAGGACAGAATTCAGAGCCTAAAGAGTGGTGAAGTGCCCGCTTGGCTACCTGCAGAGTACCCAACGGTGCCCTTCAGGAATCACTCCACACACTCTCTCCGGTGCTGGAGCCACTGAAGTCCACAGCAGGCTCCTTTCTTCCCAGCAGTCTCAGCCTACCTGGTATTCTGACAGGCAACATGGTTTATCTCCCAGCTTTCATGTTAGCCCTGTCTGGAGAAAAAGTGGCAAGGCATTTGAAAGAAAGTTAGAGTCTGCAATTGCTTTTATGTAGAACCTGATTGGAACTGATGTTTTAATTAAAATTGCAAAGGCTGGCCATGGAGGTAAAGGGTTCGAACATTCTGGTTTGGAGAAACCTGGTTCCTGACTTTCAGCTTGGCTGAGGCTCCCCTGAGTACATCAGACCTTGTCCAGCTGCCCATGGCTTGGAAGGGAAACACACCAGCGCCCTCTTCATCAAGCTTCCCTATGCCAGACGTTCGGTTTCCAGTCTCGAATCACTTAACTGCATTTCCGCCTCCATCGCCTTTATTGGTATTTCATTAGGAAGCATAAAAATCCTCCAGAATGGTCTTCCTGTGCTTTGCAAAATCTCAGCATCCTACAGGGACTCAAATTCACTTCTTCATCACTAAGTTTAGAGTTGCTCCCTGTACTTTCCTTTTGCCTCTGTGAATACAGAGGTGTCTGAGTTGATAAAATGCATCTCAGCCCATGTTTTTCCTTTAGCTTTGAGTGTGCTTGCTCAGTTCCCTATCGTCATCCCCCGACCCTTCACTCACACCTCCAGATTTTTGCCTGCAGAGTCCTGACTTGCTTTACTTGTTTCACATGTTCCTTCCTCAAAACCATCTTTGAAACTCTCTACCCTTGAAAATCATGTGCCCTGTGGTACTAGCATACATGTAGTTGGCGCTAAAAAAACATGACTGGTTTGATGGATGGATGGATGGAGGGAGGGAGGGGGGAGGGGTGGAGACAAAGCAAAGTAGTAGAATCCATTCTGCAAAAATCTTAGGAAACAAATAAGAACTTGGACTGGCAAAGGCAAAACAGAAATATTTTGTTTTTCAAGGAAGAAAAAGAATGTTCCATGTGTTTCGTGATTGTTTTTTCCCAGGGCCTGCTTAGTTCCTAACTTCTTAGCAGAGGGTGAGTGAGATAACTTTCTGAGGTCCCAACTGGCTCTATGAATCTGTGGATTGAGGAGGTTTGGAGCTTGGCGCCCGTCTGGAGAGATCACTCTGCCCGGGGGATGAGGAGATGAAGGAGAAGGGGAAAAACGATCAAATTTCCTCAATTCTCAGCTACAGAAAGGCCTGGGTCTTTGTACAATTACCAGGTAGGCATATCTGTCTTGGATCATTTCAATCTCCTCTCCTTCCACGCTTCCCTCCTTGTCCTTCTCAGTCCTCTTTCCCTCCAGCAACACCACCGCCCACCATGGGTCATCAGCAGAGAAGAGCAGGGGGAAGGCAGGGCCATTGTGGCCAGTGCCGTCCCATCAGCCTGAGCAGGGGCCCCTGGCTTCCTCTGCCGCCACTCATCATCTCCCCTAGCGGAGCTGCCTCTCCAGGCTGCTCTGCGCTGCTGTGCTTGGCTGCTCCTGGTTCAGACTCATCAGCCCTTCCCCGGCAGAGAGTGCGCTCCCACAGCTGCGGCGTGGACTTATGCCTCAGCCTGAGCATCCACTGGCTAGGCTTCCCTTAACTTTATTTTAAAATTTTAACGACACAAGTAATACATGAATACCTTTTGCTTGTAAAATTTTAAAGCCAAGCATAAAAGTACAGCTGCAGTCTGCCTTGACCGTATGCTCCAACCTCCCAGCTGTGTCCCCCTTCCCGGAGGTAAATATTGTTACCTCATGCATTTAGGCTCATATAGGAAAATACAGAAAAATGGTTTTGTTTCATGTTTTGAAGATTCAAACATCCTCAACTTATGTATAGTGTTCAGTAAAGTGTTTTCTTTTCCCACTAATCTTTCTTCGCTTGTCAGTACGTACCAATGGACCTCATTCTTCCTAATTGCTGCGTATAGAATGGCTACGGGTGTAGCAGCTTTTATTCAACCCATCCTTTATCAGTAACTATTTAGGCGGTTTACAGTTTTTCCCACTAGAGATGGTACAGCTGTGAACATTCTTGCACACTCTAGTTGGTTCTGAGTGTGAGTGCTTCTCTGAGCAGGCAGCAGAAGAGAGACTGACATGGTAGGCACATATTCAATTTTCATATGCACCAGCAAACTGTCCCTGAAAAGAGCTAAAGCAATTTACACCCCACCAGCAAGATACTTGAGTACCATTTACTACATCCTAAATAACACTTGATGATTTCATATATTAAAATGTTTATACTTGCATAACTTCATTATCGTTATTCACTTATTCATTGGCTTGTTCAACAGACGTGTACTGAGTCTCGGTCATTGTCGCCCACCAGGCAAGAGGATCCACAGACAGGAAGGGTTCGTAAACCTGGCAGCTTTGCGAGCAGCACCATTTATGGGTGATTTTGCTGTCAGGAAAGCCTCCTGCCCAGCCCAGCCCCCTCTTCTGCCTGTTGTGGACAATGCCTTTAATGAGGACTCCAGCTCCCGCGGCCTAGTGAGCTGTCAGGCTGTCAGTGCGAAACTGCTCCGGGAGGGGTCACAGTCACTGGAGCGACTCATGCCTGTCAGGGTGCCCATGGGATCATTCCTGAGACTAGGCTTGGCTGGAGGATTTGGAGAGAGAGAACAGTGCTGGGAGGAGACAGGGTTGCCAGTCGCAGGCAAGGACGAAGTTAGGGAGATCTTCTCTACTCTGACGGCCCCTAGAATCAGCCAGATGCTACTATATGTTTGGTGGGAATTTGGTTGTCTTTCCTCACATTTTGAGGATCCTATACACGGACTGTTATAAAGGATGTAGTATAATAATGCTGCTGCTGCTGCCGATAATAATAATAACGTTTCATTGACTCAATACATTGACGATAATGAGCCATTATTTTGTGAACCACTGAAGAAAAATGCTGCCAGTTATAACCGTAAGTTGCTACTGATTATCAGTCACATCCTGATTTCACAGATGTATAAATATAAGCAAAAAATCCTAGAGTCTGAAATATGGCAATAATTTACAATTCTCAAGCACCTACTGTGTGCAAGATACTGGAAGCCCTTTAACATGAATGATCCTATTTATTCCCCACAAAATGTTTTACAGCTGGCCCTCCAAAAAGAAAATGCTCTGGTTTGTAGCATTTGCTAATTTCCATGGTGTAAATACTCCCTTGTGGCCATTTTTGGCCTATCAATGTGAAGTCATTGAACTTGGAGTTGGAAGAGAAGCACCAAATTAGCTCTCATAAGCCAGTGCGAGCTGACTCCAGCACACCACTGGATAGATGTATTATTATTGCCATTTTACAGATGAGGCAACTGGGCATAAGAGCTTAGGTAATTTGTTCAGGGCAGCACGGCTAGTAAATAGTCAAACTGCCCACTGCACCACCATATCCTTATAAAGCCCTCACTAATAGGGGTTTGAGCATTGTGGGAAAAGGATTTAGAATCACGCTTACAACAATTCACTCTGATGAGCAGTCAGTTTCATCAGAGCTGAATTAGCGGACCCCTAATTCCTCCCGTGTGGGGCTGGAGCATCCTAGGGGTGATGAGGACAACCGTCTTGTTCCCACACAGGCACTCGACTGCCCTTTCCCTCCAGCTTCCTGGTGGAGGACGGGAAATAACTGCCTAATATATATTAGAACTGTCAAAAGTACCTAAAATCACCTATGAAAATCGTGCAATGTAAATCAGGATTCTATTTGTGTTGAGATGGAATAATAAATCATTTTTAGCCACAAAAGAAAATTAAAACCTACTTCTGCCATATACCCTCCTCCTTCTCCCTGAATATTTTAATTAAGCTATCCAGTAGAGGTCACCAGGATGAAGATATAGCAGCTCTGACTTTTCTCATTATCCATGTCCTGGAGACCAGTGTGTGATTAGATTCGTCGGCTCTTTCGGGTCCTGTAAGGTGTCAGGAAGTTTGTGGTGTCACTGAAAAGATGTTATCATTAGCTGGGTGAATATCCCAAATATGGAGTACTGTTGAGAATCCAGACTTTGCAAGTTCATTGATGTGGGATAAAAATTCCTATATCTGTGCATCTGTCACTTCTTGGACTCTGACTCTGCTTCCAAGGAGTAGATTATATCCAGATGGGCTTCTGTCACCTGGCTATACCAACAGCATGCAACATATTTAATTTATTTCTTTGCAGCCATGCCCTGTGACCTTCTGCTTTGCCTGGCTATTTCCCACATAGCTCACAGGCAGGTGTCGCATTCTCAGTGGCCTGACCCCCTTGTAGGAACACCATCAAGCACACAAGGGCATGACTGCCTGGGCAGCTGCCAGATGGGGAATCTTCAGCGGGAATATTCACATGCTGAAACAGCGCCAGATAGCAGGCGGTCTTAGGAAACCAACATGGCCTTGGAGACACAATGTGGCTGATGAGCAAGAGGCATGGTGTGATTTGTGGAAACCCAGCTGTTGCAGATGATGGCCTTAACTTGCCAGGCTGTGGAGACAGTTGTTTGAGTTTAGGATCACTGAACCTTAATATAGGATTTTTTGGTCCCTACTACTCTCTGCTGACAAACCATGGTCTTGGGTCTCAGCTGCAGCTGTATATTTCTGAAGACAGACTTTTCCAGTTCTACTAGCAAGAATGTATTAAATCACACGGCCATGTGTTTACTTCCAAACTGGCAATTTGACTTCAGTTGGGAACAGGCCTAGCAGAACAAAGGCCATATAAAACTTTCAAGGAAGAGGAAATGGATTTCTCATGTGGCTGCGGGTGGTTGCAGACCCATTTAACAATGCAAGATTGCAAGATACAGCAGGGAGTTTGAGTGACAACAGAAACTTGGGCTGCCCTTGTGGTCATTCAGAACAGACCACCATAAGGTATGGTTGGGGGAAGGACTGTAGGTTGAGTTTTGATCTTCTGGAACACTATTGTACCCACTCCTACACCCAAACATAAGAAAGGTGATGCTCTGTTAGCTCTCTCATGTTTTCTTCCTCCTTCCATTCTTCTCACTGGAAAAATGAGTTTCTGTCTCAACTCCCTTCCAGCCACTCACCTTTACAAATGATTTCTTGGGTACCTATTCTTGTGCCCAGCAATATGGCAGGAGTACTGAGTGGACAATGGGCCCCATAAATGAAATTTTCCTAGGATTTCAGCCCTTTGTCCCCATAAACACATGTATCCTTGGAGGTCCAAGAGATGCAATCTTTTCTTTGGAAAATATCATTTTGCTTACCATGCAAGCAATTCCTGCATTTGCAAAGGTAATAAGACCAAATTTGGGGCATATCCTGGGGGAAAATGTATTTGAAGAGGTGAGTTTATTACAAAGCCTTATAGAAGGAATGAAATTTCAGCAGAACATGCAGATGATCTCCGAGGTACTGCTGAAATATAAGCCTGGGAAAGAAAAAGTGATTTTATCCTATCATATGGAACAGAGGTAAACTCAGCAGCACTTTTACTGCCAAGATAGATGACAGGGATGATGAGAAAAAAGCTGAGGGCGCATTACAGCGGGCTTGATGAATGTCATCCCGAAATCTAACTCAATATTTGAATGCTATAAATTGTGTTAAGAAATATACGGCCAAATAAACCTTTGGGACTGTTTGTGACTGATTCAAGGCGACTGAGCTGAAACTGCTGCTGATGAAATGAATGGGGGTAGAATAATGGTATTAGCAATTTGAGAAAGTCCTAATAAATCAGAGATGAAATCTGATTTAAGTTACACGGAAAGTCGTGCCAGAGCCCATGGGCTCAGTTTGGCTGAAGTCTGTGGTTAAGATGGGAGCTGAAGTTGGAGGCTGGAATCATTAGTGTTCCAGACTCATTTCCATGTCTCAATGAGGTTCGGTCAACTGATACAAAGAGGGCGTTCTCTCTCATGCTCACCACATGGGCAAGACTTGTGTTTTTACAGCATGTTCATCTCACTGTGTATCCCATTTTATCGACCCTCTCGGTTTGGAATCATCTCATCCATCCCTCGGTTACCACCTCAGGTACAAAGATTTCACCCCCAATTAGAAGTAGATGAGGACATTCAAAAGGCTCATGGAATTAAACTGCATTTAGAAATTTAACTCCAAGACGTATGCCCAATGGAGAAGTATACACATGTTCATCAAAGATATAAACAAAAATAGCAATATTTGAAGTTGCCAAAAAACATGAAACAATTCTCTTATCATCAACAGTAGAATAGATAAATAAATCGTGGTATAGTCGTGTGGTGGATGCTATACAGCAATGAAAATGAATAAAATATAGCTATGTGGGAAAAAAAATGGATGATTCTTATAAAAATAATTTTGACCCAAGAAGTAAGACACAAGTGAAAACATACTATAAAATTCCATTTTTATAAAATCAGGCTGAATGAATCTGTTGTGTTAGAAACACAAAAGTGCTAAACTCTAGGGAGCTGGGAGGGAGTGCCCAGAGGCTTCTGGGAAGAGGGTAGAATTCTATTTCTTAACCTGGGGACTAATCATACAGTGTCTTCATTTTGTGATAGTTCATTGAACTATATACTTACAAATTGTGCTCTTCTCTATTTATACCTTATATTTACATTAAAAAGTTAAAAAATAATGGCAAGGGCATCATGCCTACAGGTGTAATGTGGATCCTACCCAGGTCTTGGCAGCAGTGGTTTGTGAGGGGATAGGTCAATATGCATCCAGCTTTCAGGACCCAGTTCAGGTGCCACATTACCTCAAAACTTTCCTTAAGTCAAATGTCTCTACCTTTCACTCTCATCTGTGTAGAGGTTCAGTGTGGCAGTTGAGGGCTGACGACCTCGCTGTGTCTCTCAGACCCCTGCTCAGGACACTGGTGCCAGCATCCTCTCTCCTCGCCTCGAAACTCAAAGCTCGCCTGGGACGTGGGCGTTGTTGACCCAGCACACCTGCCTGCCTTGTTGACTCAGCTGGATGTGCTGATCCTACTTGGCTTCGGGCTGGGCTCCAGCATTTACTCTATTGCTGGAGGCCAGCTGCCTCCATGTTTGCTGGGCTATCACCTCCCCATTTCCCTTCTGAGAACAAGGCTCCCACAATCTGTCCCCTTGTTCAAGAAGCAAATACAAAAGGGAGGATGGGCTCAACATTATTCTGCCGTAAAGGCGAATAAGCCAGGTGAGGCATCCATCTGAGGGTCTCAGGATTGATCTTACAACTAGGTAGAGAGAGTGACAGCCTCCGAGCTTTGACTAGAACAGGGGTGCACAACCTCGCCACTATTGACATTTGGGGTCAGATAATTCTTTGCTGTAGGAGACTGTCTGGTTCATTGGGGGTAATCAGTGGCACCCCTGGCCTCTACCCATTAGATGCTAGTAGCACTCCCCCAAGATGTGACAATGAAAAGTGCCTCCAGATGTGCCAAATGTGCCCCCCGGGAGTAGGGAATCACCTCCCCAGTTGAGAATCAGTGACTTGGACCATGATCACAGGTTTCTATCCAATTAATCAATTCAACTGCCCAGCCGCAGTTTTATTAATAAGTATTAATTACTAATAGCAAGTTAACACATATCAATGCTAATAATTGAATATTAATATTAGTTATTAATAATTATTAGGGATTACTGACGAGTTATTACCTCTTGGGGAAGGGTGGAATGGTGGAGAAGGGAGAAGAGCAGGGACCTGCGGGGCGTGTGCAGACATGTGCAGACCCTCTCAGGACTCGGCCTGGGCTGCCCTGGTGAATCTCAGAAGCCCACTGACAGCATCTACTTTAACCAAATTATTTTAGGCTGTAAAATTAAAGGCTTAGCTTTTCATGTCACCCTTTATCTACTGAGAAGAGGGGCTGACATAACACAGCAGTTAGGAAAGAAGATTAAGAATTAGAAAGACTTCAATTCAAATCTGGCTCTGCCTCTTATTCAAGGTGTGCAATCAGATGAGTTATCTTCCTTCTCTGAGCCCCGTCTTTCCCATCTACCAAATGGGGCTCATAACACAGACCTCATTATGCCGTTGTGAGGATTCCGTGAGTCCAAGGAGGCCTGGTGCCTGGGACGCGCTCAGCAATGGCGGATGTTCTGTGCAACATGCCCAGATACTCAGCCTTGGGGCTCCTTGGTTCTATTGCTGTAATTAATCCTGGGGGGGGGGGGGGCTGGGAGTCCTCAGTGTTCACAGACACATTTCTCTAGTTCTCTGGAGAGATTGATCCAGAGTAGTATGAAGGGTTGGTGGGTTAAACATGAGACATTAAAAAAAGAAATTAGAGAGGATCTTTCTTCCTTTGTAAGTTGCAAAATGATATCATCTCCTGTCAACAGACACTCTGGACACAACATAATTTTGGTTATTTTTCATCTATGAAGAGTGAAAACAAGATGTAAACCCCCAGAGCTCCCTTCCATTTTCTTGTACTTATTTTCTCTCCCCTCTCCTTCCCTCCCCTTCATACACAAGTCTTTTGTCCTGAGAAGAGTTCTCCTTCATTTGGGAGGGCAATTCCCTTTGACTAGTACTGTAACTCCCCAAGAAATGGATGCGGCGCAGCAGGGGGCACCGAGAAATATGGTCTGGTGAGTTGGTAAAACGTACCGGCAGATTGGTTGCAACTTCCAGGGGCCAACACAATGGAAAAGTCTCAGATCTTGGGTCCTTTACCTTGACTAAGAGGATTGATAGATCTCTGATGTTAGAGAATTTAGATGTTTAACAAGAGGTTAGGGAATCCTAAACAAGGATTAAATGTGGTCACCTTTTGCACTAGTACCCCTAAAGTAAACACAATTTGATGAAAAGAAATAAGAAATTTCTAAGACTCCTTGGAACATCACATTTGCCTACAAATAAACTTTATGAGAAATCATAGCTTTCAGTAAGTCTCTGATGTTCCAGAAAACTCTAGTTTTACAGGAACAACTAAAGACCCCAAAGTTGAGATTATCCACGTATCCAGATGATGAGAACAGAACAAAAAAGAAAAAGAATTACCGGCTGGGTTTTCAAAGAGAGCATGAGACTTGGGGAACCTGCCTAGTTTTTAATTATACTGGATGTGAAAGCTGAGTATTTGCCAGTAAACCTAAGCAAAGGAAGCTTGACACTTGCCAGGTTGAATTTCCAGAAAGGTACATGCAGATTTTCCTCTTTACCCTTGAGTCTTGAAGATGGAAGCCTCTCATTACGTTTTATCAAACTCTGAGCCAATGCATTCTCTTCTGCAGAACTATCAAAAAGTAAAGCCAACATTCTTCTGCTTCTTCCTGCCAAGAATGGCTCCATATCCCCAAGATGAATCTTTGCAAAATAGTCTTAAATATTCACTTGTTCCAAGACATTCTGGGCTACTTACCCTGGTTCTTGGTGTGATCCCAGCACCCTCCTGGAGACTCAAAGTGCAGGCAGAAGTGGCTATCACAGATTTGTGTCAAATAACGAATTCACTAAATATATATGGAAAGCCCTATGATAACTAGATTATTGTGCTAGATTCTTGGACTATAGAGATATTAAAAAAACCAGTCTTTTCTAAACAGATCATTATCATATTGTGTGGTGACTGCATAATAATCTTTATTGCTATACAAACAGGGAATTATGATGTCCACGAAGAAGCGCAGTTAAGTAAGTCTGGGAGCCAAGGAGGGTGTTGAGAAGGAGTATCAGAAAGATCCCCAGGAGCAGGTGACCAGGATTTGAGTTTGAAGGAATGAATAGATGGTTAAGATGGGGACTGTCTGTGTCAAGCGCAGCTACGAACAGTTCGCCTAAGCCGCCAAGCAGAGGTCTGCTGAGATCACAAGCCCCGCACTTCACAGGTGAGGAAATTGAAGTCCAGAAAGTGAAATGACACTCTAAATCTGACAGCTGCTTAGTTGCACAGCTAGGACCAGAATGTAGGATGTTTTCCATTGAACGATGCTGTCTTGAAAGGGTGAAAATGTGAGGCTGAGCATTTTAGTTGCTTCGCCTAGAAATCCCATGAAGCACACTCAAAGGCACGCAGCAAGCTTGAAACAGAATAATCATTTCTATGATGAGAACATACCCTTTCTTTACAAGAGTGTTAGAAAAAGCAAGAGTTGGGAAAATGGACCTACGAAGAAGGTAATAGGAAGTAAATCCTGTATGAGCATAAGAAAGAGAAGCATTCACCCTATTTCTTAACCCCTGAGAGCCCTGTAATACTATTGTTTGTAAAAATGTGAAGACCATGTTTGCAACATATATGCACATAGGGGATAATCATTTAAAGTATATTTTCTGTAGTATTTCCATCTCCCAGAGTGATTGTTGCCCTGGGGCTCCCCAGTCATTGAAGCAATGGATTTAAGGGCTTCAGGAAAAGGGCAGAGACCAATTATAACAATAAAGTTATTTCTCATCTTGGATTGTCAAATAGGACTTTTGAGTCACTAGCAAGATAATAGCCTTCAATGCCAGGCTTTGGGGAAGAGAAATGAATTCCTAAATTCCTTGAGCTTCCACTAACATATGAAGAGCCAGGGCTTGTGGGCTGGCTCATAAGCTTCTAGAAATCTTGAGTGGAGAAAACTCAGGATATAATGTAAGGGAAGTCTCATTATAGGGGAAGGGCAGGGAGAATTCTGGCCTCTCAGCTTGGGCTTTGGAGCAAGAAGGTAAGGACGGGAAAGGGCCAAAGAAACAAATGTGTGTTTATGGTTCCCCCGTTTGAGAGAATCTTGAGTGACTCCAGTACTGAAGTTGGTGGCCTGCTCCCCGCGGTCGAACCTCTGTGTTTTACAACTCCAGGGGCACCCATTCATCACGCTGCATTCTTTGGGAATGGCCTTTCCTGGTGTGGTGCAAGGTCGTGGCCCTGTCCCTAGGCATGGCCCGGTGAACATTTCAGGTCTTTAGGAGAAATCTGAAGGAGGGAGATGGTGCAGGTGCAGCACCAGTAGAGGGAAGTGGCTCCAGAGATGAGTCTGAGGAAGCCCTTTTGGCTCTGCTGAGCCTTGGCATGTTGGGCAAAGGATTTGAAGCTTGCTGCTTTGCCTGGTGAGAAGCCAGAGGTGCTAACAGGAAGGCCAGACCAGCAAGAGCCTGGGGGGCCAGAAATAGGCAACTGCCAAGGGCATGAAGTTACCACAAAGGTCAACCATGGACATTGGGGGACACTATTTCACACCATAAGTCCAGGTGGGACCATCCTTAGCAGATGCCACCCCGTGCCAGGTCTGCAGAGAGGGACAGTGCCTGGGACAGCTACCTCGCGCCACCTCAGCCCCCCTTCTGTAACCCCACTGCCCCATGATCGGAAATATCTCAAGCTTCCATGTTTGCTCAGAAATCATCCTGAAAAAGAGGAAGAGGGGAGAAACGGCTCTATTTAAAGAGTTTAAAGTTAAATTAAATGACTATTTGTCCAAAAGAGTCATTTTCATATGGAGACACTATTAATTGTAGAGTTAAATTCCACCCCTCCTCTTACCCCATTTCCCCACTAACTAGCAGGATTGGGAGAGAAGCTGGTAACAAGGAAGATTAGATCATTTAAAAATATAAAGAAGCTTTTTTCGTTTTTGTTTTTTGCCGACACAGTGAAGTATGTGAATTTTTACAATCCTGTTCTACCAGGTTGTTCCTAACTCTTAGCCCATTAGATGAACAGCTCTTAAAATACTCTATTGTAATTTGTCTGATGTTCCTAGCAGTCCTCTGCTTTCCAAGTAAAGAAGAGAGTAACTGCTGAGTGTACACACTCTGAGACAGAGTAAAGTGCCACACTCTTGGGGCTGGAGGCAAGCTGGGAGACCATCTTGTCAATACGTTTTTATCTTCAGAGAGGAAGCTGCAGCCCAAGAAGCTTCCGCTTCGTGTCTCCTGGAACATTCTCTGAGAGCTCTGAGTTGCTACAAGAGAAGTCTGACTAGCCACCTGCACATGCTCGAGGCCATGTCTAGGTGTCCAGATGCCAACCCCTGCTGAGTCAAGCCTTTCACCATTCCCATCAATATGCCAAACAGTGAGTGAGCTATCTGAGACCAGAATTCCTCTTTACCATATGAATTCCACCAGAAGTATGACTTCGGCTCACATCACATGGAACAGGAAAAACACCAACCTGAGACCTGCCCAAATTCCTGATCCACAAAATCATGAGATAAAATAAAATGATGATTGTTTTAAGCTGACTAGTTTTTGGGTGGTCTGTTCTCCAGCAATAGGCAACCAGTAAAGTGGAAAGTCCAACAGGATGTCAGGGAAGAAGAGGTTAATGCTTACTTTGGGGTTCTCTGGGATGGAGGAGGTAGGGCTTAAGTATGGCCTTGAGGATGAGCAGGCCATGGGCAAGTGGAAATGGTGAGGGGTGTGGGAGAGCATTCCTAATGTAGAGAGGAGAGTAAGGAAGCAGTGCAAGAAGGAGCACATAGAGAATGTTCTGAGTTTGTCCAGAGTGACTGGGTGAGGCTGATGTGAGTGGAAACAGCAGCAGGAAGAGATTTTTGGAAAAAATCGCTGGTTAATGTCAGGGCAATGCCTGAAATTGGAGATGCTTGTTGCTACCAAAAAGGAGGTTTTAAGGTTTTAAGGCCTTGCCTCTGGTTATTGCTTCAGCGTCAGAGGCTGTTTATTGAAATATGTCATGGTAATAAACAAACAGGCTCACTGGTCCAGGCTGAATCCTAATGTGAGTTTTCTTTCTTCAGAGAGAGATGAAAGATGTGGCTTGCACTAAATCCATCTCAGCTCTGCGTGGTTTCCTGGTCATGGATTAAACCTGAAACCTACACCCCGAGGCTCCCAGAAGGAGAATCTGATTGACCCTCTGGCTGGTCTCCCTGCAATGTACTCATGCAGCTATCTGTGCAATTCTGAAATTCCTCTTTTGAAGGAGATTCCTCTTAAGGATCTCCCTATTAAGACATAACCATTCCATTTATTCATTTGTTGGCAGCCAATATTTCTTGGGAGCCTATGATATGCCAGACACTGTTCCAGGCACTTTCTAACAGTGAGTAAGACAGACAAGGCCCTGGGCCTGGGAAGCTCACATTCTAACATGGGAAATTGATGTAAACATTTGCAAACAAGGTAACTACAAGAGCTATACAAAGAAGAAACAGGGAATATAACTGAAAGTGATTGAAGGGAGGGGACAATATTTGATAAGTGGTCACGGAGGGCCTCTCAGGGGAAACAGTGTTTGAGTGGAGACCCAAATCATTAGAAAGGACCCACCATATGAGATGAGAGAGAAGGATGAATGGAAGAATGAACAGCAAGTGCAAAGACGTAGAGGCTGGACTCACTCAGTGTGTCTGAAGAAGAGCAAGACAGTGAGAGTGGCGTCATGAGTGATAGAGTGAGGGGCAGGAGACTGGAGGAGGCAGTCAGGTTTACAGGTAGATCACGTGAGGTCTTGTAGGGTCTGGTAAGGAGTTGGCTTTCATTCTACACTTTGTGAGGAGCCAGAGGGGAGGGTATGAGTTTACTTATTTTTTTAAACAGATCTTTGGCTGATGGAATGAGTTATCAATATCAGGTATGACATTAACAGGGGTGAGATGGGGTTGGGAAACTTTTTCCGTAAAGGGTCAGAGGAGTAAATATTTTAGGCTTTGCGGCCGTTTGGTCTCTGTTGTAACTATTCAATTCTATCAGTCAAAACTAACATGTGAATGAAATGAGTGTTGCTGCATTCCAGTAGATCTTTATTTATAAAAACAGGAGGTGGGCTGGATTTGATGCAAGGGGCCCCCGTTTGCAGACCACTAGGTTAGATGGAAAGGCAGTTGAGGGCACCAAACAGGATGATGGTGTATGTGGCATATTTAGCGGGAGCACAGAGGATTCTAAGATCAAGGCCATGGGCTCTGAAAGATGGGAGGGGTGGAAGGATGTTGGTGACAAAGATTGACATTTCCTAATTTTGCAAGGGCTGGTCCAGTGACATCAAGTGTATGCTCATGTCTACGTTCAGGTGATGGACTGGGGTGGTTGGTTTCATGGGACCTGAAACTTAACAATTTTGGAATTGTCTTTAAGGAAATGAATATAAAATTACAAATACCAAATTAGGGCTAGGGCCCTTGGAAAAAACCTGCACAAGTGACAACTCTAAAGCTTGAGCTTTATTAGCTTCAGGGTAAATCCACCTCGGCTTGTGTATGTTTTTCCACCCGGAGCTCATAGCAACAATCTGAGCTCATTAAGTCAGATTCTTTCAAAAAAGCCTCCTTAGTGACATCTGGTGCATGACTGATACTCTGAAACACTCAGAATCCTAAAAAATGAAAGAGGCACCTGCTCTTGGTGTACAGTGGGATCCTGAGGTGTCTGATTTGTCATTTCAGGGTGCAGATGCTCAGACCCAACCCTACCTCAAAGTCCTTACAAACAGTAGCAGCTTAACACCACACTGCTGGCTTGTGAGGCTGATGTCCGACTTGTGTCCTCACATCTATATTTTCACAAATGACACTGGAATCCAGAAAGAATGTATGTTGGTGCTTTAGGTAATAAAATGGAAGAAATTTTATGCACTGGATTTTATTCTGTTGTATCCTGAAAGATTTCTGCATGCAAAACTCAGCCCCTTTTCTGGATTCCAGAAATCTTTATGGGGAGAATACTTGGCTAAGGACCTGCAGTAGGAGCTAAGTCTTCAACACATCTAGGTGTGAGTTGAATCGCCCTGTGGAAATCAGGAGGAGAGAGAGAGACAGAGAGACAGAGAGAGAGAGAGAGAGAGAGAGAGGAAGACAGAGAAAAGGGATTGGAGCCAGTGGATGGAGGAAGGATGTTCCTTGCAATGTGCTGTCTCTTTGAATCCCTACTCCATTCTGTCCCTATCATATAAGTTGTCAATTAAATCTACAAAAGGAAGGAAAGAAAGAAGGAAGGAAGGAGAGAGGGAGGGAGAGAGGGAGGGAGGGAGGAAAGGCAGGAAGGTGGGAGAGAGGGAGGGAAAGAAGAAAAGAAAGAAGGACACAAAGTTCTTGATGTGCGTGGATTTCTTTGGATATGGTAGATGCAGCTGAGTCCTGCAAGAATAATGTGGAGGAGGGTGTTGGAGGCGGGTGTGTGGTACACAAAGCAGGTAAGGAGGATGAAAGCCATGGAAACTCGCAGAAATTGTGACCAGGGTTTAGATGGCTAAAAGTCCTGGAATGAAATGTGACTCCAAATTTAACCACATCAATGCAATACAGAGGGATCTCTTCTGATAGCTGTGATGGCAGCAGGCACAGTGTGTGCCTGGCGGAGCCCCTGTAGGGAGTGGCAGCAGCCAGCAAGCCCAGAATGTTGGTGAGCACATATGAGATAATCCCTGGAGACTCCCAGAAATATTGGGGGCCTTAGCAAGGAATTGAGTTTCTGTGTGAGTAGGTTGGTGCTTGGAAATCAATGAGATGTGGGTATAAATGTAATTTGTCCTCACCGGAGACCCCAGGAGAGTAAGGCCTAGGGATGTTCGGACTGCTGTGGGTTGTATACGCCTCCCCAACTTGGTTGTCCAGTTGTTGAGGTCATGAACCTTGTCTTATTCATTTTCATAATTCTCCCTGTCCTTCAATCATTCTTATTTCATCCTACCCATGCCTTGCATAGCCCCTGGCATATATTGTATTCACTCAGTGATTATATGTGTAATGAATAAATGAATAAAGAATGCATGAATAAAACACTCTTACTCAGAAGTCTGTACACTGGTCTTGGCCATCCTTCATTCTTGATCAACTCTAGCTTCTTTCTTGGGCTTTTGGTCCCTATCTATCTGCCATGAGAGGAGTAATGGTGCTATCGTAACATCATTCAGGCTGACGTTTAGAATTATAGAATGGCAGAGCTGGAAGGGAACTTAAGAGACGGAGTCTATAGATTTTGATGAAATCTGAGCTTCTTAAAAGAAACTTAGGGCAGATTTCAGTAAACTCTCATTTATCTGAAATCCAAACAACCACGAAATGCAAAAGACTGGAAGCTTTTATACATTCTATGCCATATTTTTATTTTTTATTTTATTTTATTTCTTTTGAGGAAGATTAGCCCTGAGCTAACATCTGCTGCCAATCCTCGTCTTTTTGCTGAAGAAGACTGGCCCTAAGCTAACATCCATGCCCATCTTCCTCTACTTTATATGCGGGACGCCTACCACAGCATGGCTTGCCAAGCGGTGCCATGTCTGCACCCGGAATCTGAACCAGTGAATCCCGGGCCGCCGAAGCGGAACGTATGCACTTGACTGCTCCGCCACTGGGCCAGCCCCTCTATGCCATGTTTTTATCTGTAAGAATATCTTATACATGTAAAGGTCTTTAGGGAATATCAAATCCTTTCACTTACATTATCTCATTAAATTCTCCAAATACTGTTTTAGGAAGATAATGAGCTCCCCCATTTTACAAAGATTAAGTTACTTGCCCTGAATCATTTAGCTAGCAAGTGGCAACCAGGATTCAAAGCAGTCTGCTGATTCTAGGTTTAGTGTGCTATCCACCACGTGGTGGGATGCTTATCATCCGATGAACGGCAAACAGGCAAGCCGATCTCAAGCATCTTCTTGATAAGAAACACCACTTCTAGTTTCTCTCAGCCTCCTGTTGCTTCTACGGCTCCAGATCTATGAGGCAAAATTCTAGATATAAGTTAACACTGCTATTCCACTAATTCTCCTGAGTCATGACAATGTCCACCTTCATGTTACCTTGGGTAAGGAGAATGTATTAGGTTCCTATTGCCACTATAACAAGTTCCCACAAACTTAGTGTTTTGGAAGTGTTACAGTCCTGGAAGTCAGAAGTCTGAAATGAGTCTTGCAGAGCTGGAATCAGCACGTCAGCAGGGCTGAGTCCTTCTGGAGACCCCAAGGAGAATCCATTTCTTTTCCCTTCCAGCTTCTGGGGGCTGTTGGCATTCCTTGCCTTGTGGCCCTTTCATGCCCAGCTCTGCTTCCGTCCTCACATTGCCTTCTCTTGTCCCTGATTCCTCCTGCATCCTTTCTAAAGAACCCTGTCATTATACCAGCCCCACTAGATAACCCAGAATTATCCCCCCCATCTCAAAATTCTTAAACACACCCGCTAAGTCCCTTTTGTCACTTTCAAAGAATCTGGGGATTAGGGCGTGGCCATATTTTGGAGTCATTATTCAACCCACCACAGAGGAGAATTTTATTTTCCTACTCAGTGGTTTTTAAAGAGAGATTCAAAAATTTTACTTGCCAAGGGATTTATCTGAGAAAAGAATGGGAGGGCTATGGTACAAAAGGCCATTGCATTCCCAGTGAGGGGGAAGAAAGTACCCAGTCTCTCTCTGGGGCATGGACTGCCCTCACAGATGTGCCCTCCTTAGTCTCTGAGCTCAGAGTAGAGATCGAGGTAACCAGACCGGTATCCATAAACAATGACAAAGTTCTTTAGTCCTGGCCTTTGAGCCTCCACTGCCTATAAGTGGAAGGAATGCCGAATGCCAGTATTTATGTATATATTGACCAGTCATCGGTGTGAATTTTTTTGCAAGGGGGAGGCGTGGGTTTCAGGGAGAGCCCTGGCTGTCTCTGTCCTAGGATTCAAATTTGTCTGAGCACGTCCAGGGGGCCTGCGGGGCTGACCCACCAGAGGCCTCTTTGCCTGTGGGACTCAGGAGCCTGCTAGACAAGACTCACCCTACCTGCTGGTAAGAGGAAGGTGTGGAAGCCACATGCGCAGAGCACAGGGAGTTGAATGGCTTTGGGGCAGGGGCCATGCCTGTCACTCAGATCACCCCTGCGCCAGCCCCGTGGGCTCACAGCCAAGGAAGTTAAACAGTGAGTACTAGGCAAAAGAACTGTTTCTCTAAAATCCCTGGGGGACATTGAGGGAGCAGAAAAGCCTTCACGGACTTGGCAGCCTGGAGTGGCGGGTTTGGGCAGCAGCAGGAAGTGGCACAGGCAGCTTTTGTAATGGCCCCCGGGGCTTCCTGGCCTGAGCTGTCAGTTAGCAGGGGAAGGGAACAACAGTGAAAGCCGATTTTTGGATCTCCCCTAGGAATAGTGGAAGGGATGAAGAGCTCTGAAGGTGAGCTGGAGCTCTGGAAATGGCGAGTTGCAATGAAACCAAATAATTCTGGCAGAGAAATATTTTTAAATATTAACAGCAGTCTTAATTTTCCTGTTATTTTCTGTTACCTCACAACCCCTTCCCCCTTTCCTGTTTCAAGCCCAGACTTTGAGGTGTTCGTTACCATGGAGAATTGATGTTTTTGCAAAAACACAAAAAACATTTCGAGTTTCAAAAGCCCAGCCTTAAGGGGACTTCAGGCATAAACAATAGATTTGGACTAATACCTGCTGAGTTAGAGGTAGACGTCTTACCTGGAGACCAGCTCAAGATTCCCTGAATTTGGGTGAGGGGTGGAGAAAGATAGAGGGGAAGTCAAGAATGGGTGCGTGTTGTGGATTGGTGAGGGGATGGGGGTGTATTCTTCTCTACCCATCACTAATCTGGGGGTGAGAGCACCTCTAGTTTGGGGGTGTCTGAGAGCAAAGATGCCTGAGTCCCCCTGCCCTAAAGATCACCCTAGGGGAGAGGCCAGGCCTCAGAGAAGTGGCCACCTGTGTGGTGCATTGAGGTATGTGGGGGCCTGGAATTGGCCACCCCAAGATAGGTCTCTTTGGCATGATGATTAGAGGCTGGTTATTTTGCAGAAAGGAAAGCAGCTGAAAAGTAGAATTTACTTACCCTTTGTAAGAGACATTTACATTGTAAAGGAAATCTCCATCTGTAAAGATATCTCCCTCTCTACCAGGAAGAAGGGGGATGACCTTATGTCTAGAAACTCTTAATCAATGGGGAAGGCAAGGACTTAAATCTGCATTTGTTTACTGTGCTTGTCTGGTAACCTCCTGTGACTGACTCCCCCCACCCCCAACATCCTCCTTTGTCTTTAGCTGGATATGATATTTAAGTGGGGACTTCAGCCATTTTGGCGAGTTGCTCAGCTTGCCTGAGCCTCCCATGTATACATGTTATAAAGCTTTGTTTAATTTTCTCCTGCTATTCTGTCTCACGTGAATTTAATTCATCCTCCGGCCAGACGAACCCACATTGGGTAGAGGAAATGTCTTCCTCCCTACAGGTACATGGGGTCCTACACAGCCTCACAGGTCTCACCATAGCTCAGCATGGTGCTGGAGCCACAGAATTACCTGCTGACCCCCAGCAGAGTTTCACTATAGCTGAGAGAGCTACATCCAAAGGCCTTCAGCGGGAATGCAGGACAACCCAATCATTGCTCTGATGGGCAGATGAAGTCCCGATGGGAGTTGAAATGTCTCACCAGATGCCAGCCCCAAAAGATGAACGATGATATCGAGGGCCACAGGCCCCCCTTTCACAATGATACCATTTGAACCCCCTCCCCAAACTTACACACAACCCCAGGGAGAACCAGAACCCCAAAATAGGTTGTGATTCAGTTTATGCTATTTTGGCCAAAAGGGACTTGAAATGGAAATCAGATTAAATTGTAGAAAAATAAATAAAGTCACATTCTGAGTACTTCTGAGTTAGGGGACTGAACTTTGCATTCTCTACTTACTGTAGATGCATTTGCAGGTGGCCCCAAAGCCCCTGGCTTATAGCAGGGTGTCATGTTGGTAAGGCAAACGTTTAAACTCTCCATGTAGGGAAATGAGTGTTTCGTCCGAATTGTGCATCTACCTGACCACCAGCATCTCAATGTTGCTCTTGCATATGAAACTACCCTCAGTGAGGGTCTGAAAAGACCACACAAAATTTAATTTATATTTACCTATTGGATTGCTAAGGACTTGAGTGTGGGTAGTCAGAACAAAGTCTGTACTATCAGGATTTTTGTGAATCTGAAGATTTGGAACCACCTTGGGATATATATGGGTCAAAGGTCATCTGTGCTATTTTTGACATCTTAGAAAATTGGTCTAAGTGGCAGAGGATATTTAGCGAAAGCACAGATCATTTTTTGAAAGTCTTATGTCAAATTGCGAGCCTACCCCAAGTAAGAGAGAACAGTAGAATCTGTCCCAATGTTTTCTCCTCCCCTAGCTTTAATTATTAACATTCTGCCAATCTGAAAATACTGAATTTAAAACAGGCAACGTTTCATTTTAAAAGGGAGGAAATTCAATACTGAGGGGTACAAGCCGTCTCTCTACTCACACATCAATGATCTGCCTAGTTCCCCGAAGTGAATAAAATTGTGTGCTAATCAATATTCAATAGACAGAACATTACATAGACCAGCCATTCTGGATAAGTGGGAGGGTGCCTATGACCCTGACTTAGCCTGACTTCTCTGCCAAGAACTCTCAGAGTGAAGCTGGTCAAGTACCGGGCTGCCCAGGATGGGCACTCAGCTGAGGCAGTAAGGCACATAGGATGCAAAATTTAAGGGTCCTCAACCCCGGGGTCATACATGCACAGGACCAGCACTCAGCTGCCTCACCCTGTCTCGTTCCTGGAGCTACTATTTGCTTGTGCTGGTTTCTGGCTCATATTAATCCCAGGAGCCCCAGATTTGCCTTCCTTAGGGGGATCACACCCTTTCCTGAGCAAAGAGGCAATGGTGGTGGCCTCCTTCAACACTCATCCATTGAGTGAATGTCAAGTGTCTCCCGTGTGTCAGAAGCAGGGCTAGATGCTTGTATATGAAGATGAGTAAGTCAAAGGCCTTGCCCTTGAGGGCCTTGCAGTCTGGTAGGAACTCTCTCTGAATGGTTCATTTGTTTATTTGCATTTGAAGTGGTGGGCTTCCAACCAGGATTAAGTTAACCCCAGGGAGCACCTGGGGCTGTGGCTGAAAGGCTAAGGCCCCCTTTACCCTGGGCAGTTTTCGGGGATGCTGGAAAGGTCAATAGTCATTTTAGAGTTAACAAAATGTTTTTGCCTAGGTGTTTCACTTGATTCTCGCAGCAATTCCGTGAGATGGCTATTATCTCCTCCTTTTAGAACTGAAGACATAGTGGTTAAGTGCCACTGAGTCACTTGCATAAAATCTGACAGCAAATACTTTCCCCATTCGGATTTAAACCCTAGTCTTGCACCTTAAACGAAATGTCTTTTCTAATATACTCTCAAGTCCAGGTAAGAGATTTTTGGGTGAGTGGGCGGTTACTCTTTGCTTTAAGAAATAAATAAGTTTCTGTGTTAGTCAGGATGGGTGAGGTTATGTTGCGGAAACACCCACAATCAAAAGGCCCTACTAGGTGACAAAGGAAGGTTGAAAGCTTGGGGACTTGGGAGGGGCATGTTACAGAACAGCTACCTGGGCAGTGGGAGGGGCCCTGCACTGACTCACACATGCTCCAAGTTCTCAGCCTAATCCATCCTTCTTCCCTAGCCAGCCTCAGAGCCTCAAGAGGCTACCTCCTATTGCTGAGCTTTCTAAAACCTGTGTCCTCTGAATGATATTTGCTTCCTTCCCTGGCAATGGAGAGCTTGTGTGACCATCAGCCCTCAGAGGCAGTAAGCTGCAGAGGGAGAATGGCCTTCTCCCAGCTTGCGCTTTGATTCCCCCACAGAGCTGACACCAACCACTGAACTGGGCCAGGGCAGAAGTGGGGCGGGGTGCAGAGTCTCTTTCGAGGAGGCAGAAGGATGTTGGACTTTCAGGCCTGAGAGTGAATCCAGTTCAATCCCCGTGTCGCTAATGACCACTACGTACCCAAATGCAGACAGCCTTTCATGGGCTGCGTGTGCAAGAACGTCCTCACACTCCTGAAGGACCTCAAGTTCAGGGCTTTGAGTTCTCTGCATGAGATTAAATATAAAGTCATAGGGACAGCTGACAGGCTGGGAGGATGGCCATTACACAGCTCTAACCTGCCCCCCATTCTGACCACACTGCCTGTGGGTGGTGCCCGATGAATGAAAAACACATAGAAATACTATAATTATCTTAAAAATAGCACAGATATGTGCATTGTGTTAATTTTTGACAATGGTAATATTTATCACAATTTTCTTACCTTCTTTTGATATTTCTTAATTTTATGTTAAGGTTCTAAAGCATTAAAATCTGAAAGTGGCCCTTGAAACGTCTGAAAGGCTAGCCCAACCTTCTTAATTTTGTAGGAGACTTGGTCCCAAGAATAGGGCATTGTTTCATAAGTCACTGATTTCTTCAGGTTCTAGATTTCGTTTAACTTCTCCAAGTCACATCAAGAAATCGGGGGCTGGCCCAGTAGCACAGTGGTTAAGTTCGTATGCTCTGCTTTTCAGTGGCCCGGGGTTCGCCGGTTCGGATCCTGAGTGCGGACAAGGCACCGCTTGGCAAAAGCCATGCTGTGGCAGGCATCCCAAGTATAAAGTAGAGGAAGATGGGCATTGATGTTAGCTCAGGGCTGATCTTCCTCAGCAAAAAGAGGAGGATTGGCAGTAGTTAGGTCAGGGCTAATTTTCCTCAAAAAAAAAAAAAAAAGAAATTACTTAGTAAGCTGTATCTACAACTGCAGACTGAGGAATTTAAGGAAATTGTCTGAGTTATTATTGTCTAAAAACTGTTCATTCCTCCAAAATATATGTCATCAAGGAAATACAAATTAAAACAACAAGGAGATCCCACTACATACCTAGTAGAATGGCCAAAATCCAGAACACTGACAACACCAAATGCTGGTGAGGATGTGGAGCAACAGGTGAGAACGAAAATGGTACAGCCACTTTGGAAGACAGTTTGGAAGACAGTTTCTTACAAAACTAAACATTCTCACCATTTGGCCCAGCAATCGTGCTCCGTGGTATTTACTCAAAGGAGATGAAAACGTCTGTCCACACAAAAACCAGCACACGGATGTTTATAGCAGCTTTATTCATAATTGCCAACATTTAGAAGCAACCAAGATGTCCTTCAGTAGGTGAATGGATACATAAACTGTGGTACATCCAGATAATGGCATATTTTTCAGTGCTAAAAAGAAATGAGCTATTAAGCCATGAAAATACATGCAGGAACTTTGAATGCATATTACTAAGTGAAAGAAGCCAATGTGAAAAGGCTACATACTGTATGATTCTAACTATATGATATTGTGGAAAAGGCAAAACTACGGAGACATTAAAAATTTTAACCAGTGGTTGCCAGGGATGGAGAGGATGAGGAGAGAACATGCAGAACACAGAGAATTTTTAGGGCAGTGAAAATACTCTGCATGATATTATAACGATGGACCCATGTCAATACATCTGTCTAAATCCATAGAATGTGCAACGAGTGAACCCTTGTGTAAACTATGGACTTTGGTTGATTATGATGTGTCAGTGTAGGTTCATCCTTGGTAAAAAACATACCACTCTGGTGACTGATGTTGGTGGTAGAGAAGGGTAAGCATTTATATGGGCAAGGGGGTCTATGAGAAGTGTCTGTATCTCCCTCTTAATTTTGCTGTAAACCTAAAACTGTTCTGAAAATTTGTCTTAAAAGATAAAAAACAAACGAAAAAACTATTCATCTCAAATGTGCAGATAATGGACAAAGGATGCCTTTACTTTTAAATTATCTGGATAATTGCATCAATTCCCCTGTAAATTGCAGTAAATAAATGAACTATGCAGGGGGGTGTGTGTGTGTGTGTGTATCACTAGAAAAATATGTAACATTGAAGAAAATGTTTTGATACCTTAGTCATCATATTCCCAATCAGCTTTGATTCTTTGTTAAAACAATTCACGGTAGGCTACGTGTACATGAATATTTCTTAAGCCTTCTTTTATATCTTATTTTCCAGCCAACATCTGCGTTATTTGATTGTTTAACTTTGGAACACGTGCTTTGTTGGTTCAGTTCGGGATTCCTGTATCCAATAACTAACCCAGCCATGGAGTGAGGCACCCAGGGATCTACACCTGAGTAACTGTGGTGGTCAGTGGTGCTGTTCACCGACTTTTCCCAGCACTTCGCTTTGTCACTTCCTGTCTTCCTTGTCATGGGAGAGGCTTGTAACTCACTCTGGCTAAGGAGTTGTAAGTGGAAGCATGCACTGCTAGGTTAGAGCACTTAACTCCTGATATGAGGCCTCTGCGGCTTTCTTCCCCTTTGCCAGGACAACCAGGAACCTTCCAGATTGTGGCTGCTCTGTAGTTTGGGTCCTGGAGTCAGGATGATTCTGAGCTGTGATGGATATATAACATGAGAGAGAAATAAGCCTGTTATGGTAAGCCGCTAAGATCTTTTCTCCCCTGATGGTATAATCTAGTCCATCTTGACTGATAGAGAATATACCATATTTCTTAAAGAAAGCGTTTTAAATCACTTAGGCTGTTTTCCAGTCTGACGAGATTATGCCACATTAAGTTTCTTTTCATGTATTTTGATCTCTATTGCAATCAAGAGATCATATAACATCACACTAATGCTAACAGGGAGTTTTTTCTTCTGAGTACAAATAATCATATTTCTGTCTAAATTTGAATGCATCTCATCAATATTCAAATGACACCTACATTTTATTAGCATTTCACTTGTCTTCAAATTGCATGCCTCAGTTCCCCATCTGAGGTAAGGGTGGGGAATGAAAAGCTTTTATGGGAGAAAGCAGGTTGTTTTGAGTCTGGGTCCCTCCATTGTAACCAGAGAGGCAAGTCAACCATCTTTGTATAAACTTTGGTTAAAGAGAAGGTTCTACTGTCTGAAATAACCCCGTCCTATGAAATGAAGTTTGAAGTCTTTCTTGCTGATGACTTCAACAGTGATAATTCTCAATCCTCTGCTTATAAAATATTCTAAGAAGCACATCATGAACTGGGAAGAAAGAGAGTATAGGGAATCATACAGTCCTGGTATCAAATTCCAACCGCTGAAGTGCCCAGCTGTGTGATCTTGGGCAAGGAGCTTAATTCTTCTATACTTACTCTGACAGCTGTACAAATGGAGATCATAGGAGGCTGTTGTGATGATTAAATGAGATAATGCACGTAAAGTACTTAGCACACAGGGTGTTTAGCACAAAGGGCATTTAATAAGTAGTGGTAGTTTGTTGTTATTACTATTATTTGTCAGATTTGTGAAATGGAAACAAGTCTAAGGTAGAAAAATCATTTTAAGAGAAGAAAAGAATAGAGCCTGGGTCAAATTGAAACCGACTTGCTATGGAGTGGTTGAGATAGCCAATATCAGCATCAGGGTGGGTAACACAGCAATACAATTTTCTGCGATGAAATTGCTTGTTTCAGCAGGAGGGTGGGAAAAGAAATAGAAAGGAGCTGAGTTTGCTCTTCTATTGCATCCAGGGCAACATGTATTTGTTGAGCACAGAGGAGGAAGAGGCTGTGTGGTCAAGAGAGCAAAGTGGGTAAAATTTAGGAAGGGGGCACTCAGTCTGAGTTTTAGCCTTCCCTCCTCCTGGCTGTGGAAGAAGATAGTTATTCTCTCTTCACCTCAGTAACTCGTATCTGTAAGAAGGTATTGGCAGTCAAAGTGGCATGAATCCTCCCAATTTAGCTAACATGGGGCTGTTGTGAGTGACAAGAATTGCCAATGCAGAGTAAGTACTTGCCAAGTGCTTCTATGCATTAATGCATCTCACCATGAAACCACGCGGTAGATTTCCATGACTACTTCAGTTAGACAGATGATATAATAGAGGCACAGGAGAGTTAAAGCCTGTCATTTATAAGTGATGGAGCTAGGCTTTGAGACTGGGAAGTTTCCAGAGGCTATACTCTTAACCATTAGGCTACATTGCTTCTCATGAATGTGAACGCCAGGCCAAGCATCTTGTACGCATAAGCTCTTCAAGAATTATTCCATCTCTTCTCTATCCTGGGAAAAGCACTTTGCCTCTTCCACACAAATTCTACATATTAATCACGATGCAGTTAAAGGTCCTTTCCTTTAAGAAGCTTTCTCATATCAGCTGAGTCTGCTTAGTTCTCTTTTTCTCTTGAACCACTGGTATACTAATTAAAACTCCAAAGTGATCTATTAAGCAGATCTATTTCCTATTGTAAGGAGGCCCGAGGTCTTAGAGTCAAAACCATTCTATATATTAGACACAGAACTCAAGTTTGGTATTATAAATTACCTTACCCCATTACATGTGGAGAAAGATAGTTTTACTTCCAACATCTAAGGATGTGTTTCCAGTTTGATGTGGCACCTGACAGAAAGTCCTGTGATCTGTGAAATGAGTCAATACTCATGCTATTTCAATAGCTCCTGATCTATTCATGTAGGCAGTGATAAGTTATTTTTGAAATTTTTAAAGTTCTACAGGAGCCATGAGGAATTGGTGGCTCTCTGACACATCAATTTTTTTGCCTTTGATGGGAATTATAGCCACTTAATGGCCACATCGGAAGCTCTGATTATTCCCTTACAACTGGGTTTGTGAAACATGAGTGATTAGCGGCCTTGACAGAGTTACTGGAGCCAGGATTAGGGAATGACAGTGTCTGAGCAGCATGCTTCCAGGACAGGTCACACTTGCACAACACCCCAAATGAAGGGAAAGGGCCATGGCTATGGGCCAGAGTTGGTCTGCTTACTTGACTCATTTCTTATTAGTCCCATAGCCCAGCCCGGGTTCAGCTGATTTCACCACTTCCTTGATGTCTTAGTCTGCCTGGGCTGCTGTAAGAAAATATCATAGACCATGTGGCTTAACAACAGAAATTTGTTTCTCAGAGTTCTGGAGGCTGAGAAGTCCAAGATCAAGGTGCCAGTGGATTCACTGATGGTGAGAGCTCTTTTCCTGACTTGCACAACAGTTGTCTTCTTGCTGCATACTCACATGGCAGAGAGACCCAGCGGCTCTAGTCTCTTCCTGTTTTTATAAAGACTCTCATGCCCATCCCATCGTGGATGCTCCACCCTCATGACCTCATCTAAACCTAATTACTTCAAAAGGTCCCACCTCCTAATACCATCACGTTGCAGGGTAGGGTTTCAACGTATAAACTTGAGAGGGACACAAGCATTCAGTCCATAGCACTTGGTAATTATGGATCCTTATGGATAATTAGAATCGTTAATTGCATCATGCTAGTCTTCTCTTTTTTCTCCCCTTCCCTGATCTCTGCATTTCATTCTTCTCCCATTTCTGCCCTGTGCTTGCCCTGAGAGGCCAACCCCAACAGACTGCTTGCTCTCTGGATTTTAGTTGATTTGGCCAACGAGAAGCATGAGCAGAAGTTTGGAGGATGGAAAGAGAAAGATAATGTGGTGTTTCTTCCTTCTCATTCCCCACCTTCTTTGTGCCCTTCTGGAAGTGGCTGCTTCGCTCTTGGACTACAACTTCTGGTAGGCAGCACCCTGTTCCATGGCTTTAGATCTCAACTGGGCTCCTGCACTAGTTTCCTGTCTCCCCTTCAGGCCCAGGAGTTTTAATGGCTTCCTGCTTTTGCTAAGTCCTGGACACGTCACTGTCACTTGTCTTTTACCTAAAACCAGGATTTTCAATCTTGAGACTGTTGACGTTTCGATCCAGATATTTCTTTGATGTGGGGGCTGTCCTGGGCATTGCAGAATGTTTAGCAGCATCCCTGGCCTCTTCCCACAAGATACCAGTAGCTACTACCCTGGGTGTGACAACCAAAAATGTCTCCACATATTGTCATGTGTTCCTCGGGATGTAAAGTCATCCTAAAGTTGAGAACCACTGCCTTAAAATTATCCATAATTCTGTAAGTGGTCTTTTCATTTAAAAACATGTCTTTAAATATTCTAATTGTGTTGTCTATTTCCTACCAGGATGCTGATGAAAAGATGGGTAAATAATAACTGAATAAATGGAATTTATTTATCATTTATTACACGTGGATTGGAGAAAGACTCTTTTAAAACATAGGATCCAAGGAATAAAACAATGTGAAAAAGGGTCTCGGTGGTAGAAAGCCTAGAACTGTTATCATCTCAATGGCACAACAGACATTGGTCCATACAGTTGCCACATTGAAGCTGTGGTTTCAAACTGAGGCCGCAGTGTAGAGAAGAGGCATATGGTCTAAGCTCCTGGCTACATAGTGATTTTGATCACTGTTCTAGGCTTTAGACCGCTCAAGTTCAAATCTTAGCTCCACTGCATTACTAGTCCTATGATGTTGGGCATGTTAATCTTTCTAAAATGGTGCCCTGACAGAGTTATTGGTATCAGATAGTTCTTTTCACATCCAGAAAATGGGCCTAATACCTTTCAGAATATTGTGAAGATTAAGTAATATAATGTACGTGAAATTCTTGGGACAGACCTGGCATGTTGTAAAGTTTGCGATAATGATCATAGTATAACTATTTCAGAATCAGACACGCACAGACACTACACCAGGCACACACTTATTAATCATACAGATACACTCCACAAAGCACACACTTATTAATCATAACAAATATGTTAAACCTGGCTTTCATTTTAAAAAATTAAAAA
This sequence comes from Equus quagga, assembly GCF_021613505.1. Taxonomy (NCBI): domain Eukaryota; kingdom Metazoa; phylum Chordata; class Mammalia; order Perissodactyla; family Equidae; genus Equus; species Equus quagga. Next base: position 105,041,898 of record NC_060272.1, read on the forward strand.
TGTTGATGCATGATTTGTAAAGGCATACTCACTCTTAGGATTTAAATGCTGCTGGGATTCCTGCCCTTAACTATACCTTCCATATCCGACTCCATTCCTCAGACATAATCATTATTAATATTAGCTCAAACCATATGATATTACCATTTCTGTAGATCAAAAATTGTCAAGTATTGCAATGTCAAGTCATTTGATCTTAAAGTGTCATGTGTGTCCTTCTAATTTTGTTCCATGCACTTATACACAATTATATATGCATATGCTATGTGTCACTTTAAAACATAAATGGGCACAATTACTGCTTTCTTTATCAACAATGTTCTTTGAAAGTCTTTGCATGTCTGTCTCACTCTTTTTAAGGTTGGCATAGCATCGTGTTTTACGAGTGAATCAAAATTTATTTAGACTCTCCTTTACTAATAGGAATTTTCCAAATTTATTGCTATATACAGATTATGGTGCTATCCACCATATGGTGCTGTTACATAAATACAGGTGAGTATTTCTGTAGAATGGGGACATACATTCAAAAACACAACAGATTTGCCAACCTTTACCGCTCACCACCCGTGTACAAGAGTACAGGTTTTCTCAAATCCTCATCAGTGCTATATATCGTCAAGCTTTTAAATTTTTGCAAATGTGATGGGGATAGAAAAAGCTCATTATAGTTTCAATTTGCATTTCTCTAATGACTAGTAAGTTTGAATGTCTTTTCATATGCTTATTGGATTTTTGCTTTTCTTTTTCTGTGAATTGCTTGTTCATATCGCAAGCCCATTTCTCTACTGGGATATTTGTCTTTTTCATTTTAATTTGTGGGAGCTCTTTAGAGGTTCTGGATATAAATCCTTTGTTTGTTGTACATGTTGCAAATATCCCTGTTTGTCATTTGTCTTTTTTATTTTTTTTTAAAGATTTTATTTTTTTCCTTTTTCTCCCCAAAGACCCCCAGTACATAGTTGCATATTTTTCATTGTGGGTCCTTCTAGTTGTGGCATGTGGGACGCTGCCTCAGCGTGGTCTGATGAGCAGTGCCATGTCCGCGCCCAGGATTTGAACCAATGAAACACTGAGCCACCTGCAGCGGAGCGCGCGAACTTAACCACTCGGCCACGGGGCCAGCCCCTGTCATTTGTCTTTTTAACTTAGTTTATGGTGTCTTCTGTCACTCAGAAGTTACAATTTTTTATGCGATCAAATCTGTCAACAATTTCCTTGTCAGCTATGGAGTTCTTGGGCCTGTTTCTAGAATGCTGGAGCATTCTAGAAGGTGCCCTCAAGGCAGACTCTGGATGTTGCCTTTAACTGAGATATCTACGGTTTATTTTTTCCCCTTCATATTAATAGTGGTGTATTTTTGCTTGGAAAAAAAAATACTACACATACACAAAACCCAGAACCCAGGGCGCTAACACTTGCTCATCTCAACTCAAAAACAGAAAAAGAGTGGAGGCTTCCAGTCTCATAGCAGACAGTCTCATTAAAAACACACACACAGAGTTCTCTGTGAATATAAAAATTTTAGTACGAAAGAATGAAAGGCCAGTGTGAATGGAGTGTGTGTGTTTGCGCATACATCTATTTTTCAAAAAGCAAGCACTTAAAACTTACTCTGTGCTCTGTAGTCATCTATCAATAGGCAATTGTTTAAGAAATGTCAGGCTGTAAGTAGGATGTTATTATTTTTTATTATTCTTATTATAAGGCATGAAGCTTTAGCTCAATGATAATAAATAACTTCCCCAAGGTCGTGTAGCTGGTAAGTGAGGAAACCAGAATAATCAGAACCCAGGTGTTCTAGCATCAAGCCTGGTGCCCTTCTCATTCTGTAGACTTCTGTTTATATACAGTCAAGAGTGTGTGTGTGTGTGTGTGTGTGTGTGTGTGTGTGTGTGTGTGTGTCTCTGTGGAGAGAGAGAGAGAGACGAGATTTACTTCATGGAATTGACCTTGAGAGTGTGGAGGCTGGCAAGTCCAGAATCTGCAGGCAGGCTGGCAGGCTGGAGACCCAGGGAAGAATGGACTCTGTTCAAGTCCAGTGCAGTCCAAAGGCAGTCTGCTAGCAGAATCTCCTCTTCCTCAGGGGGGACCAGACTTTTTCTCTTAAGGCCTTCAACTGATTAGACGAAGCCTACTCACATTATGGAGGGTCATCTGCTTTACTCAAAGTTGGCTGATTTAAATGTTACTCTCACTAAAAATACCTCTGCAGAGACATCTAGACTAATGTTTAACCAAATATCTGGATACTGTGGCCTAGTTAAGTTGACTCATAAAATTAACTATCACAGAGATGGAACTGGCTTTTATTAAATGCATTTTGAGAATGTATTATATGAAATTCTCCTCTATTAATACGCTTAATTTTATTATTAGATTTTTGAATATTAGGCTCTCCTTGAATTCCTAAGAGAACTCGTACCAGTTTTCACTCATTAGATTTCCAAATATTTAAAAGATTCAAAATAACAAGTTTTAGCATGGTATTGGGACATGGGGGTAAAGTGGCAAAGTCTTTTTTCAGAGCAATTTGACAGCATCTATAAAAATCTGAAATATGTATCTTTTGACCTATCAGTTCTATCGGCTTTTCTTTGTATCCTTGAAAATATGTTTGCATATAAACAAAGAAGCATTCACAAAGGTGTTCATTATAGCATTGTATGTAAAGTGAAAAATTGTAAACAAAATATAATTAGAAAGGGGATAAACAATGGAACATCTAAAAATACTGATAGCAGTCAAAAAAATGTTAGATCTATGCATATATACTTGCTTAGAACTCTATGACATCAATGGTTTAAAATTAAAGCAAGTCTCAGAGCAATAAGCACAAAATGACATCATTTATATAAAAAAAGCAAATTTTGGGGCTGGCCCCGTGGCTGAGTGGTTAAGTTCCCGCGCTCTGCTGCAGGAGGCCCAGTGTTTCGTTGGTTCGAATCCTGGGCGCGGACATGGCACTGCTCATCAGACCACGCTGAGGCAGCGTCCCACATGCCACAACTAGAATGACCCACAATGAAGAATATACAACTATGTACTGGGGGGCTTTGGGGAGAAAAAGGAAAAAATAAAATCTTTAAAAAAAGCAAATTTCCACATATACATTATGATATAAATGCCAAAAAATAATTTAAATTATGCCTATCTCACTGATAGTAATTGTTACTTCTGGAGGGATGTTATCAGGGAGGATGGCTATTTATCTGTATTGTTTGCATTTTTACAATAAGTACTAATAAATTACTTGTATAATTTAAGTGTAATATTAAAAGTTATAGGGGCCAGCCCCATGGCCGAGTGGTTGAGTTTGCGTGCTCTGCTTCAGTGGCCCAGGGTTTCACTTGTTCAGATCCTGGACGTGGACACGGCAGCGCTCATCAGGCCATGCTGAGGTGGCGTCCCACATAGTAAACTATGTAGAAGGACCTACAACTAGAATATACAACTATGTAGTGGGGAGCTTTGGGGAGAAGAAAAAAGATGGGCAACAGATGTTAGCTCAGGGCCAATCTTTAAAAAAAAGTGTTATCAATTTACAAAATATATTTTATCTCAAAAGTTAGAATTCACTTTTGAACTTGGCGTGTTAACTATGCACATTAAAAGACACATTACAAAATAGTTGACATAATACTTGAAATTTATATGGAAAAATTATATGCTGAATTCTTACAATATTATCTTAATCTATAATATACAAAGTCTAATCTCTCAACAAAAAGTGAATGTATTTTATATAGTCTGATAATGGTGCTGAAGCCAGGTACCTGAGTGTTGCTGTAGATGTTCAGTAAGAACGTGTTTGCCTTTTGACCTTGTTCCCAGCACAGACAGAGATGAATCTTGTCAATTTGCTGTTTTCTTGTTTAAACTGAGGGATGACTTGGGTCTCAGGTTGAGGATTGCGAGTTTGTTTTGCAGATGAAAGAGAAAAGAGAATGCCTTCCGAGAGGTCGCCATGCCGGATGGCAGGCCCTCAGCAGCCGTGAACGCCCAGAAGTCAGATTGCCCAGGGGCTTATTGGGGGTGACACCTTTGTTTCCTGGAAGCTCATCCTGTCAAACCCCTTAGCTTCATAAAAACCCCCTGAGTCTGTTCTTGAGGAGTCGCATTTGAGTGAACCCAGGCTCCCAACTACTCATTTTGGCAAATTCAAATAAATCTTTCTCCATCTGCAAGCACAGATGTCTCAGTGTTTGGCTTGCTGGGCATCTGGCACATGAATTTGAGATTAAGAGGTGTGGTACCAGTGCTTTGATAAAAACTTTCTCCTAGTTTGGTTATCACAAGTAGATATGAGCCCTAATTTTAGCTCACGTGATAGTAATTAGAAAAGCAAAGATATATTATTGGTTTTTAATAAAATGTTAGCTATGTTACAAAACAACCTCCAACATGCTAGGCACTGTGCCTCCATATTTCACAGTAATAACCAAAGGAGAGAGAAAGTAATAGCAATATGATTTAATAAACATGATTTCATATAAAAAACAAAGTGGAAATATTTCTTCCTAATTTTATTAAATAGACTAAAATGTCTTGTAGGCAATCAAAAGCTGAAAATTATCTTCTGATACTTTTATTACACTGATCAATAAAATATACAGCTTTCATGAGGTTTCTGAGAGAAAATATAACATAAAAGTAAAATAATTTCACATTTATCTGTACTCATATGTATGAATTTAAGCTTTTTAAAATGTGTTCTATAGAAGAAAGAAAAAACCAAAAAGCTGCCTTGCCTCATGGTCAAGGGCAGCTTTTTCCAGAGAATAAGCTATTCCCAGCCTGTTAGACTCCTGGGCCGTGGACAGCAACATAGGGCCAAGAGGAAGGAGGTCTCTCTTGAGATGGAATACGAACTCCCTCACATTTTTATGGGACTGGATGTGTGCCTTTCATGGTCCACCCCACCTGATTCTCTCGGACTGGAATTCCCTTCATAACGTTCCATTCTATGCCTCTTTATTCAAATACTTGTCAGAGCCAGCTTAGCCAGTTTAGCCAAGTAATGCAGCCACTCAGGGCCCCATGCTCAGACGAGCCCCACGCTAGGTTTAATGCTCTGCTGTCACTATCTTGAATAATTAATAATTTTATCTTTGAACTTGTGTTTTGGAAGTGAAGCCCGATGGGACAGTGGCATATGCACAGGAGCAGAAGAGATGCGTGGAATGTGTGTGCCTCCGTTCCTTGCCACCCCAGTTGCACGTGGTGTTCAAGATGTCCCATGGACGTAGAATTCTGGTGGTCGCAGGGTGCATGAGTTCCAGGTGAGTGAGTACAAGGTGGGTGTGTTACCTCTAGAACTAAGTGGGAGTTCTGGTAGCCTGGAGAAGCCACACTTTCTACTCTAACCAGAACTCACTTCCAACACAGAGAGAAAGCAATGGTGTTCCAAGAAACAGGGATGACAAAGGAATCCTATCATATCCTTTCCTACCCATGGTACATCCCTGGATCAGCCAACCACATGAGCTGAAAACGATGGCATAAAAGGAAAAGGAAAGATAGGGCAATCCACAGTTCCTTTTCCTTTAGTCCTTCCTTGCTCATCAATAAGCTGAAGGTACAGTGTTGCTAGAATGTGCACGTATCAAGAAGTGAAATTAGGAATTAGTTTTGTGCAGTGTTTCCACTCTTCTGGCAAGAATGAAATACATTGCATGTATGAGCTCCAAAATGTGAATTGTAATATTGGTGATTCCACGTGTTAATTAAATGCTTTTAAGTTTGTATTGCACCATATAAAGATGAATAGTAAAATTTATACAAATAATTTAAATTCTTTATTTTCCTTACTTAGAATGTCATTAAATAGCAAATAAAAAACACTGTGACAAGTTGAGAGACTGAGAAAGGAAATGGCTTTATATTTTGTACCATTAATGACATGCTTTTCCTGCTTTTTGAACAAAGGTCCCCAGATTTTCATTTTGCACTGGACCCTGCAAATTACATAGCTGGCTCTGGCTCAGATGCCTCCTTCCCACTAAGGTTGTCTTAGGTTCCCACCATTCAAAATTAATAGTCTCCTGCCTTTCACTTCTAATTATTTTTAAACTCGTGTTTAGCACTGTATTTGGCTCCTGCTGCTTGGAATTTCAGTTACTATCTACTTCCCTGTAGCTCCTGCTAGTAAGCTGTAATTTCTTCCAGATGTCACCTGTGGGTCACCTACATTAGAATCACCTGGGAGTGGTTCTAGGGCTTCTCACAACAAGCTCCCCCTCAGGTTGGGGGACCACTGATACATGGCAGAGGGTCTTCAAGTGTAGTCTGAGGGCTAGCAACATCAGCATCACGCAGGAGCTTAGTAGAAATGCACATTTGTAGGCCCTAACCCCAACCTCTGGGGATGGGGCCCAGCCATCTTAGGGGATTCTGATGGATGCTACAGTTTAAGAACCACTGATAGGTTAGAAAGAATGAACGTGAACTCTTGAGGCAACTAGACTTGGGTTTAACTCCTGGCTGAACCACTTACTGACTTAAGCTAGTTCTCTCTCTCCCCAACGACAGGCTGAGAACAGGAAACCAGGAAGAAAACTTGTAATACTTGCAAACACCCTGTAAAAAAGGTCTCTCCTGGGGCAGGCTGGTGGCACAGCAGTGAAGTTCACACGTTCCACTTCAGCCGCCTGGGGTTCACCGGTTCAGATCCCAGGTGCGGACATGGAACTGCTGGTCAAGCCATGCTGTGGCAGGCGTCCCACATATAAAGTAGAGGAAGACGGCCACGGATGTTAGCTCAGGGCCTATCTTCCTCAGCAAAAAGAGGAGGATTGGCAGCAGATGTTAGCTCAGGGCTAATCTTCCTCAAAAAAAAAAAGTCTCTCTTTTGTTATCATCCATACTTTTTTGCCTTGTATGTTATTGTTGAAGAATAGGGAGAAAGCTAATCTGAATGCATTGAAAGAGTGCTGATTAGATATTCATGGGCCCCTGAGGATCCTCCAGGAGGAAAGAGAAGGGATCAAACATATGCCCCTCTTGGAATGGGGGCCTGAGTCAGGCTGCAGAGTTGGCGGTGGGAAGGGAACACTCTCAGAGGCCAGCACCCAATGGGCCATGGAGTGAGTTGATCCAGCTTAAAGGTGCTGAATGGGTGATGGAGGAAGCCCATTCTCAGACAGAGGTTGGGAGGAAATCCGCCGTGTCTGGACGCTGCTTGCACGGCATTTATGAAGAGACAAAACAAGCAGCGAAACTCTTTTGACCAGCTTCTATCTCCCGGTGTCTGGCAATTTCGATTTCATTCTGACACAAGAGAAGCCAAAATACAGTTTTACACAGATTCGAGTGACAGCCCTAATTTTGAAAAGCTCTAAGAACCTTGTTCAGGTTTCAATTTAATCAAATGGTTGAAATGAAATATAAGGAGAAAGATACAGAAACTCTAAACACTGAATGGCCCCTTGATGATTGCTTTGTGTGTGTGTGTAAGAGATTATGGACTTTTATTGCTTTATTATTTGGTGACTACAATACCAAAGCAAAATGACAGGTTAGTAATTTGGTTATTATTTTGTATAACATTGAAATATTAATATTGATACTGGCATTTTATGTTTTTAACGTTTTCAGAGTTTATGAAATAAAAAGTAAAACCCAATATTTCACTTATAACAACTAAAAAATGAAATATACTCTAAAACAAGTAAAAATGCAAATTTTTAAAAGTATGCATATTAAGCATACTTTGTTATTCCCAAATCACTTATTAGCAATACAATTAATAAAAGAGTAGTACTCAAAAACATTATATAAAAGGAAAAATTTTATCTGCCATGGGAAGTTGAAAATTAAATATTTCTCAAAAGTTAAGTTTACATAAAAAAATATGGTGTCATAAGGAGAGTGTACTCTGGTACAAATTTTTCCCGCTGTTGATAAATCTTTGTCTGCTGCTTTATAGGCGGGATGATGGCGAAGTTAGTTATGGACTGACTCCAAATATTTTCCTCTGACGTAACATTTTCGAATAATCTCATCTTTTGTTCGACAACTTGGAGGAGGCATTTTATGAGAAGCTTTTTGTTTCTGCACAGACCTCCATCTTTGTATCGACAGCTATAGCTTTGTTTCAAAGAGAGCACTGCCAGCTTTGCTTCCGCTCCTTTATTCTCATCATGCGTAGATGGAGTATTTGATGCAGAGTTATCTGCAACCATTTCCACTCTGTCATGTTTATATTCTACTTTTTCAGAAAGTCTTTGAACTAGAGGGAGAAATATTCCTTGCAATAGAAGCTTGGCTCCATCCACTGTCACTTTCATTCTCCTCTTGAGGATTACAGAGGCATAGACGAACGCCTTCTAAATCAGTGCAGTTTTGTTAGATTTGAAATTTTAACGCAGCGAATAACTCTCTGGGTATATCAAGTTGTAAAAAGAAATCAAATTTCAGATTTTTAAAATATATATATATAAAATGTTGCTTCAGGAAAAAGACAAGTGTTTCAATATTTAAAAAACATGCACTGCAATTATTTACATAGATGACGTAAAGATCACAACATATTTGCTCATGCACAAACATGTCCAACCGATTTTTAGCAAAGTTCTTGTTCATTTCAGAGTTGTCTCAGCATGAGTGAGACGAGCTCAGGAGGAAGTTGGAGAGAGAGTGTTTCTTCTTCCAAGAGCAGAAAAGTTCCCAGGATATCTAGCCACAAGACAGAGTTGATTGGAGCGTCAAAAATTTGAAAATTTCAAAGTACTCACCGTGGGTGCAGGGACATGCTGAAGTGCTCATTGCTGCCCACGCTGGCCTTGGGGGCAGCTGTGGAGTGGACCAAGGATCTCTCTTGAGTGAATCACGCTGGGCCATTCTCCCACTGGCCCACGGGGAGCCCCTGAGCCTGCTGAGAAGCCAGCCCACTCTCAGCAGAGTGAAAGCCAGATGAGAGCCCTCAGAATTCTCAGTGCTGCTTACAGCACAGCTCTGGACAGCTTGACTCAACACAGTTAAGGAACTATCCACATGAAGTCTGGAGGCCAGTTGGGTGGGCAAAGAGAGACTGAGAAGATCAAAATGGGGTTTTGTAAGGTGCTCCCAACAGAGACTATATTAGTTCCTCTGCTCTATAGAGCAAATGGGAAGTTTTAAGTGAAAACCATCCAAAGTTCCCTGACCTCCTATCCCTTTATTCAAATCCCCCATGCCCTGAGATCTGACTGTGCCTACTCCAGCTTGGCCTAATTTTCAGTGGATATCTAGCCTGTGGGAGACAGGTCCAGTATTTCCTTCTTCCCGATAGTCAGATCATCCGGGGTAATCGCTGGCAGCTGAGGAGCTGGTAGAAGTTGCTTTTTTAGCAAATCCAATACAATGCGATGGGGAGAGGGAGGTAAGGGTAACAGCCTGGTAATACTCCAGGACCCTTTTTCCTGGGAGGCTGGAGCCCATCCAGAATTGCACATCCCCCCTGAAACCGTGGCATGCCTTCTGGCTGTCACGCCTCTGTACCTGACTCTTTCTGGATTGAAAATATCTTATGAATCTAAAACCACAGTATGAAATAAAATGAAAAAGAAAATCCTGCAGTCCATTTGTGATGTAATTTAATAAACATCTGTGTACCTTGATATGTCAGGCATTATATTAGAAGCTCTGATATAAAGACAAATAGAATAAAAATTCAAGCTTCCGGGAAGCTCTCTCTGAAGAAGTGCAAATATTCACACGGCAAAGAATAAGACAGACGTGTGGCCAAGACACTTTAGAACATAGAGAACGTGAGGCAAGGCTTTCAGCTCCACCAACGGAGGTGACCTGAGCTGGGTCTTGAAAGGCAAGCAGGACCTCCTCAGGTACTAAAAGGGAAAAGTCATCTACACAGAGGAATTAACATAGACCCAGGCAGGAAGCAAGAAAAAGTGTAATTACGTTTAGAAATCACCAGGAAGCTCCTGTAGTTGGATGCGTGATTTGAGCAGGTAAGAAATGACTTGAAATAACGTTGGTAAGTGGGGCTGAGACTCAGCTGCAAAGGGCAATGCCTGTCTCAATTTCTATCTCCGGTTAATGGAACAAAGATGTCCCAAGGTTTCAAGCAGGGAGTGCAGTAACAGCTAATGTTTGAGAAAGTTCACTTAGGTGGCAGTGCAAAAGAAAGAGAGAAATGGAGGCAGAGAAGGTAGTTAAGGGCCCCGAAAAGAAGAAGGGAGATGGAGTGGTATACTTAAGGGAGAATAGTATTCTGGAAAGTTGTTTTTTAAGATCATGCAGATTTTAATATGCTGTAGGCTGAAGGTCAGTTGCCATCGGAGATGGAGAGAATGATGATCCAGGAGGGAGCGAGATAATTGATGAGGCAAGATGTTTACCCGTGCCTAGTCTAGCATGCTGAGTTTCTTCAAGTAACTATGTGCAGCATGTCAGTATCGGTCACTTTGTGAAAGAACTCCCTAAATAACCTATGTCATTGTATAAGAATACAATCACATAATGAAAGAAGAACAAACGTCATTAGAGAAACACCTTCATCTCAGGATAGACGGAATGCTGTGGACTAAAATAGTCTACTGGGAAAGGGTAAAATCATGGATTGGACAAGATCATATCACAAGACAGTCAAGTTACCAGTAAACCAAAGTAATGTGCAGGGTGGTGAAGCGAGAGGGAGAGCAGGGAGGAAGGGAGAGATCGTGAAAATCAGAGAGACAGCACATAGCAAAAACGACAGGCAGATGAGAAGATAGACAAGGCCAGAAGAGTCCCTGTATTTGTGGAAGGGAGAATAGTGACTTGGGAAGTTTTAACCAGCCCACAAACCCTGTTGCTTCCCCTACTCTCACTAGTCTCACCTAAGGCGAGGGCTGTGAGTGAGATGCCAGCTGTAGCTCGTAGAATAAGAGGCTGGAGTCCTCTGGGGCCTTTGGAAATGGTTTTGCAGCATCTCTGGGTCTCTTGCGTCACCCTATGGTAAATTGGCTGTCCATCTTTTCAACCTGGCAGACCACCACCCAGAATGATAAAGAATTCTGTCCGCAGAGTACCTTCCCTGAGACCCCTGGATACACTGTGACTTCCCTCCACCTTCCATCCGCTCTTGCCTCCTAGACAATGAATAAAGGCAGTGCTATGCTTCATGGCCAAGGAGTGTTTACCTCTCCCAAAGTGACAGATGGGGACGGTGATGGACACAGCTGTCCTTACTCTTACCAGCCTCCCCCATAAAGTGTGTTCAGAGTTCACCTCAGTGCTTCTCAAATTTTAAGGTACACAAGTTATCTGGGAATCTTGCTGACAATGCAGGTTCTGATTCAGCAGGTGTGCAGTGCGGAGCTGAGATTCCGAATTTCGAACGAGGCCTCAGGTGGTACCAGTGCTGCTGGTCCATGAACCACACCTGGCATCAAAGGGCCTAGGAACTGCTCCTTGGCCTTCTTGTAGAGAACCTGTGTGGAGATGTTGCAGGATGTCACCTCTGCTTTACTGCTAGCCAAATAGCACCACAGGGCTGTCCTTGGCTTTGTTCAGCCCCACAGCGGACTTGACCTAGGGTTTTCTGACCACCATCAGATGAGCCTTGGCTTGAGGGAATTTGTAAGTACAATTTCTCCTTCTTTCTTAGCAGACAGAACAGGCAGGACTGTTGCTCGTGGGACTCACCCACTTAGCAGAGCTGAATAGATGAGCCCACAGAGAAATCAGATTTCCAAATGACTTTTGCTTATGACCTGATTTACAACTCTGCAAAGAGTGAGGGAAATGAGTTGCTTTCCCATTCCAGGCCCTACCTCCTTGCTGGATGAACTCTGCTTGGGAAAAAAAAAAAACTCCAAACTTGAGGATTTGTGCAAGGTTTACTTGACTAGTAAAAAGATGAAGGCAGAAGTTTTCTAGAATGTTTATATTTAGGTTCTGCCCCAGGGGAGTTCTTTTTATCACCTGAATGTGTCACTTTAATTTGATAAACAGCAGGAGAGGAGAGACTGGCGTTGAAAAATGCTTAAAACACTGCACAATGCTTCACTTCGTTCTGGCACAATGGATTCTTTTAAGAAGGAAGTTTTATTTTAATCCTGTCGTGTCAGTTTTGTTCAGTTCAACAAACATGCCCTGAGCATCTGTTATACAGCAGGTGCTGTGCTGGGTGCTCAGCACACAGTGGGAAGTGAGAAATGCTTGCTGCCCTTGGGGAGCACTCACTACTATGTAGGAGAGAGAATTTCTATGCAGTATTGTCGGTGCGATGGTTGAGGTAAGTACATAGCGTCTGAAGTGCAGATGATGTCTCCTTACCCAGCCTGGGGGTGGGGAAAACGTAGCTGAGCGGCTGCTCTGAATTGGTAACACCTGACCTGAATCTAGAAGCTTGAGTAGGAACTAGGCAGGTGAAGAAGTTTTAGAAGGGTGAGTCAGTCATCTTCATTGATTATTCCTGGTTCTCTTTGGCACACAGAATAGCATGCCCCTATCCTCTTGAATTTAAGTGTGGCCAAACGATGTGCTTGAGCCAAGGAAATGTGAATGAAAGTGATGCATGTCACTTCTAGGTAGAAGCTTTAAACAACAGTACGTGGTTTAACATTTTTTCTTCTCACTGCTGCAGAAACTGTGGAAACATACGTTAAGATGAAGCTTCCATCACTCTAGGTTCTTGAGTGATGACAGTGAGCAGAAATAAACCTTTGTTTAAAGCCATGAAATTTCAGAGTGGTTGGGATGGCAGTATAAGTGACTCTGCCCTGACTGACACAGAAAGGCATTCTGGACAGGCAATCTTATTTACAGAGGCCCGGAGACATGCAATAGCTTCAAGGTGGAAGGTACAAATGGTTAATAACACCAGGATATGTAATGCACACAGGGGTTGGGGGGGATTGGGGTGGTGCTTAACTTCTCTGGGTCTCAGGATGTTAAAGGCTTGGGTGGTTGAGGTAAAAGACTGGCCAGATGAGCTCTTGTTTCCTTTCTAACTAAAGACTTTGATTTTATAAAATTTAATACAGTTTATGATCACTTCCTCTGGGAAATTCCCCACATTCCCAGACATAGTTGGATTTTCTCTGGAAGGTGACAGCATTTTTTTTAACCCATGTTATTTTAGCCTATATAGTTTGGTGTTTATTTTTGTTACCTTCACTAGACAAAGTCTCTTGATGGCACAGAACATTTCTATTGTATTCCCAAGATCCTGTACAGTGTAATAAATGTCTGAGTAAATGAAAATACCAGCTTCTTTATGAGCTCTACCCTCTGCACCTCCTCAGACTCTCTTGGCCTCACCTGTCTCCCCGTCCATAGGCTACATTGTTCTGCCTGAGCCACTCTTAAGGCGAGTTGACTCCCTGTGAGCCCATTTGGCTCCACTGCCTGAGAACAACCAGCTACAGAGCCTTGAGCTCCTACTGCCACATCCAGACACTGAAGGACATGCTGCAGGGTTTCCCAAGTACCTGCTGAGAAGACAAAGACAACTTAAGTCTTTGGGGAAAATTTTTACCTGTGGGAGAAGGGAGGAGACATCCGATAAATTCTCTTTTCTTCTCTACAATGGACTGTTCCAAGAATGGCCTGTATGGAGGTGGCCCACATGGCTCAGCAGCTGGACCTGTTGAGTGACTGGCTGAATCTCTTCATGGCTCATTGTGAACCAGTGTCCAGGTGGTAATACATCACCTTTCATTGCTTCCCATCCTCTGCGCCTCAACCATATTTTATTATTCTTACTGCGCTAGACTCTAAAAATGTATTGGCATGTAATCTTTGGCTCAGACTCTGTTTTCTAAGGAACTTGAGCTAAAACAGTTGGTTTCAGAAGTGGTTCTAGAGAGCAGACTCTCAGAATAAGATTTGGAGTTTGATTGCCCATTGATCGGAAAGCAATAGGGACTGCATTGCTAGCAGTAAGTGGATTAATCACCCCTGCTATACAATGACATCACTAGTACTTACGTTTTCACCTGTGGTTGAGATGGGGCACATGTGGAGGGCAAGGTGTTGAGAGATAAGGTAACTGGTAATGTTCATCAGTATGAGGGCAATGATAAATACATATTTGGACTAACATGGCTGTTTCTGGCTGCACTGGACTCCTTGTCAAATGATAGTTACAGGGCAGGTAACGGCATGCTGTGAAATTCTCCCTTTAGTCTCTGTAAGGGAGACTCTTAGCAACTAAAGTTTCAGGGCAGACAGTGCTGAAAGTCAGGCCTAGGATCTAATTATAAAGTCTGATTCCTAGAAAGCAGACTTTCATATATGCAATGTGGACAGGCCTCTTATGTGAAAATCAGGGCCTTGATAGAGAGAGACTGATATTGGGACATGGAATGGAGACATCTGTATGAGTGAATGTGAGAGTTTTAAAACCCCAAATTCCTTTGGCCCCTCCCCATTTGCCAGAATACAGCTCACCTTGTCCGAATGCCATGTAATAATTTCACCTGAAACAAATGCCTTAAAAGATGCTGCTTATTTTTGTGGTTTCTGCCCCCACCACCTCTTGTTGCTTCCAGACCAATAAAGAGAGTCAGGAGTCAGCATAGCCCAAGTGGGAAAGTACAAGCTTTGCCTTTGGAAAAAAATAGTCTGCATGGTAAGGAAATTGTTTGACCTGGTTGATATATACTGACAAAATTCAGAAGAACGTGTGGGAATGGATCCTGAGTGTGTTGCACTGGGGGAGAGCTGGAGGGGATGGAATATATATTGGAGAGGGGAGAATTTATTGATATGGGGAACTCATCATGATTTGAGATTCAATGCTGTGTTGAAGATACCTGGAGTTTATTCTACTATTCTGTAGAAATGGATCTTGAAATATTGAATATGATAGTTTATCTAAGAGTGAGTTGATGATGCTTGAACTTCCTTGACGTAGAATTGAAGAAGAGATCAGAGTACTCAGGGAAGCAGAGTGCCATAAACTTAACCCAGCAGTAGTCTCAATCACAAATGTTAGGCCAGATGCAGTATATTTATTGCAGAATCTCAACATAGCCCTTGGTCCATAGTCTGCTGCTATGCATTTAACAAGTGCTATCTTCTTGATATACTGCAATAGAGAGAATCAAAAGCGGAATGTTATTAGATGAAGAGGAACGCAGTATATGTTTACTCTCTTATCCCAAAGCTGTAATGTTGACTTCAGAGAACTTGATCATCTTGACATTCTACAAAGCATCACACTCATCCACTATATTGATGATAACATGTTAAGTGAACTGGATGAGCTAGAGGCGGGATGTTCATTAACTGCCCTAATCTGAAATAGGCGTGCCATAGGTTGGGGGGGGGGGGAATTTGAGTGTGCACCATCAGTGAAGTTTTCAGGGGTCCAGTGATTAAGGAAATGTCAGGACATTCTTTCTAATGTAAAACACGAATTGTTGCACCCTTCACTTCCTACCATTAAGAGGCATGGTGTTTATGTATCTGTCCGGATTTTGGAGATAGTAGATACTGTGCTTGGAAATACTTATACAACCGATTTACTGGCTGGCTCAGAAGCTTCGAGCAGAGTCTAGAGCAAAGTAACATTCTGCAGCAGGTCCAGGCTCTCCAAGCTGCAGTTCCAGTGGTGGCTAGTGGTATCTGGATAGGTAAACATAATGTATGGAGTCTCTGGAAAGTGAAAGCTGTGGCCAGATCCGTAGGATTCTGGAGCAAGACCATGACTTCTGCAGCAGAGAACTACAATGTTTGCAAAACAGCTTCTGATGTTTAAATTGTTCATAGCAGAGACTGAGCGCTTAACCGTGGAATACCAAGTGACTCTGTAAACCAAGATGCCCTTTATGACCAAAGTATCAAGAGATCTGCTGAACTAAAGAGTAGAGCAGGCATAACAGCAACTCATTGTATAATCAAAGTGGTTTATTGGAGACTAGGTTCAAGTACCTCCAAAAGAAGAAGTACATTATGTACTCAGGTGGCTTAGACCTCTATATTACCTACTGATGTTGCACTAATGCTTCTCCTGCACTCATACTTTTGGCTAAGAAGAGTTTTCCCACAATCAGCTGATGAAGGAGAAAAGGACTCTGTCCTGATTCACTGTTGGGTCCAAGCAATATGTTGATGCTAGCTGGAAATGGACAGCTGCCATGTTATAGTCCTAATCAGGTGTGACCCTCAAGGAAAGTTGTGAAGGTAAACCCTTCCAGTGGGCAGAGCTGTGAGCAGTGCTCTCATAATCACTTCATATGGAGGAAAAGGTGGCTTGAGGGATGGCCATATACTGACTCATGAGCAATGCTGAATGGATGGTTGGGCAGAGACCCGAAAAAAACAAGGCTGGAAATCTGTGACTAGGGGGACTAGGAAAGAGCTGTGTGGATGGATTTGTGAGAATGAAGCACACATTGTGTGGATATTTGGGTTTCATATTGGTACGTACCAAAAAACATCAACTGCAGATAAGTCTATTAACCTACTTGGACCAAAATGATCTACCCTGTAGTTGCCAATCAGCTTCTTGTTGGCTCCCCCAGTGCTTCTGCAGTGGACCATTGAACAGAGTGGCCATGGTAGCAGGAATAGAAGCTTTGCATTGACCCAACATGAGCTGCCCCTCATTGAGGATTGTGTAGCTATGGCTGAAGGCAAAACCACCACCAGCAATGACCAAGGCAGACCTTCAATATGGCGCCATCCTTGGGGCAACCATCTTTGGGGAGACCACCAGGCAGGTTGATTATTTTAGATCCCTTCCACTCTGAAAAGGGCAATGACTTACCTTTACTGGAACTGACATCTACTCCAGATGTGGATTTGTCCTCCTTTTTCACAGTACCCCCACCATCTTAACACCACAGAATGCCTAATTTATTAGCGTTGTATTCTGTGCAACATTGCCTCAGACAGATATATACACTTATGGCAAAGGAGATGCAAAAATGGATTCACAGTCACAGGCTTTGCTGGTTTCATCATGTACCCCATCATCCTGGAATCTCTGGATCCCCCTGCTACTTCTCAATTTAGATGAAGAGTTAAGCTGTAAAACACAGGTCAGCAAACTATGACTAGTGTCCCAAAGCTGGCCTGCTGCTTTTTTTTGGTAAATTAAAGAAACACAGCCATGCGCATTTGTTCACATATTGTGTCTGGTTCCTTTGGCACTATGATAGCAGAGTTGAGTAGTTGCAAAAGAGACTGAATGGCCCACAAACTCTAAAACTTACTATTCAGTCCTTTACAGAAAGAGCTTCCTAACCCCTGCTGTAGGACATGGTGTCTTGTTCGCCAAGAGGCTCTCAAAGTGTCTGGGTGATACAAAATAAAAGAAAGATAAGTTAATTCCTCATAGGGCAAACTTTGACCAGTGGAATACAGGAGATGAGAGGGACCAAGCAGTTAAATTTCCTTCCCTTCCTCTCTGTTCTGGAGCATGTTTTGCCTCATGAAGAATGGTTAGAATCGCTGCTTTAAAGTTTTTCTGATAATTCCAACATCTGGGTCATCTCAGAGTTGGTGTCTTTTACTTACGAGTAGGTCAGATTTTCCTGGTCCTTGGTGTGTTGAATAATTTTGGATTGTACCCTGGACAATTTACACATTATGCTGGGAGGCTCTGGGTCTCATTAAAATTCTCTGGAGAAGATATATTTTTTCTGTCTGTTTTAGCAGGTAATCAACCTGACTTGCCTTCTGTGGACAGTGGTTCCACTGTCAGTTTAGTTCTCAAAGCCTTTGCTACACTGTTTGGGTCTGCTCCTTGTACACACCATTAGGGTAGTCTGGGACATGGGCGGTGGCTTATATGGTGTTCAATTCTCAAAGCTTATGCGTCTTTGGGTGTGTTCTGCAGATTTACAGCTGAGAGTGAACCTAAGAGTGGTACCAATTCATATATGGCACTGGGGGTGGGTCCCTTCCTTCCCATTCTCACCTCTGCAGTGTTTCCTCTAATCTCTTGGGTTCCCTAGGGTCTTTTTTCATACTCCTCTACCTGGAAAAATGAAGTTTCTCTTGGAGTTATGGCCACCATCACTATTGCTGTCAGGGAGAAATAAAGAGGTGGGGGAGAAAAACAGAAATTCCTTCCATACTCTTTGCACAAAGGGGACCCATTTTCCTAATTCATCGACTCAAAGATGGATTTTATCCCAGTTTTTAAATGTTCATACTACTATGGGAACTTAGATGACTGGCCTCAGGGCTGGCTGCTAGAAAAAGAGAGGGGAACAACAATAAAGATTCTCCCCACACTCTACAGCTTTCAATGAGTCCCCATTGCCTGCCTCGTGGCCAGAAAGATGGGATGTATTTTGTGAGTTTTTCATTGCCTGTTCTTCCTGTGCAGTTTCCCTATTTGGCTTGTCCTTGTGTCAAAGCTAGGAGATAAAGGAAGAAAAAACAAACAGAAAACCAGAAAAGTCACTGTCACCACATTAGCCATCCTTCAAGTTTTCCCTTTTCTCTCCCATCTACCCACTTGTTCCTATTTACTTTACGGAGTCCTTCAGCAGTCACTCTTTTTATTTTGTCCGGAGTTCTAGTTATAATCAGTCAGAAAGAGCTTACCCTCTCTTGGCCAGCTCCAGAAGGATCTACTTGAAGTATCAGGCTCTATCTGTGCCCCTCCACCCCCAGGCTTCCCCCTAATTTTCTTGCCAGATCAACTCGAGGCTCCTTTTCTTCTTGGAGGAGAGATCACACAGGTCATAGAAGAACGTACAGGAAGTCTGTGAATGGGGCATGGACTGAAAGGTATAAAATAGTCTCGTTTTAAGGAGTTCAACCTGGAAATTCCTCTAAGTTGCCCTGGGATTTCCAAAATGATTAGTGTCTAAATGAAAAACCAGTCAGGATATGAAACAGAAGCCCAAAACAAATCTTACTGACACAACCTTGTCAGAAGAGATAACAAACTCTGAGAGGACGGGAGGTTTCAGAAGCCTATCTCGGGAAGCACATGCCATGGATAGGGACCAGGGGGCAGGTGGAGGACGCAGGACCCTGAACCTGGGTTGTGAAATGCAGTGAAATTGTATCAACGCAACTCAAAAAATACCCCACAGCGGAGTGATCATTTACACGGGCCTGAAAAGCAAATTCCCTTCGTTGGCCACTGGCACCTCCTTCTAAGGGCTTAAAATCTAAAATGACAGCCTATGTTTTTTGTTCTCTGCACAAAGCAGGCCACGGCGAGGAGTTGGGTTCTTCAGTGGCCGGGGGCCGATGGTCATGGGCAGGGCTGGCCTTGGCCTTCTGTCTCACAAATGGCTACAGTGAAGTCTAAGATGAGCTGGGCATTGGGGTGAAGAGGACAGAGGCATGTGCCCCGTAGCAGGCTGTCCGTTCAGAGACTTTGGCTAGTAGACGTCTACTGCATTGTCTGTGAAGAGGGAATCATGATGCGTGTGTTGAAGGGTTGTGGGAGTAGAGGAGAGCGTGTAGAACTTTTCCTCACTCCCGACTGCTCTCTCCCCCTGGGCTCCCAATGAGACTCGGATTATAGATAATATTATTCCAAAGAGATTTGTATCTTCAGATGTTAATTAAACTCTGACTATAAAGTATTGCATGCTAAACACTCATGGCAAAGCTCCCTTCCCGAACAGATAAAAATGATTCAAAAATCAACGTGCATTACTCAGGTGTTTCAAGAATTTTGAAGCTCACTCTATAAAGTAGGTTAGTATTCTCTATTTTACGTGAATTGTATTTCTTTCCATGGAAAAATTTTAAACTAATTGGGCTTGAATATTTTCCCACTTTAAATTTTTGGTTTTACTTTGTATTAGTTTTTAAAGCAAAGCCATAACTTTTATTCATTTTCTTCATACGGTGCACAGAGACCAACATCATGCTTTGTGCTTAGTAGATACTTAATAAATATTAGTTAAATTAATTAGTGACCAATCTCTTACTCTGAATTATGACTTCTCCTTAGATTGAATCAGAGATTATTCAACCCAAGTATCAACTTCGAGGGCAAAGGGGAAAGAAGAGGCTGAAAAGCGTAGGTTAATTTTGTATATCTTCTAAATTTTGGTCTCTGGAGATTCAAAATTTCTAAGTATATTATTTTTTTTTTTTAAATTGGCACTTGAGCTACCGTCTGTTGCCAATTTTCTATTTTTATTTTTTCTTCTTCTCCCCAAAGCCCTCCAGTATGTAGTCGTATATTCTAGTTGTAGATCCTTCTGGTTGTGCTGTGTGGGACGCCGTCTCAGTGTGGCCTGATGAGTGGTGCCATGTCACCGCCCAGGATCTGAACTGGCGAAACCCTGGGCTGCTGAAGCGGAGAGTGTGAACTTAACCACTGGGCCACAGGGCTGGCCCCTCTAAGCATAATTATTAATTTACATCAAGATTTGATCACTGAGGTTCCTCAGCTGTGTTTATAATTCCACTTTCTTCCAGCCCAGCAGCTCAGGACCAGGTCTGGCAGTTTACAATTATTAGAGAAGTTCCGTGTAAGAAGGGTGGACGGCCTCCAAAACAACAGGTAATTTATCACTATTTCCAGCTGCTAGGGTGTTTTCCTTTTATGATGGCACACTGTCAAGAAAGATGGTTCCGGAACTTTGTTGCAAGGGCAAGGAAGATTTGTCAGCAATGAGGCCTATCATGAGGTGGGCCAGAGGGAATTGGAAGAGAAGGGGAGGGTGTGAATATTCATTGAGCGCCTCTCTGCACCAGTAGCTTCAGCTACATTATCGCATGTCCTCCCCTCCATGACAGCCCTGTCAGGGAATAAAAAGTGATATTTATTGAAGGCTTACTCTGGGCCCACCCGTTACAGTCATTATCACATTGAATCCTCAAACAACCTATGGGCTACTATTATATGCATTTTAGATGTAAAGCTTCAAGGGTTAAATATCTTGCCCCAAATCGTGCAGCTCTTCAGAGGTGGAACCATAATTTAAAGGCACTTACGCTAACTTCGCAGTTTAACTTTGACTAACTACCTCTCACATACACCCAGTTCTTCTTTATCAGAGTTTTCCTGGTTATTCCAACTTATGCTTCCATGTGAAGTTTAGAATCACATCATCTAGTTGTTTTCTTTTTTTTTTTTAAATAAACTTTCTGGTATTAGGGTGAATAAAACATAAATTAGGTTATGGAAAATTCACTTCTTTGTCATGGTGTGTGTTTCCATTTTTAGAAAGTCTTTTTAGGTCTTTAGGAATATTGTAAACATTTTTTTCCTTTTTTCTTTCTTTCTTATTTTTTTTTTTTGAGGAAGATTAGCCCTGAGCTAACTACTGCCAATCCTCCTCTTTTTGCTGAGGAAGACTGGTCCTAAACTAAGATCCATGCCCATCTTCCTCTCCTTTATATGTGGGACGCCTACCACAGCATGGCTTTTGCCAAGTAGTGCCATGTCTGCACCCGGGATCCAAACTGGCGAACCCCGGGCCTCCAAGAAGCAGAATGTGCTAACTTAACCGCTGCACCACTGGTCCGGCCCCTAAACATTTTTTTCTTATGGCTCCAACATGTTAAGTTAATTCCTCTCTTAGCAGCTATATTCTTGTAGTCTTATCATCTATGTGGTTGTGTATGTGTGTGTATATACATAGAGAATATGTGTGAAAGTTAACGTTTCTATTATTTTTATATGCCTAACGTCTTTCTGAATTCTCTTATTGGTTCTGGTAGCTTTTCAGTTGGTTCTCTCTTTTTCCAAATATGTGGTTGTAGTATCTGCTAATAATTTTTTCATGCTCCTTTCCAATTTTTAGAACTGTGATTTCTTTCTCTTACCCAGTTGTATTAGCTATTACTTCTAGCACAACATCAAATTCTATTTCTGACTTTAATGAGAATGTTTCTAGTGCTTCCCGTTAAGCATAATGCTAGCTTTGGGGTTACGATAGGAGTATTTTATCTTGTTACAGACTTATTTATCTAACACTATCTTACTGTAATTGTGATTTCTAAAAACTAAAAATGGATATTAAATTTTGTCTTTTTGTCTGGTATCATTTAATACCTTTTTTTTCTTATATAATCTCAAACATAGGGGGTTTTGTCATACTCCCTTATAAAAATGGAATTATGTTTTATTATATTTTGTCTTTCTCACTATACAATACAGTACTT
The DNA here is from genome assembly GCF_021613505.1 of Equus quagga. Taxonomy (NCBI): domain Eukaryota; kingdom Metazoa; phylum Chordata; class Mammalia; order Perissodactyla; family Equidae; genus Equus; species Equus quagga. The sequence continues at coordinate 105,063,927 of NC_060272.1, forward strand.
TGGGGAGTTCTTCCCAAGTGACCTCTTGTAGATCTGGCTCATTGTTTTAACGGCTGCATAATATTCCACGGTTTGGCTATAGCCCATTTATTCAGCCGTTCCCCTGTGATAGGTGTTCACCTGTCCCCTTTCTCCCTTGCTGTAAACAAATCTGCCGTAATCATCCCTGTATGTGTCACTTTATGTGATTGTTCCTTTTATTTCTAAGAGCCATATTCCCAAAGATGAGAATGCTGAGTTGAAAGTTGCATATAATTTTATTTTAATAGCCATTTTGCTATCCTGTTCAAGGTCTCCTAGCTAGAGCTGGATCCAGTGAGGGCTCTCTGACTCCAAATCTCACTAAACCAAACCACTATCCAGAGGAGAGTGCGTCAAAACCTGCTGATACGGATGGCTGATGGTGTTCATTGTACTATGCCACTTTACATAAGGGACTTGAGCATCCATGGACTTTGGTATCGGCTGGGGGGGGGGGGGTCCCAGAACCAATCCCCTGCAGATACCGAGGGACAACTGTATACAAAACAGGAACTTATTTCAAGTTATCAGACCCAAGCCAAAGTCTTGCTATATGCTCTGAAGTTGTCCAGGTTGACAGGACACATGGAGCAGAAAGTGTAGCTGTTGCTACACTTGGACTCTTGGGTCAGAGCTGTGACCAGGGTGTGAGGATTCACGGGCTACAGGGACCACACAGTACTCCCCTCAGGGCAGCCCCTGCTGATTCACGATTGAGAGAAAGCAGTGAGGAGAGTTGAGGAGGAGGGAGGTTGGGAAAGAGAAAAGAATAGAGGGAGAGAGGAAGGGGTGCTGAAGACATTGTATTAGCTTCCTTTCACTGCCACAACAAATGACCGCAAAGAGTGGCTTAAAACAACACAAACGTATTCTCATAAAGTTCTGGAGGTCAGAAGTCCAAAGCCAGTTCCACTGGGCTAAAGTCAGGTACAGGCAGGGCTGGTTCCTTCTTGAGACTCTAGAGAGCTCTTTCCTTGCCTTTTCTAGCTTCTAGAGGGTGTCTGCTTTCCTTGGCTCGTGACCCCTGCCTCCATCTTCTAAGTGCATCGCTCCAACCTTTCGTTCCCTTGTCACATCACCTTTTCCTTCTGTGCCCTACTCTTTTCCCCTTATAAGGACCTTTATGATTCTCTTGGGTCTACCCGAGTAATCCAGGATATTCTCACCATCTCACAGTCCGTCTCCTTGATCACATCTGCAAAGTCCCTTCTGCTATGTAAGGTAACTGAGTCACAAGTTCTGGGGATGGGACATGGGCGTCTTTGGAGGGTGTATTGCTCTGCCTACCACTGACGTGATATGTCAACCTGCAGCACCAGTGCATCCACTTTCTGCTCTTTGCAGGCTCATCCTAGCACTGAAGGAAACCTGGTTTGTTCATCTGCCCTCTCTCTGCTTCCCTAAGAACTTCCTTCTTGCCTTAGCCAAATCTTTTTCTCCTGCTCACAGCGAAAAGACAGGATCCATTTTGTTGCACATGAGATGGGCCAAGTATATGTTAGACTTTGAGTCTTTAGAGGAAGAGCCTGCTCTATAAGCTGAAGCACTGAAAAGCTGTGGTCAGGAAAACTTATTAACTGCCTTAGCTCGGGAGGGTTGCCCCAGTTGCATCTGCTTGTTCCTCCGATGTTGGACTTCCCTGTCTCATCTCACTCAGCTCCCATCGTCTCTCTTTTGTTCACTTGCTTCTGATCTCTTTCTTCACCTTGACCTCTGTAGCAGTTTGCTAGGACTGCCAGAACAAAATGCCACAGACTGGGATGCTTAAACAACAGAAATTTTATTTTCTCACAGTTCTGGAGGCTGGAAGTCTGAGATCAAGGCATTGACAAGTTTGGTTTCTCCCAAGGCCTCTCTCCTTGCCTTACAGATGGCCACCTTCTCGCTGTGTCCTTACATGGCCTTTTCTCAGTGCTTGCACAACCCTGGGGGTTTCTTTGTAAGTCTTAATCTCCTTTTCTTACAAGGACACCAGTTGGAATGGTTGAGGGCCCATCCCAAAGACCTCATTTTAACTTGGGTCCTTTTTAAAGAGGTAATTATTTTCAAATACAGTCACATTCGAAGTAACTGGGGGTTAGGACTTCAATAGGAATTTTAGGGGATACAATTTAGCCCGTAACAATGTCAATGAACCCCTCATTCCCCCCTGTTTAAACTTGGGCCACACACAACGCATGCCAACCCTAGGCTCTTTAACCACCGCCTGCCTCTGTCCCTCCTGGTTACTTGGTGGGACCATGGACAGCCCTGCCGAGGCCAGATCTAAAAGACTATGACGTGCTAAAAATTACACTAGGTAGACCCAGAGAGGCTATTCATTAGGATAAATCATTATGGGTCTAGAATAATGCAATTTGGCATTTCTTAGAATAACATTTTGGTTCCTGCAAAGATAAGTACCACCTTCTTTAAGTACAAAAGCCATAATCCACAAGTAATAGCATAAAAGCTGAAAGATACATAGTGAAATAATGATAGAAGCTTCCATTATTTCACCCCCCAGAGGGCAGCTTCATCAGGTGACAGTTCTGGGGAAGCAGGACCCACCCTGGGTTCCAGCCTCAGTTCTGCCAATAGCAATGTAGACAAGGGAAATCTCAGCACCTAGTTGTACTTCAGAGTGTCACTTGGTAACGCAGGGATAACCACGCTTTGCTGATAGCACAAGGTAAACACTCTGGAACTTCTTAGATTCTGGATTAAATGCATTATTGTTCCCCAGATTCCATCCTGTGTCAAGTCATGTCTTGGGAGTATGCAGCGCTGAGTACCTTAGGACTGTAAGAGGGAAAGTCTAGAAAGAAGATGGTCATACTCCTTAGTCCCTAATACCACAATTGGCCACATATAAGTCCTGGGTAATAGAAGAATTTTCATTTTTAACTCCTTAAAACAGAAATATAAAAGAAAGAAGGGAAAGAGAGAAATGAATCAAAGGTTTTTTGTTTTGTTTTAAACTTTTTATGAAGATTATGATAGTTTACAACCTTGTGAAATTTCAGTTGTACATTATTGTCAGTCATGCTGTAGGTGCACCACTTCACCCTTTGTGCCCTCCCCCCACCCCCCCCTTTCTCCTGGTAACCACCAATCAGTTCTCTTTGTCTCTATGTTTAACTTCCACCTATGAGTGGAGTCATACAGAGTTCGTCTTTCTCTATCTGGCTTATTTCACTTAACATAATACCCTCAAGAATCAAAGGTTTTTAAATGATAAAAAATGAAAGTTTCTTAAATCATCAAAGAAAAAGAACTTGGGTTTCTAGAAAAACAAAAACAAGGCCTAGATTTATTGATTCCACCTGAGGTTTTTTCTGTAGTGCAATGGAACACCCCAGGTCTGCCTCTCACTTGCAGTCATCACCTGTGGGCTGGGAAGCTCACAGGTGGGGTAGGAGGGGGTGTGTCCCCAGAACAGAATCACTGTTGATTTTAAATAGATGAAGGGTGGCCTTGAAGCAGGAGTTAGAGTTAGTGCCTGGGGCCCACCTTCACCCCTAGGGAAGGTGGCTGCTCCGTTTCTCTTGTGGGGACCTGGAATTGGCCACCCCAAGATATGTCTCTTTGGCATGATGATTATTTGAGGCTGGTTCCTTTGCAGACAGGAAAACAACTGAAAAGTAGAATTTACTTACCCTTTGTAAGAGACATTTACATTGTAAAGGAAAACTCCATCTATAAAGATATCTCCCTCTCTACCAGGAAGAAGGGGAGATGACCTTGTCTCTAGAAACTCTTAATCAATGGGGAAGGCAAGGACTTAAATCTGCATTTGTTTATTGTGCTTGTCCGGTAACCTCCTGTAACTGACTTCCCTCCCCCTCCAACGCTGGCATTTCTTTAAGGATTAAGCATCTTTCCTTAGGCTAGGAACTGATTGCTGCGCTCACCTGTAACCATCCAGCTCAAGACAATAGACTTGCCTCCTGCCAGGCCCTCTGAGATAGCAGACCTACCACCTGCTGTGTCCCTCAAGCCCTGTGCCTACAGGGCGATCTTGTGACTATTGTGGGAGGGACATTTCAATCACATGTGAAACATCCTGTTTGGGGGTATATAACCACTCTGTGCACCCCACTTCTTCAGTGCCCTTTCTTCCTTTGGGAAGAAAGGCCCCTGGCCATGGTCCTCATAAAACTTTGTTTAATTTTCTCTTGTTATTCTGTCTCATGTGAATTTAATTCGTTCTCCGGCCAGACGAACCCAGGTAATGGAGAGGAAAGGTCTTCCTCCCCTACACTCTCCAGGCCTTGGAGCTTGAGTGGGCTGATATCAGCTGGGGCCCAGTGAGAGAGATTCTAGGAGATAGAAGATTGGAGAACGGAGGAGGAGAGAAAGGAATGCAAGAGAAAGATAAATCTCTTGGCCCTTGCCCTTGGGCACGTGTTGAAATCATCTTACAGGCTATTTTAATTAGAACTCTCCATCTTGAGGAAGAAACTGAATGTAACTTCCAAAAACCACCCCCTTTTCCAAATGACATTCTTTTTGTGGGCCCCTCCCCCAACTAAGTTTCCATGGGTTCGCTGTCAAATGAAAGAAATTTCCTATTTTACCCCTTCTCAGTTTAAATTCTGGCTTTTTCACTTTTTTTGGTCCTCTTTCCTATGGCCCTTTATTCTGCAAAAGGGTGTGTACCTGTGCATATGCACCAGAAAAAAAGGAAAATTAATAAACTAGCAAGAGGATTGGAGGGCAAGTTGTGAAAGGAGAGTGAAGAGCTAAATTTATATAACCTAGAAACAGAGAAGGCTCTGGAGGAACATGATAAAGTTATACTTCACAGAAGCAATATAAATGAAGGGAGGGAATTATTCATAGTCTCAGAAGATGGCAGGCCAGAAGGGCTGGCCCCAAGCTGAGGCCGGGAAAGGCAGTCATGATGGATGATAAAGGCAGGATACCAGGGGGAGCTGCTGATGTAGGACCATGGCCTCACCCTTCCAGTTCATGTCCAACAGACGTGAGGATGCAGCAATGTCAGATGGTCAGCTGAGCATCTCACCATGGAAGCTTCCCACGCACAGCTCACCCCTGGGATGGGAAAGTCCCCTGCTCTGCCAGGGACAGTAGAGTCAGAGAGAAAGGGATTTTTTTTCTTTTGTTTCCAGTGTGGACAAACTTCCTCTGAAAATCACTTTAAAGAACCATACTTCCTTCCCTAACTGCAGACATAATTGCAAGCATAACACTCTAGTGACTTATGTTCATTTTTATGTTCTATCTTCATTTAATTTTTGATCAATTGCAGCTATTTTAATACTTGAAGTTTTCTGTCTAGCCAAAAAAGGAGGACAACTCTTTTCACCCTGAGCATGATACCTTGGACATTTGCTGGCTGATTAAAGGGGCTCAATGCTGCCAAAGCCTGTAGGGTATCAAGTGGTGAATGGAAGGCAGGAGGTTGAGGTTCTCTTTCTTACTCTGCCATGTACTAGCTATCTATAGCTGCATGACAAATTACCACAAACTCAGTGGCTTAAAATGACTTTGATTATCTCACATTTCCTTTGGATCAGGAATCTGGGTGTGGCTTAGCTAGATCTGCTTCTGGTTCTCCACAGCTGCAATGAAGGGGCCAGCCCAGGGTCTCTTAGAAGGTTGGGTCAGGCCACATCCTCTCAAGGCTTGGTTGGAGCAGCATCCACTTCCTAGCTCACTCTGTGGTTGTTGGCAGGATTGAGTTCCTCATGAGCTGTTGGACTGAGGACCTCAGTTCCTTGCTAGCTATTGGCCAGATGCCACCCTCAATTCCTTGCTACACAGGCCTCCCCAAACGTGGGAGCTTGGTTCATCAAAGTGAATAAGCTGAGAGGACAAGAGAATGAGTAAGAGAGTGCCAGCAAGAGAGAGTACAAGTAAGACAGAGTTGGTCTTTTATAATCTATTCTTAGAAGTGACTTCCCATCATTTTTGCTGTATTCTTTTCATTGGAAGCAAGTCACTCGATCCAGCCCCAACACGAGGGCCAGAGATTACACAGGGAGTGGACAACAGGAGCTGGATGATCGTTGGGAGACACTTTAGAAGGCTGCCTACAACAGGATTAGCCAGATAAGTAGCCCTGGGCCTTAGTGCTTTTCTCTGTTTAACATCATAATAAAGGAAATTTTAAAGGTGGTTGAACCAGATCAGGGTGGCACATTCAGCTGCCTGGCAGAGCATGGTAGCTCACATTAATCCATAAAATAGGGGGCCGGCCCCGTGGCCAAGTGGTTAAGTTCATGTGCTCCTCTTTGGTGGCCCAGAGTTTCACCAGTTTGGATCCTGGGTGCAGACCTAGCACCACTCATCAGGCCATGCTGAGGCGGCATCCCACATAGCAGAACTAGAAGGACCTACAACTAGAATATGCAACTATGTACTGAGGGGGCTTTGGGGAAAAGAAGAAGAAGAAGAAAAGGAAGGTTGGCAACAGATGTTAGCTCAGGTGCCAATCTTTAAAAAAAAATCTATAAAATGGATCACATGTGAGATGATGGGCACTGATATAAGGACTCCTGATGAGTCCTCATGATGATGATACTTGCTCTGCTGGGCCTATAGTAGTCAAAATCCAATCTCTTAAAAAGATACAGGATAATCAGAAAGGGTCTCTCTCAGTCCGGATTGTACCTGCAGGTCGCCAGTCTGACATCACTCTAGCAAGTTGTTCTAAGTTGATGGTGTGGGGGAGGAAGACATTTCCTCTACCCACTGTGGGTTCTTCTGGCTGGAGAACGAATTACATTCACATGAGACAGATTAACAGGAGAAAATTAGACAAAGCTTTATAACATGCATACATGGGAGAAGCTCAGGCAAGCTGAGCAACTCACCAAAACGGCTGAAGCCCCCACCTTAAATATCACCTTCAGCTAATGACAAAGGAGGATGTTGGGGGTGGAGGAGGAGTCAATCATGGGAGATTACCACACAAGTACAGTAAACAAATGCAGATTTAAGTCCTTGCCTTTAGCATTGATTAAGAGTTTCTAGAGGTAAAGTCATCCCCCCCTTCTTCCTGGTACAGAGAGGGAAACACCTTTACAGATGGAAATTTCCTTTACAATGTAAATATCTCCTAACAAAGGGCAAGCAAGTTCCACTCCTCAGAGCCTCCTTCCCCATCTGCAGTTTACTAAAAGTAACCAGCCCCAAATAATCCTCATGCCAAAGAGACATATCTTGGGGTGGCCAATGCCAGTCCCCCACAATGGCACATAGTAGGAACTTTACATATATTTTTTCTCTTCCATTCTCCTATCATCTGGAGCACCTTCCATCTGGCCAAAGCAAATGGCACTGGCTACTGTGTAGGTCATAATTCCCAACTCTTGTGAGGGATCAAATAACTACAATGACTCAAAAAGGAATGTTTTGTCAAAAGAGTGGTTCTGGCCAAAACAAGTGAATTCTGGTTACCCTATATGGAAGATGAGCTGGCTTCCTGGTTCTCTTGGTCCATATTTAGGCCCAGTCATATCCCTCCCATCAAACTAAACAGCAGTGGCATTGTCTAAAAGAAACTTCTGTTGAGTTGAGGCAATACTTTTAGATGATGGAAATGTTTGGCATATTATTATCTCTTCAACACGTATTAACTGAGCACCGGCTGTGCCTGGAGCTGCATCAGCTCTGAGGATCCCAAGATGAAGAAGCCATGGTTCCTCAAGTTCTCCCAGTCTGTGGAGGACACGCTGACAACACAGTGTGACTTACACCATAGTGGAGGGTATACCAGGTGACAAGCCAGCAGGGGAGGGAAGAGCGAGGTCTGTGTGGGGTGGCTTGAAGGCTTCAGAGTGGACAGAGGTAGGCCTCTGTCTCTCCTGGGGACGTAAGCCACAACTCTCACTTTTGCTTTTGATGTCAAAATGTTTTACAATGGGATTATCTCATTAATCCTTCTAACACTCTGGGATTGCAAGAAGGACACAGATATTACTCTGAGAGAGAGAGAGCACCAAGTGGGGATCCTACAACATGAAGGAGAAGTCCCCTAAAGCCTGCTCCGGTGCCTAATAAGGCCCCACGGTGGGGAGATAATCCGGTCTCCGGCAGCAGTGACCTTGCTCAGCTCTGCTGGGCTTGAGAGGAGCTGGTTTGAAATCCTATTACTCATGGCGTTCATACGTTTCTGCTTTGGGATTAACTGTCTACGTGATTATCATTGAAGTGGCTAGTAATCACAATTATAACAGCATTGTAGTTTGCCTTTGTATTGTGTTTTTAAATGTTCTCATTTGATAGCAATGTAGAGATCTGAGTTCAGAAATGAAACAAGTTATATTCTTTCATCAAGCCTTCCGTGATCCAAATTCAAGGTTCTTATAGGGATGACCCAAATATTATCAAAGCACCAAATCCAGAATAAAGGAAGGGTGCTTATATGGAATGTATAATTTCTTGATTTTTAGATCTAAAATTCACATCTTTTCCTTCCCATACAGTTTTTAAAAAAATGTAACACAGTGTTCTTTCCCCCTTTATCCAACCCTAAACTCTTCCTAACCAGGGTGTTATTTGTAAAGCTGCTGCTTTGTCACTAGATATCTGGCTATTTCAAAAAAAAAAATCATTTGCGTATTGAAAATTGTGCAGGAAATGGCTTCAACTCTCTACCTCACTTTGTGTCTATCTGTGAATCCAAAATGCTGCTTTTCTGTGATCAGCGAGAAGGAAAAATGTCCTGTGCATTCATTCATGTGGGAGCTGTATCATCAGGCACTCTTTCTACCAGCCCTGAAAGGCAGTTCAAACAGCATCTATTTAGATTGGAGACCAATTAAATAATTATCAAGAGCATCAGGAAGATGGCGAGAATGAGATTCAGAAGAGCACATGGAATCTGGCAGGTAAACAGTTGCTGTTCTGAATTTTTCCCTCTCTCGCCATTTATTAAACCATGTGTTTCCACTGACTTCTGCATATCAAACAGGGCCCGGCAGCTCCTTTTGAATGTACCAAACTCCCTGAGCACAAAGGAGTTTCCTGGGGCTTTGCAGGCTTAGAAGGAGATGCATTTTTTTCAGCTAAGCTGCCAGGCCATTCTGACCTGCGAAAATGAGCACTTGGTCAGGACTGAATGAATCTTGCGTTCTGGTCGCCTGCGCATGAGGAGTCTGCACCTTTGAACTCTGCCCAGCACATCCATTCGGCCAGCCTGATGTGGCCATCATCTCCAGGATGCTCAGATAGAGTGGCAGATTTGGTCCTTGTTTTCCATGGATAGATTTGCTCAAAGAAACAAACCTAGGAAAATCTGAACAAGCACCTTCTGAAAATGAACTAACACTGGCCTCCTCCAACTTGTGCACCTGGCTGGGGATCTTCCTGCGGCTGTCCCTGAGGGCTGGCCATTATCTTGCTGCCCCCCCCCCCCCCCCCCCCCCCCCCCCCCCCCCCCCCGGGCCCCGCCCCGCCCCCCCCCCCGGGGCCCCTCTTTCCTCCCTCCCCCCCCCCCCCCCCCACCCCAGGCAGAAGTAAGGCAGTGTGTAGCCATCCTGCTACAAACAAGCCGCATGCATTCACCATCGCTGGAGAAACAAATTGTCAGCAAATGGCCTATTCAGAATGAGTTTGCAACTCATCATCTGTCTCAGAAACCAGGAAATCTCTGAGGTGGCCCAGCACAAAAGGATGCAAATGATGAAGGGTCAACAGCAGATGCTGAATAATGGAGTGAGAACAAATAGCATTCAGGGGCTTCGTGTTTTTTGTGTCTCCCACAAATGGTGCCTCATTCTTCCCACATCATTTTCATTTTCAACCGTTCCATTTTCACGTCCAAGAGAAGTGCGAGGGGCATCTGGAGTGATTTCCGCTCGAGGTTGGCTGCCCTTGGATGGCAGTGAGCCTCTGCTCCTTTGCAGAATAGTGACTGTCTGCAAAGCGTTGTGATAGCCAGCCCATCCTGCCGCATGTTGCAGAGATGGATATATTGTCCTGCTGAGTGGATGTGATTGCACTGACTTAAAGTTTGCAGAACAATTTAAAATCCTAAATGAAGAAAAGGGGGACTTACCAGAGTTGTCACTGACCTTGAGCTTGAAGACACACAACTGGATCTATGATTTTTATTAAAGGAAGACCATTTTCTGGTGTCAGAAACCAAGGAGAAAACATGATACACATACACACCCACACCCCTCGCCCCTCTGCATGTGAGGGGGAAGTGAAGTACCGGCGGGGGGGCCTGCCTTGGCTGGGACACAAGAGAGGAGGGAAACTTGAGCATTGACACAAAACTGCAGATATAATAACATTGAGGTTAACCTGCCCCTATGTTGACTGAATTTTTCTTCTTTTACGTGACATAATAATGACAAAAATAACAACATTTAATGAAGACTGTTCCAAGGACTATTCTAACAGCTTCATAGAATGATCTTATTTGATCCTCCTAATTACTGTGAGAGAGATGCTCTAATTATCGGAGCTTGAATAAATTGTTCCAGGACACAGAAATAAGTTTGGAGGAGCTGGGGAAAGGCCCCCAGGAAAAGTTGCTCCAAACCTAGCTTACAACCAGAGGACTTCAGTTAGGACTAAGTAAAGATGCATATTAACAGGAAAACTCAAAAACAATAAACGTAAGTTTATTTTATCTTTCTCTCTGGTAATAAAAGTCTGGGAAGGGCTGACCTGGTGGCATAGTGGTTTAGTATACGTGCCCCACTTTGGAAACCTGGGGTTTGCAGGTTCAGATCCTGAGTGCAGACATGGCACCACTCATCAAGCCATGCTGTGGTAGCATCCTACATACAGAATACAGGAAGATTGGCACAGATGTTAGCTCGGGATGAGTCTTCCTCAAGCAAAAAGAGGGAGATTGTCAATGGATGTTAGCTCAGGGCCAATCGTCCTCACCTAAGGAAAAAAAAAAAAGTCTGGGACTAGCAAATCCATGGTTGGTATAATAACTTTCTGTCACTGGGGATTGGTTCCTTACCTTTTTACACCACCATCCTTACTTTGTGGCCACCTTCCATCCTTAAGTGTACTTCATGGTACAAAAATGTTTTTAGAACCTGGGCCACCATATCCAATTCCAAGAAGCAAAGAGGAGGGAGAGAGAAGGGAAAAAATGTTCCTGTGCAGCTGTCTGCTCCCTCTTTAAGGAGAGTTCCAGAAGCCCCACTCACTTCTGTTTATGTCACATTGGCTGTAACTTAGTCATGTGGCCACACCTATCTACAAGAGACAGTGGGGCATACAACTTTCAAGCAGAGTATATTGTTGCCTTGAATACAATTGAAACTTAATTTTCAAGGAAGAGAAGAATGCATATTGGTAGGTAACCAGCAGGATATACCAGAGGTCCCGGCTGGCATTAACTGGAGATGTAGATACAACAGCCATACAGATTTGCCCTCATCCCTACTGCCCGCTTGCTTGATCCTCTGATTATTGTGAACGCCAAGGAGCTTCCTGGAATAGTTCACACTCTGTCCAAAACTGAGCTTCAGACATACACCACCTGGCATTCCCAATGGCCTGGGCGGGGCTAGAGGAGAGGAGGTTGGAAGCCTCTCAGAAAATGGTCAGGCCCCTGAGAGAGAGTTCACCAAGAGGAGGAAGGAGTCTGGGAGTCTGAGTGTGAGGTGAGCTCCACTCTGGATAAAGCTTAGCAGCTGGTACTAAGATCCTCTCTGACCCACCCGCTCTGTGGATTTGTCCACCCTGGGGACAAAGATGTCTTTATGTGTAAATTCAAGTGACTATATTAAACTCCATTACATGTCTAGACATGAACAGCCCTGATGTGGAGCTCCCTCTGAGTATAACACAGAGAGAGGAAGCCATCTCGTCTTATTTCTCAAGTCACCGTGGAATTGCTGAGGAGGTGACTTAAGGGTTAAGCATATGGCAGCCAGGGATAGCTACAGGGATGTGCGCCCACAGCGGCAGACGTGGAAGGCAGCATGATGAGATCAAAAGGACAGGACAAGGTCAAGTGATTATGTAGGATAATCCTGGATGCTCCAAGTTACTGGCGGGGGATTCTTTTCATGGGGCTGGAAAGTATGTCGTAGTCAGGGGATTAGCGTTAGTAACATTCATATTTAGCTGTTAACGATGTTATTTATTTATAAACACACCAAGGCATGGAGATATTTGGGTTACACTAAGTTCGCACAAGTTTCCGCTGAGCTATTTTTGCTCAAACACCAAATCTTGAGCTTGGAAAACACAACCAGGTGAAACTAACATAACCTCCCCACTTTCCCTCCTCCTAAATTCTGCTGCTCAATTTCACCCAAACTTAGTGGAAAGCTGTCCATCGAGGGAAGAATAGGGAAAAGACAGAAGAAAAGCAAGACAGCAAGAATACAAGAAAGAAGGAAGAGGAGGTGGGAGGAGGAAGACAGAAAAAGTGAAAGGCGGGAAAGAGCAGAGGCAAAATCTTACCACTGTAATCCACATCAGGCTAGTGGTAAAGGTGATAGTAATAAAGGTAATGATGTTTGCTTTCATTTTCAGAATGGACAGTCATATAACTTGTGAGAAAATGGGCTATTGACAATTGTTAGAAAGCACACTCTCATTCACACAGCTTAGTTAGTGACAAAGGAGTACGTATTAGTCAGAATAGCTTTCAAAATTTGAGACTATAGTCCTGTGTCACTTAACAAAGGGATACATTCTGAGAAACGCATCGTTAGGTGGTTTCGTCATTGTGCAAACATTGTGGAGTGTACATACACAAACCTAGATGGTATAGCCTACTACACACCTAGGCTATGTGGTACTGATCTTATGGGTCCACTGTTGTATATGCAGTCTCGTGTCGACTGAAATGGCGTTAGGCAGCGCTTGACTGCATTCTGTGCCAAGAGTTATGATGACACTGAGTATTGTGGTTGAAGAGCACTAAACAAGGAGGACAAAGTCCTAGCTCTCAGCTTTCCCTCCAATAGCTTAAGGTCCCAGCTAACTTCCTCTGTGAAAGAGCAATAGCCCTTCCTGCCCTGCTTGGCTCACAAGGGTGTGGTGAGGGTCAAATTAGAAGAGACTGGGTAAAGTGCTTTACGAAAGTTTCATAAAGATATGAGTTGTTATACTTAGCAGAGACCTGAAGACCCAGGCTAAGTGCAGCGAAGTCAAATTCCTTAAAGAGTTAGAACTCACCTGCTAATCACTTTCACTTAAGGACGTTGTAGATGTCATCAATGAGCTCTATCAAAATAAAGGGACCATGTATGCTTCCTAACAATGCCACCTTCTGAGAGAAACTCAGCATTTGGGGATGCAGAAGGTGGCCATATGGATTTCAAGCCTGACAAATGGGTCCCAAAATAATATTCTCTGGCCATTTTAGGATATCTCATTTCAAAGACTCTCTCCCAACCCCATTTTGTGGACATCCGTAAAACACGCATCCATACACACACACAGATTTCTGATTCTAAGAATTGGAAATTAAGATATTTGGACCAAAACTTTTGGTGAAAACAACTCGAATTTTAATTTCTTTGAAACATCAAACAGCTCGTATGATCTAAAGAAACTATCAGCACACAGTGTAAGTGTAAACAGAACATGGAGAACTAAGAAGGGCCTGGGCATCAAAGCCACTTTTATCTCTTGGGCCATTTGAAAATTCTGGCAATTTTTAACACATTCTCCCAATCACGGGGGGCAGAAGTTAACGTGGCCACACCTCTTTTGGGCCCCAACTGGAAACTCTTAGGGTAAGTGTGAACCAGGAATAAACTCTAGCCATCACCACTACCACCATCACCACCTCTGGCCAAAGGATTGCAAAGAGACTGCCTTGATACTAGATGGAGCAGTAGGAAAAACAAAAAGGGGAAAAAAAATGTCCACACAAAGTTGTGGCCACTGCCCATCCATGCACAGATTTGTAGCCTGGGTTTACATTGCCAGTTTAGCCCATGGAATCTCAAATCATGAATTTGTCTTAACAGAATTGGTGACTGATCAGTGCTCCCAAGCAGGAGTAAATACAGACCCTCTTTAAAAGAGGGTACGTTTATTCTAGGCTTCAAAAAATGCCCATAGAAAAAAAAATTAAGGACAGTAAGCATTATGCTTACCAAAAAATAACTAAGCACCAATGAAATAAGGCATCATGAGTGAGAATCAGGAAACACAGAAAATGAAAGAAACAGCCCCGTAAAGATTTCACATATTGTAATTATAAACCATTATAACTGTGCTTAAAATATATAAATAAAAGATAAACTTAGAAATTTCTACAAAGAATATTGAACTATAAAAAGGGAGCTAGATTAGGGAAATCTAAGAGCTAACTAGATTTTATAACATAACTAGAGCTAACTAGATTAGGGAAAAACACACACACACACACAAATAGACCTTCTATAAAAAAAAGTTACGTTAAGCAAAGATAAAACCTTAGTTGATGAGTGAAAAATCAGAGAACTAAAAAATAGCTGTGAAGAAATTATCCAGAATGCAGTACAAGAAAGAAAAAGGTTGGGAAATATGGATGAGTTACAGAGAAATATGAAAGATAAAGTGAGAAAATTTAACCTATATTTAATCAGCTCTAGAGGAGAGAAGAGAGAGATAATGGGGAGAGAAGCAATTTCCTTAAACAATGACGCCAATCCACAATTTCAAAGAGCCCAACAAGTCCAAGAATGATGATAAAAGAGCTCTATACTTAAAGAAATGATGGACAAACTGCAGAAGACCAAAGACAAAGAGAAGCTCTTAAATCAGCCAGAAGGAAGAAAAGAAAAATCACCTTCAAATGAGCAGTAGTTAGCGGCAACAAGAGAAGCCAAAATAGTATATCTCCATGGAACAGAGAGAAAATCTCTCCAACCTGGAGCAGTAAACAGCACCCAAAAATCTTTGAAGAATGCATGAAGGTAATAAAAACCCTTTTAGACAAAAGTGAAATAGTTCGCCATTCAAAGATGCTCCCTAAAGGAAATTTTAAAAGACAAACTTTTATTGGTTTTTATTGATATATAATTGACACATAACATTGTGTAAGTCTGTGTGCAATGTGTTGATTTGATACATTTATATATAGCAATATGATTGCCAACATAGCCTTAGGTAACACCTCCATACTGTCACGTAATGGTGATTTCTTTTTTGTGGCAAGAGCAATTAAGGATCTAGTCTCTTAGCAACTTTGAAATTTGTAATACAGTACTGTTGACTATATTCAATATGCTGTACTTTAGATCTCCAAAACTTATCTACTAGTGGCAAATTGGTACCCCTGATTAACATCTCCCCAATTTCCCTAGCCCTTGGTAACCACCATTCTACTCTGTTTTTATGAGTTTTTTTTTTTTTTATTCTACATATAAGAGAGATCATATGGTACTTGTCTTTCTCTGTCTGACTTATCTCACTTAGCATAATGCCCTCAAGGTCCATCCATGTTGTTGCAAATGGCAGGACGTCCTTTCTCATGGCTGAATAATATTTCCTTGTGTGTATATATATATATATGTATGTATGTATGTATATATGCCACATCTTCTTTATCCATTCATCCGTTGATGGACACTTAGGTTGCTTCCATATCCTGGCTGTTGTGAATAATGCTGCAATGAACATGGATGTGCAGATATCTTTTCAAGACACTGATTTCAATTCCTTCAGATAAATACCCAGGAGTGGAATTGCTGGATCACATGGTAGCTCAATTTTTAATTTTTTGAAGGACTGCCATATTGTTTTCCATTTCAGCCAACAGTCTATAAGGGTTCCCTTTTTATCATATCCTTGCCAACATTTGTTATCTTTTGTCTTTTGGATAATAGCCTTTCTAACAGGTGTGGGTAACATCTCATTGTGGTTTTGACTTGTGTTTTCCTGATCATTAGAGATGTTGAGCATCTTTTCAAAAAGCTATGGCCATTAGTATATCTTCTTTGGAAAAATGTCTATTCAGATCATTTGCTCATTTTTCAAATTGGATTATTTGCTTTTTCGCTATTGAATTATATGAGTTCTTTATATATTTTGGATATTAACCCCTTATCAGACATATAGTCTGTGAATATTTTCTCCCATTCTGTAGGTTGCCTTTTCAATTTAGTTGTTTTCTTTGTAGTATAGAAGCTCTTTAGTTTGATGTAGTCCTATTTGTTTATTTTAGTTTTTGTTGCCTGTGCTTTTGGTGTGTTATCCAAGAAATCATTGACAAGACCAACGTCAAGGATCTTTCTCCATATGTTTTCTTCTAGGAGTTTTATGGTTTCAAGACTTACGTTTAAGTTTTTGATCCATTTTCAGTTAATTTTTGTGAGTGGTGTAAGATAGGGATCCAGTTTCATTCCTTTGCTTGTGGACATCTAGGTTTCTCATACCATTTTTTGAGGAGACTGTCCTTTTTCCATGGTGTGTTCTGGGACCTTTGTCAAAAATTAGTTGACCATATATGTGTGGGTTTATTCTGGACTCTCTATTCTGTTTCGCTAGTCTATGTATCTGTTTTTATGCCAGTAACATACTGTTTTGATTACTACAGCTTTGAAATATTGCTTGAAATCAGGTAGTGTGATGCCGCCAGCTTTGTTCTTCTTTCTCAGGATTGCTTTGGGTATTTGGGGTCTTTTGTGGTTCCAAAAAATTTTATGATAGTTTTTCTATTTCTGTGAAAAATGCCGTTAGGATTTTGATCAGGATTGTATTGAATCTGTAGATCACTTTTCGTAATATGGATATTTTCACAACATTCAGCCCAGGAACATGGGATATTTTTCCATTTATTTGTACCGTCATCGGCTTCTTTCATGGATGTCCTATAGTTTTCAGAGTCTTTCACCTCCTTGGTTAAATTTATTCCTAAGTATGTTATTGATTTTAATGTGATCATAAATGGGATTGCTTTCTTAATTTCTTTTTCAGAAGGTTCATTGTTAGTGTATAGAAAAGCAACTGATTTCTGTATGTTGATTTTTGTATTCTACAACTTTACTGAATTTATTTTTTGGTTCTAACAATTTTTTTAGTGTAGTCTTAAGAGTTTTCTGTATATAAGATCACATCATCTGCAAATAGATAATTTTACTTTTTTCCCCCTAATATGGATGCCTTTTATTTCTTATTCTTGCCTTACTGCTCTGGCTAGGACTTCTAGTACTAGGTTGAATAGAAATGGTGACAGTGGGCATCCCTGTCTTGTTCCTGATTTTAGAGGAAAGGATTTTAACTTTTCACCACTGAGTATGATGTTAGCTGTGGGCTTGTCATACATGGAGTTCATTATGCTGAGGCATATTCCTTCTATATCCAATTTGTTAGGCATGTTTATTATGAAAAGGATGTTGTAGTTTGTCGAATGCCTTTTCTGCATCTACTGAGATGACTATATAATTTTTATTTGTCACTTTATTAGTGTAGTGAATCACATTGATCGATTTGCATATGTTGAAACATTCTTGCATCCCAGGGATAAATCCCACTTGATCATGGTGAATGATCCTTTTAACGGGCTGTTAAATTTGGTTTGCTACTATTGTGTTTAGAATTTTTGTGTCTATACTCATCAGGGTTATTGGTCTGTAATTTTCTTTTCTTGTAGTGTCCTTATCTGGCTTTGATATTAGAGTAATGCTGGCCTTTTAAAATGAGTTTGGGGGTGTTGCCTCTTCTTCATTTTTGGGGGAGAGTTTGAGAAGGATTGATATTAATTCAAGTGTTTGGTAGAATTCTTCAGTGAAGCTATCTGGTCTTGGATTTTTTTTTTTGCTAGAAGACTTTTGACTACTGATTCAAGCTCATTACTTATTATTGGTCTGTTCAGATTTTTCTATTTCAGTTGCCCCCAGCAATGGTAGATCAGAGCGATAACCTGGGACTTGGGGGGTGGGGATCAGGGCAACAGAGGTTGCCCAGGTAATGGTGAGACAAAGCCCTGACGTGGGGCCATGGATGGTGCATGGAACTGTGGCAGTTCCACTTCTGGTCCCATATATGGTCAGATGGTGTGGCATCCTGATCCTGGAGAACAGGGCACAGCAGCAACTGGGGACCCTAAGGTCAGATCTCACCACAGCTCCAGCCCCAGGAAGTAGTTACAGTCCGTGGGACTCTAGGGCAGCTCTGTCGGCTGGGATCAGCGCTGGGAAGACTGTGGTAGACCTCTGTAGCAAGGACTGCGAAGGTCCACAATGGCCAGGCACGCTTGGGTTCTCTTGTTCTGCTTTTTCCCTTGGGGTGAAATTCCTCTGAGGGGATCGCTCCTGCCTGGTGTCAAGCTGCTCTTGACCAGGAGATGGGGTGACGTGGGTAATGCTCTTCCTGTACTTTTCTATGCAGCCAGCTTCAACCCTCGAGCTCTGCGGGGTTTTTTGCTATTTCTTCTTTGTAGTCCTAAGCTTGCCCTGAGCTGTTTTCTTCAGTTTGTAGTTTATTTGTTGTTTTTGTTGTTTCGTGGGGCAGACAAGCTTTGGGACCTCTTAGCTCTTCATCTTGCTTAGAAGATAGACTTCTGACAGAAGGATAATGATCAAAGATTTGAAGTCTGAAATGGAAGAAGGAATAAAAAGAAATACAGAGCAAAGAAATGGTAAATATATGATGAAACCTAAGAGCACAGGTTGAATAAAATCATAAGACTTTGTCTTAAAAATTTTAAAAGGAACAAAATACAAGTAAAATACAACAATAGAGTTTGAGTGAGGAGGGAAAAGAATTGGAGCTAAACATTCTGAATTCTTCATAGACTTCGGGGGCAGAATAATTGTATGGATCAACCTCAAAACTTAATGTTTTCATTTAGTATTTGCAATAATCACAAAAAGTGGACAAATAGAATATACAACTCCCTTTCTAGCAAATTGGTATGAGATTAATAATAGAGGTATAAAGTTAAAAACAAAGAAACATAAAATAGGGCAAAAAATAGCATTGAAATCACACACAAAAATGGCACATTTAAAAAAAAGTATATAAGTAATTACATTAATGTCAGTGGACTAAATTCTCAGGTTAATAGACGGATTGTAGGCTGGATAGAAAATGAAAATCACAACAACAAAATCTGTCATTTACAAGACACATACCTAAAATATCAGAAACAGCAAAGTTAAAAATTAAGGAATATGCAAATACTAACTAAAGTCTAGTTGACTTAGCTTCTTCTATATTAAATAAATTTTAAGGCAAAATATCTTGCTAGAGATGAATAGTGTCCTTCATAAGGATAAATGGTTCAAGTCATCAGAAAGTTATTCTACACGGTTTTAAATGTGTTTACATAATAATTTATCTTGAAAATATATAAAGCAAAAGTTGAGAGAATTACAAGAAGAAATAGCAAAGTAACAATCATAGTGGGAGATTTTTTTAACACATCTCTGTTAGGAACTGATAGAAAAAGCAGACCAAAAAACTCTGAGATAAAAGATTTAAATAAGGCGATTAACAAATTTGATTTATTGAACTTATATGGAACAATATAACCAGTAAATGCAAAATATGCTTCTTTTAAAGTGTGTGTGAAGTTTTTACAAAAAATTACTGTATCCTGGACAACAATGCAACCTTCAACAAATTTATGAGGACACCATGTTCTCTGATACATTGCAGTTAATTTAGAAATGCAAAGGAAAAAGATAATTAGAAAATCATTATTAACTTAGAAATTAAGAACTCTACTTCCAAATTATCTATAGATCAGAGAACAAACCATAAGTAAAAAGTTAGAAACATTCTTAACTGAACAATGAAAATGACTTTCTTATCTGTAAGGGGACAGACATGACAGCAGTGTTTGGAAATTTATAACTGTAAATGATTACATTAGAAAAAATTAGGACTTCAAATTAATGTTAAGCATTTACATGAAAAATTCAAAAGTAAAAAACTCAAAGGAAAGGAAAAAATGAAGATCAGAAAGTAACAGAAGGCACACACAAAATACAAAGAATTCATAAGGTCAAAAGCTGGGGTTTATTAAAATTTATTTATTTTTAAAGATTTTATTTTTCCTTTTTCTCCCCAAAGTCCCCCGGGAACATAGTTGTATATTTTTAGTTGTGGGTCTTTCTGGTTGTGGCATGTGGGATGCCGCCTCAGCATGGCTTGATGAGTGGTACCATGTCTGCGCCCAGGATCCAAACCAGCGAAATCCTGGGCCACCAAAGTGGAGTGCATGAACTTAAACACTCAGCCATGGGGCCAGCCCCAAAAGCTGGTTTATTTGAAGACTAATAAAATTGAGAAAATTCAGGAAAGATTGATTAAGGGAAAAAAAGAGGAGATACGAATAATGAGTAACAGAAATGAAAAGATCAACATTCTACAGATGTTGCAAACATTTTGAAATGTAATAAGGGGATATTGTAAATAACTTCATGTGAATAAATTGGAAAATTTGATAAAAGGACCAAATCTTTTAAAAATGTAATGTATTACAATTAACTTAAGGAGAAATAGAAAACCTGAACATTTCTACAACCATTAATGAAATTGAACCAGAAGTTATAAATCTTCCTCTAGATAAAACCGTTGGTGAGTTCTAACACAAAAATCTTTAAAAAAAACACAATTCTAATTTTACGCAAGGTCTTCTAGAGAACAGAAAAGGAAGGAATGTTCCATTAGTGGGCTTAATTAATCCTGTGCTCTAGCCATCCTCCTTTATCTTATAATTACACCATCTGTAATGCCTGTGGCCTCCAAGAGAAAAATACAGAGAAGGCACAACCACTCCTAACTTAGATTTTAAGTACATGTCCTTTTTTTTTAAAGATTTTATTTTTTTCCTTTTTTTCCCCAAAGCCCCCCGGTACATAGTTGTATATTCTTCGTTGTGGGTCCTTCTAGTTGTGGCATGTGGGACGCTGCCTCAGCGTGGTTTGATGAGCAGTGCCATGTCCGCGCCCAGGATTCGAACCAACGAAACACTGGGCCCTGCAGCAGAGTGTGCGAACTTAACCACCCGGCCACGGGGCCAGCCCCAAAGTACATGTCCTTTTTACTCAGATTCCTATTGGCCAATTTAACTGCAAGGGAGGCTGAGAAATATAGTCTTATCTGTAGAGGGTGTAGAAATGGTGTGGTAAAAAGATAACATATCTTTGCCACACACAACTCACATTTTATGAGCTAACACAATCCCCTTAATAAAACTTCACAGGGGAAGTAATAAAAAAGGAAAACTATAGGCCAATCTCCCTCATTAATGTAGATGGAAAAGTCCTAAACAATATTAGCAAAATTAATCTAGTAACAGGGAAAAAGGATAACATATTAGGACTAAATTGGGTTTATTTCAGAAATGCAAAGTTAGTTTAAAAACTGATTTAAAATACCAATTAATGTAATTAACCACATTAAGATATTAATGAAAAAAGTCAAATATTATCAATGGTTAAAGAAAAAGCTTATGATAAATGCAATATCATTTATGATTTTAAAAAATTTCTTAGCGTACTAGTAGTAAAAATGTAACTACTTGATTCAGATAAAGAGTATCTATAAAAACACCACTCAGCAGATGTCATGCTTAATAGTGAAATATTGAATGCTTTCCCCTTAAAATCAGAAGCAAGAAAGTAACTTACTAATACTTCTATTCAACATTGTCCTGGAGGTCCTAGTCAGTGTAATGTCAAAAAAAGAATTTAAGGTTTGAAAATAAAACTCTCACTATTTATGAATGATATAACTTTTATGTTTATAAAATAATACACAGGACATGTATTAGAATTAGTATGAGAGTTTAGCAAATTTCCAGATAGAAAATTCAATACAGAGTAACTATAGTCCTATATATCAGCATTAAACAGAAAGTTTTAAAAATATGAAGATCTTAGGAATATATCTAACAAAATAACAAAGTATGTGAAAGATCTGTAGAGAGAAAATGATTAAACTTTTTTGAAAAATTTTTAGGAGACCTCATAAATGTAGAGGAATACTATGTTTGTGGATGGAAAGATTTGATATTGTAAACATTTTCAGATCTCTCCAAATTGATTAATAGATTCAATAGAAGTTGTGGAACTTGCCGGGTTAATTCTAAAATTTATATGCTAGTACAAATGGCCCAAAACAGCCACAGACGCTCTTGAAGAACAAGGTGGGAAGAATCGTCCTGCCGGTTTTCACTTCTTTTATATTAAGACAGTGTAATATAGGTGTGATGTGAAGGTATGCAAATACGCCAATGAGGAAGCAAGGATAACCTAGAAAACACACCCATGCTTATATGGCCACTACGTATATGAAAGAGACGCCCTGAGGAAAAGTAGAAAGTATCTTCAATAAATGGCATTGGGACAACTGGGTAGCAACATGAAAAAAATATTACCTATGTCACACCAAACACAAAATGAATTCCAGTTGAATTAAAGACCTCATGTGAAAGGCAAAACTATAAAGCTTTAAGAACACAATAAAGGAAGGTATCTTGAAGATAGAGAAGAATTTCTAAAGACAAAAAAGCACTAATGATGAAAGAAAAGATTGATAAACTTGACTACATTAAAAATCAAGACCTTGTGTTCATCAAAAGACGACATGAACAGTAAAAAGAAAAGCCATAGAGTGGGAGAAGCTATTCACATTACATATAACTTACAAAGGACTAGTATCCAGGATATGTAAAAAACTAGAAATAAATAAGAAAAACAACATGGTTGGGAAAAGGACAGAAAATTTAAACAAGCATTTCAGAGACTAAGGAAATCCAAGTGGTCAATAAATGTATGAAAAATGTCCTCAAGCTCAATGTTCCCACGAAAATGCAAGTTAAACCACAATGAGATGCATTTACTCTCAGATACCCTTAATAAACTGGCAAAGAAAATCCCAGATATTTGATAATGTCAATGTTGATGAGGATGTG